>NC_142272.1:5894397-6194397 GCF_052056855.1 Sturnus vulgaris
CCCAGGGAAGGAGAAGGAGCCCCTGGAGTAGCTGTACCAGGTGGGGCTGCTGCTGCTGGGGACAGCAAGGAAGACATCAAGGATGACAACCTCTTCCTCCACCTGGCCACAGAAAAGCTGAAGATGATGGACTTGGATTCTGGCACCTTCTTCAAAGCCAGGCTCCACAGCGAATTTGCAGATGAGTCCAGACCCAGGGGGATGCTCCCAGATTTGGGCATTGCACAGGTTCCCCCTTTGCTGGGGAGGATAAAACGGATTCTTCCGTCGGCTGCCGAGCTGCTTTTTGGCAGGGCTGGGGAAATGGGCTGGGCTGGGTACAAAATGGGAGTTGGCTCCTGGCCCTGCCAACAGCCCCCAGCACCCACCGTGCCCTGGGCTGGGGCTGGAGCTGGGGCAGCCAGCCTGACACAAACAAACCCCGTGGCAGCAGCAGAGGTGGGACTGCAGAACTGTGCATGGCTGCTTTGCTTTGCAGGCAAGGAAGGGCTTGGGCTGCTCCACTGCCCTTGCTTGCTTTGAGATCACCATTACTTTTGGGGGCAGTGCAGGGGGAAAGGGAAAACCCATGGGCTTCCCTCACCCCTGGGTGAATTTTTCCCTGGCATGTAGAGGTTGGGCCTTCCTCCAGCTCCTGACAGAGATAAGATTTTTTACCTTTTCTCGTGTCTCCCCTTTTTGTCTGTAATCTATTTTCATTCATTTGTCATTTGTTTCTCTAAAGGAAGTGTTCTAGGTGGTGTCCAGTGTGGATCAGGAAGTGCTTGGGCCCAGCTGCAGCGTGGATGGGCCGTGTCCTTGGAGAAGGCTGAGGACATCGTTTGGGACCAGCTTTTCTTCGGGCAGCGATGGCGTGAGGCGGGTCCCCGTCTCCTTGGCAGGGTGAGATAAGAGCTTTTGGGAGATGGCAGCGAGCACAGGAGCATCCTGCTGTGGCAGCTGCTGAGGGGCTGGATGTGCCATGGCTGGCTGCAGGCTGGGCACAGCCCTGCCCTCCTGCTCTGTGCCCAAGGCAGCAATGATGGGCAGCTTTGGGCACCGCTCTGGGCACGGCCAGCATGGCCTGGGCACGGCGGGAGCTGGGACAAGGGGGACAGGAGCCTTCAGCTGACGGGCGGTTTCTGGTTTCTCTCCTTGCAGCCGGGCTCTGTGGATGCTGAGGCTGCTCTGGGCTCTGCCAGGGCTCAGCTGCAGCTCAGCACCGGGCCGGAATCAGCCAAAGGAGAAATGGTGTGACCTGCAGCAGAGACTTGCTTGAGCATTTCGGCAACGCAGCTCAAGTTTGCAGAGCGTACACCTGCAGGGGAAAACATGACACCTCCCCAAAATTAAACTTGTTCAATATCTTCTGAAATGAAATCAATCTGTCATTACCCCAAATGACATTTTTCAGCTTGCTCAAGCTGTAGCTCAGCCCTTCTCTGAACAGTTCTCGCCCCCACCTGCCTTTTACTTCATAACTGCTCCCTCCTTTCCCCCAGTGAGTTCCCAGCCCATCTCAGTCTCCATCACACTGCTGCCTTCCTCGATGCCCCTCACCACGAGGAAGATGAAGCCCCAGGCTTAGGGACTCATTCTGTCACTGGCTGAAGAGCAGCAATGTCTCAGAGGCCTGATGAGATTTTAGTGTCATTCAGAGCTGCTCTCCAGCCCTCAGCTCTCCTCACTGCTGAGTTCCCACTCCCTTTTCCTCATCCTTCCAGCAGGATGAGCTCTGTGACTCCTCTTGAGCCTCCCCACTCCTCCCAGCCCGCCCACCCCCCCAGCTCAGTTAGGCTTCAGCTGAAGCTTCTTTGTTTCCCCTGGCACTTCAGTCCAGTCCCCTCTGCAGGGAGCCCCAGCCCCAGAGCACAGAACACAACAGTGCGGTCTGGGCTGGACCAGCTCCCCTGCAGCCCTGGCTTGGCTGTTTGTGGCAGCTGAATGCTCCCTGTTTGCAGCTGTCACTGCAGGATGGCCCCAGGGCAGAGCCCAGCCAGGCTCCCACTGCATCCCCTGAAGCTTGGGGCACACGGTGGCCCCAGGGCTGAGGTTCATGGGGAGCACCCAGAGCTGTGGCTTGCAGTCAGTGTTTGCAAGTGTTGTGTTCTTATCTCCTGCAGCCTGTGGGGAAAACAAGCTGTGCTGCAGCTCAGCACTGCCCCTCTGGGCAGGGACAAGGCTGAAGGGCTTTCCCATTCCAGAGGAGCCAGCATTGAGCCTTGGTAGGGTCTGACACGGCTGGAGCTGGGTCTGGTTCCCGTTTGGGACTCGCTGCCCACTCACCCCCACTGCCCTCCCTCACCCGTGGGCAGAAGGGTCTGTCTGTGCCAGGGGCTCTTGGATCTCTCTGTATCCATGGACAGAAGGGTCTGTCTGTGCCAGGGGCTCTTGGATGTCTCTGTATCCATGGACAGAAGGGTCTGTCGGTGCCAGGGGCTCTTGGACCTCTCTGTATCCATGGACAGAAGGGTCTGTCGGTGCCAGGGGCTCTTGGATCTCTCTGTATCCATGGACAGGAGGTTTTATCTGTGCCAGGGTTTCCATAATGTCTCTGTACCCATGGGTATGGAACGAACACAGAGAGTGAAAGTGTCAGCCACGTTGCTTGCACACTCCTTCCTTTGTACACAAGACACATCCATGCACACCCCCACACACAGATATATTAAAAGGATAGATCTGGATAGAAATTTACCACAGAGCTCTAACTTTGGCACTACACACCTTGTAAGCCAGCAGCCAGGAGATTTTTTTTCCCAGCTCTGTGTGAGTAGGTGTCCAAGAGATGAAGGGAGCAGCATTTAGAAGCAATTTCAGGATTTCTAGGCAGAAGGTGGAGCTGACAACCATGCATGAAACTCACTGTATTCACTGGAATATTCTCCTGGTTCTTTAGGAATATGGCACAATGGAGACAGAAGATTTGGAAAAATTCCAGCTCTCTGTGGAATTGTGCCAAGAGGGGGGCAGCAGAAACATTTTGTGTCTGCTTTGATGACACAAGGTCCAAGGAGCTGTGGTGGCAGAGGGTGACCTGGGCTGGTGGCAGGTGAAGTCCCATTTCATGACATGCCAGAGTGGCACAAGACAAAGCTCCAGGCACCCACAACCCCACTGATGAAGGCCTTGGGGTGCTGCACATTCTATAGGAAAAGATGCTGTCACACTATCCCTTGGTACGTACAACTTTCATTTTCAATATTTTACGTCCAAGTTTCAAACTGTAAAATTTTTACACTCAAGAAACAGTCGTGTTGCGATGGGGGTGGCCGCAAAACTTATGGGTTTGGAATATTGAGGATTTAAGTAGCAAAATAAAGGAGCAGGAACAACAGAGTTGGCCCAAAACTAAAGAACTTTAATGGAAAATAAAACAGGGACAACGCCCAGAAACTGAATGCTGTATGGGGACAAACTCCGAGGACACGAAAAAGGGGACCATGACAATAGATACCCTGGGGGTGAACTTTCTGGAACTATGAGCATATAAGGGGAATGAATAACCAATAGGGGAACAGAATTTGAACCAATTAACAGAACAACACTAAGGACTTTGGGAAGAACAGTTAGGTTTTCCCCAAGTTAACAAATGTTTCCCAGGGCTTGAACTCAATGCCTGGTTCTTTCTTGGTGAAATCTGACTGACTCTGTGTCCCAGCCAGGCTGACTCCCACACTTATCTGCAAGAAGCACTGGAGAAATGCATGGGGATAAGAGTTCTGCAAGAGCCAGGTTCTTGTGCAGCAGAAAAGATATAAAATATGAAAGATTAGAGAAACGACAATGAATCAATTATTTATGGCTTGTAAATATTCCAGTGAATCTCAGATACTTCTGGGCTAAAATAAACACAGGGCAAACTTTCCAAAGTAGGGTTTCATAACAAAATTGCAGTTTGTCTGTTCCTGTTTGTGGAACAAGATGAGGTTCCAAGCTGCCCAGCTCAAGAAGAAAAGGAGGATCTACCCTTCCCTGTCATATTTTCCTAACGACACAGGAATTAAGAATTTGGGTAAATGGAGGGGTAAAACCAGAATATCGATGAAGGTTTACATCCTAAGACTTCATTTGCTAGAGGACAGTTTTGCTGTGCATGGATCTCCTTGCTAAACCTCTTTGTCTTCAAACTCCCTTCCTCAGAGGCAGAACTGAACAAGCTCCATATGTCAGAGTTTCAGTTAAAAGCTTTGTGATGAGTTCATTTTAATAGATCCATTTCCAGTCTGTGGGGTTGCTGTCATGAGGAGCTGTGGTGGCTTCTTGTTGAGATCAAAATCAATGTGCCATTTGTCCCAGCTCCATCTGTCCTGTGACAGCACTGGCTCCACGGGAGCACACTGAGTGCTCTTGTGCCATTTCTAAGTGAAAATTGAACCTCCTAAAGAAGCCAGGCCAAAATCACCAGAGAGCAGTCACAAAAAAAAAAAATGTAGGCAGTTTGCTGGGTATTGATCTAACAGCAACCACCTTTCCAAAGTCCAGGCTACACTAAACAAGGCTCTTTCCTCTGTTAGCAGATTTTCAATTTGTTGTGTTTGATACAGCTGCAGAAGTACAAAAAGCCATTTCCACTGCAGCTGGCCTGCTGATGTGGTTTTGAGGGTGTTTTAGACAGGAGATACTGTAATAAAATTTCACAAGAAAACTATGAAGTATCTAAAATATGCAATATTATATTATTTTCTACCTCCAATATTGCCAGCACATAGCTTAAGGAGGAAGGCATTTACCAACCATCATAGAAGAAAAAATTAAAATTAAAAAAGGACTATTAATGATATTACAACTACATCCACCAGTCATTTTCCAGCTTTGCAGCATTTCAGTTCAACGTCAATCTAAACAAGGCAGCATATGTCTAGCAAGAAAGAAATCATAGTTCATGTCTGGACCTAAATCCAAGCTTTGCTTTATCAAAGATGGATGGTATTATTTGCCAGCTCTCAACAGACGTGTCCTAATTTCCAAATAAACAAAATACCATGCATAGAAATATTTCATAGATAAGTAAGATTGATAGATAAGTAAGATTGATAGAAAAATAGAGTAACAAGACAGATAGAGACATATGAATGCACTTGGCTGTATAATTTTGTATAGAAATGGATGGGGAAAATGAAAGGTGATTCTTTTCCACACATGGAAAACAATCTTTTTGCCAGAAGAATCAGCTTCCTTCTTCAATGACCACCAGGGTGCCAAAGACTCCACCAAGAAGGCCCTGTGATCCAATGGCCTGTGCATCCAGCACTTCAACAAAGTCATGCCTGCCTCTTAATACTACAGTGCTGTTCAAGAGGTTTATTCCCAATTGTTGGTGACAAGATGAACAAACTGAAGCCAGTTACTGTAAAATGCCTGCACAAGCACCACCACAAATGACAGCCAAAAGAAGGATGAAGCCAAGGTGTCCCACAACCATGGCCCAAGCAGCCAGAGATCCTCTTTCAACCCTGGCTGCATTGCAGCCTGTTATAAATGAGAGACAAAAGTCTCGATATTCAGCAAAATTTAGATTGCTTTATTTGATATAGACAGAGCAAGCAGCACGCTGGGGAACGTGAGGGGTCACCACCCACTCCCCACTCCACTGAAGCTTGGTTTGCAGCCTCTTCTTATACTGTGGGTTCTCGTTGTTCACAAATTCACAAAGCCTTTGGGTGATAATTAGTCACAGATTGCCATCCGGTCCTTGTAGATGACCACCAGGGAAGGTGGAGGAGGTCTGGTCTTCGTAGATAACCACCAGAGAAGTTCTGGAAGTCTGGTTTTTGGGATAGGCAGTATTGATTAGACAAAGGCAGGAAGGGCTTTTTGGGAAGTCCAATTTTGCAAGCTGGTAGCCGATACAACTTATTTGAAAAACATAACAAAATATAAGATAATGTAATGTAACGTAATACAGCATAATATAACAAGGTGATTTTAAACAATTATTTAATCATATAATTTCCTTTATCTAGTGTCCATGCTTCATTTCAGAGCTTAGTATTCTGGTTTATACAAACCCCAATGCTTTTGTGATTAACACGAATCTTTTATCAATTGTCACAATTTCCCCACTGAGCACCAAGAAGAAAAGGGCCCTACTGAAAGCAAGCAAACTTAACCCTCAACCAGGACACAAATTTAGAGGGCAAAAAAATTAAAAAGCCCCACATCATCAGCCACACCTCCCAGTGAGAGGGGCTGGAACTCTCTGCCCCTCAACACTTTCCCAGCAGGTTCACAAAAGTAGCTGGGATCTAAGCTGTGCCTCCCGAATGAACAGAGCCAGACTCAGTGTGAGAAACCACGGCCTCAGTTATAGCCCCAGGTGGCTCCTGTGCCGCAGGGAGCAGCCCTGGCTGTCAATGTGTGTGTGGCTGCAGCGCAGGCCCAGGGCCAATGGCCATGGCTGTCACTGTGTGTGTGGCTGCAGCACAGGCCCAGGGCCAATGGCCGTGGCTGTCAATGTGTGTGTGGCTGCAGCACAGGCCCAGGCCAATGGCCGTGGCTGTCAATGTGTGTGTGGCTGCAGCACAGGCCCAGGGCCAATGGCCGTGGCTGTCAATGTGTGTGTGGCTGCAGCACAGGCCCAGGGCCAATGGCCGTGGCTGTCAATGTGTGTGTGGCTGCAGCACAGGCCCAGGGCCAATGGCCGTGGCTGTCAATGTGTGTGTGGCTGCAGCACAGGCCCAGGGCCAATGGCCGTGGCTGTCAATGTGTGTGTGGCTGCAGCACAGGCCCAGGGTGTAGCCAGGCCCTTGTTGTGCCTCCGGCGCAGCTCGGCAGCCCCATCGCAGCCCGGGGCCGCGGCCCTTCTCCGCCGGGGCCCTGACCCGGCCCGGCCCGGCCGCGGGACCCGGCCCGACCAGGGCGCGGAGGCTCCAGAGGCCCCGCCCGGCCCCCAAGGGATGGGCTCCGCCCGCCCGCTGGGCCCGGGCCGGGCCCCGGCTTTGCAGGAAGCTTCCCGCCGACTTTGCACAGCCTGGAGCCACAGTGTCCCTTTGCTGTGCTGAGAAGCCTTAAAAAACACGTCTAGTTTAACCCCTCTGCACACCTCATGAGTGATCCCTGCACACCTTTGCAGAGACCATAAATATCCTTTGTGCCTCATGAGGGATCCCTGCAAAACCAAGCAGAGAGCCCAGAATATCCCTTTGTGCCTCACAAAACAATCCAGCCCCTGTCCACCTTAGGATGGACTCAGCTCCTCTGCAGGCTTTGACAACAACCACTAAACTGCCACGTAAATCATGAGGAGCTCAACCTCCCTGCCAAACTTACAGAGGTCTCCAGTCACCTGTACGCCATAGAAGGGATCCCAAATCCCCATAGAACCTCAGGAGGAACCCCAGCCACATGCACCACTGACAAAGAACCCAAACCCCACATATCTTATTGGAAAACTCCATACCCTACTTGTGTGCCTCATGACAGACCCCAGTCAAATGCCAGCCTTACAGGGGTCCCCATCACCTGTGTGCCATGGAATAGCCAAGCCTACCATTAACTCTAGCCAGCAGCGTGTTCCCTGACAGAAACCCTTTCCAGTGCCCTTCTGGGAATCAGGAACACGTGTTGAGGTGCCGGATGCATCTGTGGGAGCAATGGGGAGCGTGAGTTCCTGCTGTGCTCCACTGCTGAGCAGACAAATAGCTGGATATGGCCAGAACATTCTTTGTTTCCCCCTGAGCTGGTACCTGCAGGCACCTTGGCACCCCTTGGCACAGGCTGTGCCACCCAACAAAGCCCAGAAGGCCGGGAGGAGAGCCCGGGGCCAGCGCAGCTGCTTGGGCAGTTGCTCCTTCCAGGGACCTGGGCCCGACCCATCCCTGAGCAGCCACTGCCAGCCCCGAGGCTCCCTGCCCCGGGACAGCTCCCCCAGCCCAAGGGGACAGAGTCAGGCCCTGTCAGGACCCAGTGCAGCCCCTGCCCAGTCGGGAGCCAGGGCTGGCTGTGGCCCTGGGCTCGCAGCAGGGCTCCCGCTCGGGGCTGCTCCTGTGCCTTGGGCCTCTGGGCACTCAGGGCAGCTCCAGGAGCAGCTGCAGCGGGAGGGACCTTGGTGCATGAGTCCCGTTTCCCAGGAGCTGGGAACGAGCTCCAGAGGCCTCAAAGCTGAGGCGCCTCCAGCTTTGGCTGCTGCAGGGCCGTGCAAGGGCAGGCCCTGGGGGAAGAGCTGCTGCCACACAGCCCTGCCCAGGGCTGAGCCTGGCACAGCAATGACCTCCTGTGCCTGTGCCCGTGTCTGGCATCACTTCCCCACCTGCAACAGAGGCTGGCACCGGCCCACTGCTGCCTCTGAAATGGGGCTCCTTCTGCACAGACTTTTGGTCCATCACTTGAGAAAGAAAAAGGGACAGCTGGATCAGATGGAACTATTCCCATTTGGATAGGCTGCACCTTCAGAAGGCAATCCTTGGCAAAGTCATGGATAAGGTTCAAGAAACATTTGGGCTTCTGAGCCAGAGCCAGGGCCCTCACTCTCAAACAGCTGCCAGGCCTGAGCCTCAGGAGCAGTGAGGGGATTGCACAGGGCGAGGGCACACACGTGCACGGCTCTGTCCTGGCACCTGCAGCGATGCCCCCTGGCCGAGCTTTGGGCTCTGAGCTGGCAGCTCCCTCAGGGTGAAAGGCCTTGACCTACCCTCACCATCTCCCAGAGACTCATCCCTGAACGTGGGTTGGGAAGCCAGATCACCTTCCCCAACAGGTTCATCTGCAAAGAAAGGCAGAGCACAACAGCTCCCAGCACTGCAGGAGATCCTCAGGCTGCCTGGGGCCGGCAAAGGAGCCATGCAAGGATCAGCCCTGGGGCACAGTCCTGGGCCCTTCCCTTCCTTTCCCTCTCTGATCTTCTCTGAGGCTGCACAGAGCACACGGAAGGAGACACTGGCATTGCACACGGGAAGAGCATTGACAGCTAAATGCTCCTTCCTCCCACTGGCAGCAATCCTGTGGGACCAGTCACGGCTCCACAAGGGAGCAGGGCATGGTTTACAGAATGCCTCAACCCTGAGATTATGTAAAGGAAAACATGAGAGGAGTGAGCTCTTGCCACAGTGACAGGAATTATTTTGTCAGGAAAGGTGCACTGAGAACTTGCCTCCACCATGCTCTATAATCTTCATCCTGTCATTCAGCAGTTTTTCAAAATAAACCATGTCACGATCCCAGTCTAGAAGGAAGCACAGATGAGAACCATTTCCATGGTGTTCTGGGATGCTCTTCTGCCTTAGGGAACTGGGCACTGCAAGGGGCTCGGGTAAAGCTGTGTGAGCCAGATGTGAATGGAGATGGCCAAAGCTGCAGAGGGGCCTGGGGAGCTCTGGGCTGACTATGGTCACTCTTCACACTCTTTCCATGCCCTGTTCAACATCCCTGGAGGGAAAACCGGAACAGCCCAGGGCCCCTCTGGGCTCTCTCCCTCCCATTGAGGAAAGCCTCCCTAAATCCCTATGCAAAACCATCCCCAACGCTCCCTGGGGAGAAGGGAGCGCTGTCCCGGGAAAGGGGAGCCAGGCCGCCGGTTCACCTGCTCCCTGTGCTCGCCACGGAGCTGCCTGGGCAGCCCTGGCAGGCAGGGCCAGTGCCAGGAGGAGCAGGAGGAAGAGGCGCAGAGCAAGGGCCACGGTGCCTTGTCCTGTGCCAGCCCCGCAGCTCTTGCTGCCCCCGCTGTCCTGACACCGCTGTCCCAATGTCAGCACCGCTGCCGCCGCCGCCGCTGCTGCCGCAGCAGTTGTGCTCAAGGACTGACTGCTCGGTGCCTGTGGTGCTGTGCAACCACGGGGCTCTGGGACCTCTGGGACCCCAGAGCCTGCTGTGACCTCAGCCTGCTGTGACCCCAGAGCCTGCTGTGACCTCATGGCCCTAGCTGTAGCCCCAGAGTGTACCCCCATCTGCACGAATGGACTGCCCTGATTGTAAATGTTTTGCTCCATCAAAGGGCCATTGCTTAGCAAAACCTTGGTTTGGCCTGCTGACATTGCTGGTCAGGCTGTGTCTCTGGAGATGCTCTCCATGGCTCCCCTCTTTTCCTGGCATGCCATTGGAGGAGGGCCAGGCCCAGATGATGGCACTGAAGGAGATGTGCCCTCCGCCCAGGGATGCTCAGCACGGGCTCCCCCAGCCCCTCGGGGCCCCGCCGCTGGTCACAGCAGCCCCTGCCTGGCTCCTGCCTGCCCGCACCGTGGGCATCCATGGCTGCTCCTGGACATGGAGCTCAGCCAGTGCTGGTGCCGTGTGGGCTGTGCTGGTGGTACCAACCAGACACGGGGGTGACAGCTCCATCTCTTCATTGAGACAGAAGGCTGCCAGGTACTGGAACAGCGACCTGCAATGGATGGAGTACAGACGGGCTGTGGTGGACAGGCACTGCTGGCACAATTACGAGTTGTCCAGCCCGTTCCTCGTGGAGCACAGAGGTGAGCGTGGGGCAGAGCGTGTCCCCTCGGGCTCTGCCCTGGGAATGACCCTGGAACTCCTGAAAACCTCCCTGGGAATCACCCGAGACACGTCAGCCCTTCTTGTGCCCATTCCCGGGGCCTCCTGCCACCTCATCCCAAGTTAGGCTCTCCCAGTCCATCCCAGTCTCTCCCAGTGTCCTCATAGTCCCTGCCAGTGTCACCAGAATCCCTCCCAATTCCTCAGTCCACAGCCATTCCATTCCCAGTCGACTCCCAGTCCTTCTAACCCCACTCTCAGACCTCCACCCCGTCTCCCAATGCCTTCCCAGTCCTCCCTAATCTTTCCAAGTCCTTTTCCAGTCCAATCCCAGACGACCACCCACTCCCTTTGCCCTAATCCACTCCACTCTCTCCCAGTGTTCCCCCACTCTATCCAGTTTCATTCCCAGTCACTCTCAGTGCCATACCAGCCCTCTTTCATTCCTCCCAGTTCCCCCCAGCTGATCCTAGTGTGTCCCCACTCTCTCCCAGTACCCCTCAGTGAGTCCATCTCACTGGTTCCCTCCAACTCCCAGCCCGGCCCCAGCTGCCTGCTCTGCTCTGTGATGGATTTCTCCCCTGCCGAGATCCAGCTGAGCTGGTTCCAGGGCAAGCAGGAGCTCTCAGGGCATGTGGTGGCCACCGACCTGGTTTCCAGCAGCACTAGGAGCTGGAAACCTCCCCTGGCACGGGGTCAGCTCCAGCTGCCAGGTGGAGCACGTCAGCCTGGAGCACCCCCTGAGCCGGCACTGGGGCACGGCCCGGA
Source organism: Sturnus vulgaris (assembly GCF_052056855.1). NCBI lineage: Eukaryota > Metazoa > Chordata > Aves > Passeriformes > Sturnidae > Sturnus > Sturnus vulgaris. The sequence continues at coordinate 5,905,573 of NC_142272.1, forward strand.
CCCCACAGTGCGGGGGGAGTGGGGGAGGCACTGAGGGGGCTGGGAGAGGGAGTGGGGTGTGCTGGGAGTAACTGGGAGGGAGTTTGAGAGAGCCTGGTTAAAACTGGGAGTAGGGTTCAGGGGTCTGGAAGGGCTGAGGAGTTTAAAGGATGCTGTGGAGGGTGGAATGGGGTTCCAGGGGTCCTGGTGGGCACTGGGATGGAGTCTGGGGGTGCTGGGTGTAATTGGGAGGGATTTGAGTGAACTGGGTGGGGCTGGGAAAAGATCAGGGATTGGAAAGCAGGAGTTGGAATGAGGCTGGTTGTGCTGGAAAGAGGCTGGGAGGGTCTTGGTGAGTCCTGGTGGGGCTGGGAAGGGACTGGGAGAAAGACTGGGGGTCCTGGGTTGGTCGGGGGAAAATGGGACGGGGTTATGGGATCCTGAGAAGGACAGGAGGGGATCTGGTGGATCCTGGGTAGGCTGGGAAGAGACTGGGAGAAGGTTTCAGGGAATCCTGACTTTGGCTGGCAGCAATTGAGAATGTGATTAGAGGGGCTTTGGGTATCTGTGAGAGGTTTTGGGGGGTCCTGGCCCCTGCAGACCCCCAGAAACGCCACCAGACACCGCCCAAAGCTGATGGGTGCTGATGGGGATCAGGGTCTCCTTGTTGGGCTTTGTCTTCCAGGCGTTGGGGCTCAGCTTCTACCTGTGTAAGAAGGTGACGGGGGTCCCGGAATGTGTGTGCTCTCCCTGAGGACCCCTGGCTCAGTTTCACCCCCTTTTCTCTGCCCACAGAGCTCCTGACCCAGCAGCGGCTTCAGCCCCTCCCCGTGGCCTCGAGCCCAGCCAGAACCCCCTGCTCCACCCCCACGCTGATTTTGGGAGTGTTGTGTGTCCCCCCAGCCCCGCAGTCACTCTGCCCCAGCTCAGCTGCTCCCAGTGTTCCAAATAAATCTTTCCAGTTTGCCGCAGTCCCGTTTATTGTGGGGCGGGACTGGGGAGGGACTTGGGGGGACCCCGCGGGGGGATCGTGATTGGGCGGGGAGGGTGGGGCCCAGGTGGGGAACACTGGGTGCTGCGGGTCTGCCCGGCAACCGGTGAGTCATCACAGCTGCTCTCGCTGATTGGCTGAATCTTCTCCATCGCATTCTCTGATTGGCTGAGGAGAGGCCCGGGAGTTGAGAGAAGGAACAGGAGAGATCCCGCCCCGAGCACCGGCACGGGAACAACAGACCCAGCCTGGGCACAGCGAGGGAATTTATTACCAACCACATCACAGCAGCACAAGGAGAAGGGAGAGAAATCTCTCCAACCCCTTCTCCCCACCCAACACGGATCACCAGGACCACGGATCACCAGGGCTCTGCCCAACGGGGGTCACTGGGGATCATCCAACACTGATCCTCCCATGAGGGATGGAGCTGGAGCAGAGCACGAAGCTCTTCCCACACTCGGGGCAATCACAGGCCTTCCTTTATTGGTGGCTCCGTTGGTGCTGGGTCAAGTGAGAGCTCGTGGAGAAGCCCTTCCCACACTCAGGACACTCGTAGGGCCTCTCCCCAGTGTGGATGCGCCGGTGGGCAGTGAGGGTGGAGTTGTGCTTGAAGCCCTTCCCGCAGGCGGGGCAGCGGAAGGGCCTCTCCTCTGTGTGAATCCGCTCATGTCTGAGGAGATTGGAGCTGCTCTGAAACCTCTTCCCACACCTGGGACATTCGTAGGGCCTCTCCCCAGTGTGGATGCACTGGTGTTTTCTCAGGCTGGAGCTCCACCCAAAGCTCTTCCCACATTCCAAGCAGGTGTAGGGCCGTTCTCCTGTGTGGATCACCTGGTGCTGCAACAGATAAGATATTGTCCTAAAGCTCTTCTCACATTCCCCACACTCGTAGGGCCTCTCCCCAGTGTGCATTCTCTGGTGCCGGATCAGGCTGGAGCTGTAGCTGAAATCCTTCCCACATTCCAAGCACCTGTGGGGCTTCTCCCCTCCATGAGCCTTCTCCACCACCTCTGAGCTCTGACTGAATCTCCGGCCGCCTTCCCGGCAGAGGGAGGGTCTTTGCTCCTCACAGCTCCCCAGGATGGGTTTGCAGCCCCTCCTCCTGAGGAAACTCTGGGGCTTTTCCTCCTCCTCCATCTGCCCACACCTTGGGAACAAAATATCCTGGTTTGGGAGAAAACAAGAGGAGAGGGCCTTGGGTTGGGGGACTCTTCCTTGCCCAGGTGCAGCTCAGGAAGACATTGGGCATCTTGTGTCTGTAAGATCCACCAAAACACCAAGATTCAAACCAAAAATCCTCTAAACATCAAGACACAGATCAAAAATACCCAAAATATCAAGATTCAGCCAAAACTCCCTCCAAAATATAAATATTCAGGCCCCCCAAAGTAACAAAAGCACCGACATTTAGCCCAATAAAGCTAAGAAACGCCAAGATTCACCCCACTGAAAAGAGTGGATTTTTCTTCCCGGTCACCTGGTGCCTGTGGGGAGTGCAACGCTCTTGGGGCTGGGGGAGAGGCTGCAGATACAGAAAGGGGTGGAACCTTGAGCTGCTTCCTGTTCCGCCTCCTCTTCCTCCTGTGTCCCTACTCTTCCTCGCACTCCTCTTCGTCCTACTATTCTTCCTTCTCCTGCACAATCCCACCTTCTCCTCCCACGTGCATTCTTTTACCATTTTGTTCTCCAAGCCTGCTTCTCCTTCCCTTCTCCTGCTGCCCCCAGGCTCAGCACCCACTGCCGGCTCCCTCTTCCCCCCAAACCCACAGCATCCCAGCGCAGGGGCAGCGATGGAGCTGGGGCAGCTCGGGCTGGGGCAGCGCTGGGCTCTCGGCCGCTCCCGCCCGCACTCGCTCCCCACTGCAGCCGCTGCCGCCACCACAGCGCGGGGGGGCCCGGCCTTGGCGCTCCCCGCTCCCACCTCCCCAAATTCCCCTGGCGGGGGGCGCTGGGGCCGGGAGACAGAGGAGTGACAGATCGGGGGGGCTGGGAAGAGTCGGCAGCCAGAGAGCACTGAAAATCTCAGCAGTGACTACAGTGGGATCTTCGGGGACTAAGCATGGCAGGGCACCCATGCAGGGTAGAAAGGGAAAGCCAGGAAGGGCTCCTGGCCAAAGGGATGATGATCCCAAAATATCTCTGAAGGGTCCCTTGGGAGCATGTTGAGGGAGTTTGCACATTGTCCCAGAGAGAATCAAGGACATGGACCCCCAGGGGGGCAATAAGGGAAATCCAGAAGGGATTGAGACCACAGGAGATGGATGCTGTTGGTGTGCTGGGAAGGGATTGGGTGAAGGGCAGTGTGCAGGAATATGGCTCAGGCAAGAAGCAGCAGGAGGAATCTATGTGTCAAGAAAAAGGATGATGTAAAAGACGAGGAAGAGAAAAATACTGAGGAGGGGCATTTTTTTCAGTAGGCTCTTATCCTCAGAAGTTGCCATCTGATCCAGATCGTTTGTATCCGCGGTTGCCAGGACAGGCACACAAGGAGGTGAGGATTGCAGGGGGTTTCTCTGTGCTGGCAGCGGCAGGAGCGGGCGCAGAGGGGCGGCACCGGGAGCACGGGCTGGGGGCCTGTGGGGAGCTGCGGGGCCGGGCCGGGGCTGTGGGGCAGCCGGGGCTCAGCGCCGGGCGCTGCCTGAGCCCAGCAGCCGCCGGCAATTGCAGGCCCGGCAGTGGCCCCCGGCCCCCAGGAGGCTGCGGGACGCCCCGGCCGCTGCCCGGCCCCGTGGAGCTGCCGGCCCTGCCCGCCGGGGGGGCCGCGTTTGGACACTGCGGCAGGACAGGCACCGGCTCTGGGATACGGGCTGGCCACGGCAGCGACAGCACAAGGAGCAGCAGGAAGGAACAGCTGGGAAATGGGCATTGGACGTGCAAGGATCGAGATTAGCTTTTAAGCATTTTCCTTGGCTCACTGCAGAAAGGAATGATTTTGCAGAAAGCTCAGCAGTGTGATAAATGTCATTCGTGCTAATTAAATTTTAACTATATTAACAAGATTGTATTTAGAAGACAATTGTTATAGAGTGAGGGGGGAGATGGGTGAGACAGGGCAAAGGACATCTTCCAGATGTTGGGAGTCGAAGAAGGAGGTTGGAAGAAAGTCAAACAAGAATAGTAGAAGGACGTAGGTCTGACAAGCAGCATCTAGAAATTGGAAGTTTCAACCTTGAAATGCGCCAAAACGGGATGATTCCAAGCATGGGACTTAATTAGAGTCTTGTTATGGAAAACATCTGCTCAGTCACACAGGGCGCCTGCGCTACCTGCAGGTCACACCTCGGTCACTGAGGAAGACGATGAGCCTTCATCGGAAATAAGACCCTCAAAAGGATGAGAGACCCCCTAACCCATTAGTAGAGCATGCGCCGTGCAGTATAGTTACGTAGTTTTTAGGAATAGAAACTAGGAGGAGCTTTCTAGAACCTTCTGTAGCCTACAGTCAATAAGTGGGATTGTTAGCCTGGATGCTTTGGTACGTGAGGAATGGGAGCCACTCCCCGTACCCCCGGTCGGAGGGGGCCCCTCCCCGGTTGGTTTTGCTTATGCTTTATATGAACCTCAATTATACTAAATTACTTACTGCCAAATTTTGTATATTCTTAAATATATGCACTTTGATTGTTTAATCTCCAATACTTTGTCATCTCCAATACTTTGTCATCTCCAATACTTTGATTATATTCATTTTGTTACTATTAAAAACTTACTATTAAATTTAATCTTGTTGCTTGATAAATTGGAAAAATAGAACATCATTCATAACAGAACCAAGGGCACAAGAGTGACACTGTGAGGCTCCAAGGGACCAAGGGGGCATTCTGACATTGCAGAACAAAGGGTCCACTGTGACACAGTAGGACCTCATGAAAGCATGGAGGCCATTTAAAAGTTTGAGGCCATGTGAAACCAAATATCCATTTTAGCATTTCAGGGCCTTGTGAAACCAAGGGGACCCTAGTGACACTGGGGCTCAGTGAGACCAAGGGGTCACTGTGACACTGTGGGGTCTCACAGAACAAATGGCCTATTGTGACATTGCAGAGCCTTATGGGAACTGTGACACAACAGATCTCATTGAACAAAGGGGCCATTGTGACACTTTGCAGCCCCACGGAACTAAGGAGTCCATTGTGACACTACAGGGCATTGTTGGGCCAAGGGGCAATTGTGGCACTGTGTGGCACCACTGAACCAAGGAGACCATTGTGACACTGCAAGGCCCCATGGAAGCAAGGGACAGTTGTTACACAGTGGGTCCCCATGGGAACAAGAGGCCAGTTTGACACTGCAGGGCCCAATGGATCCAAGGGAACAGGTAACAGGTCTGGTTGGCTTGGCCTGACTGGTCCAACTGCCCTCGGCATGTCGAGGGTCTCTTCTCATGTGCCCCTGAAACACTGGGGCTCTGGCCTTTCCTTCAAATGCAAAAGAGCTGTCCTTCTCATCCAGGTGCCCATGGCCAAAATGGGAATCCACCTCCAAAATTCCCTATACCCAGGAATTGCTCCTAGACAAAGATTGCAATTTCCAACAAGTCTGGCTGCCCTTGGCTTCCTGAGAGCCATCTCTATCCTGCCTTCACACACTGAGGCCTTGGGCTGTCCTTCCTATGGAAAAGAGCTGTCCTTCCTGCCCAGACATCTATGGCCAAAACTGGTACTTCTCCAAAATTTCCTATCTGCAAGGGTTTCTCCCAAATGGAAAAAACTGCCAGGACAGACAGGGCTGCCCTTGGCCTCTGGTGGTCAGCTCTAATTTGCCCTGAAATACTGGGAGGGGCTCTGTGCTTTCCTTCGTATGGAAAAGAACCATCCTTCTCTCAATGGTCCCATGGCCAATATTAGGATTCCACATTCCAAATTCCATACATTCAAGGACTGCTCCAGACAAGCCTGTCAGGTTAGGCAGGTCAGGCTCCTCTTGGTGTCTGGTGGCTGTTGAGCATCAGCCCCTGAATCACAGAATCACAGAATCACAGGACCACAGAATCACAGAATCACACAATCACTAGGTTGGAGAAGACTTCCAAGATCATCAAGTCCAACAAATGCCCTAACACCTAAACAAAACCAAGGCACTGAGTGCCATATCCAGTCTTTTTATAACACATTCAGTGATGGTGTCTCCACCAACCCCTGGCAGATCATTCCAGTACTTTATCACCCTTTCTATAAAAAACTTTTTCCTAATAACCAACCTGTATTTCACCTGGCACAGCTTAAGACTGTGTCCTCTCGTTCTGTCAGTTGCTGCCCAGTGAAAGAGACCAACCCACACCTGACTACAATCACCTGCCAGGGAGCTGGAGAGAGTCATAAGGTCACCCCTGAGTCTACTTCTCAACAGGACAAACATCCCCAGCTCCCTCAGCCACTCCTCACAGGATTTGTGTTCCACACCCCTCACCAGCCTTGTTGCCCTTCTCTGGACACGCTCCTGCCCCTCCATGTCCTTCCTAAATTGGGGGCCCAGAACTGGACACAGCACTCGAGGTGCTGCCCAACCAGTGCTGAGCACAGGGGAAGAATCACTGCCCTGCTCCTGCTGGCCACACCATTCCTGATCCAGGCCAGGTGCCATTGGCCTTCTTGGCCACCTGGGCACACTGCTGGCTCATGTCCAGCCTGCTGTCCATCAGTGCTCCCAGGTCCCTTTCTGCCTGGCTGCTGTCCAGCCACTCTGTCCCCAGCCTGTAACACTGCAGGGGTTGTTGCGGCCAAAGTTCAGGACCTGGCATTGGATCTTGTTAAACCTCACCTCGTTGGATTTGGGCCCTGGATCCAGCCTGTCCAGGTCCCTCTGCAGAGCCCTCCTACCCTCCAGCACATCCACACTCACTCCCAGCTTGGTGCCATCTGCACATTTGCTGATGCTGCACTCAATGCCCTCATCCAGATCATCAATGCAGATATTGAAATCCACGCTGGCTGCCTCTGATCCCTCAGCCATCCTGGAGGTGCCCTGTGATGGCACTCAAGGTGATCTGTTCCATCACCTCACCAGGCACCCAGGTCACACTGACAGGCCTGCAGTTCCCCACATCCTCCTTCCAGCCCTTCTTGGGCATGGGCTCACATTGGCACCTCCAGTCCTCTGGCACCTCCCTGCTGAGCCAGCACTGATGAGAAATGATGGAGAGCAGCTTGGGGAGCTCATCCAGCAGCTCCCTCATCCCCCTAGGATGGATCCCATCTGGTCCAGAGACACCTGTGAGCATCTGAGTGGCTCAGCAGGTCCCCATCTGCTTCCTCCTGGATTACAGGGGTCTGTTCTGCTCCCTGTCCCCATCTACCAGCTCAGGAGAACACTTGTCCTGAGGACAACCTGTCTTAATGTTGAAAACTGAGGCAATGAAGGGGTTGAGTACCTCAGCCTTTTCCTCATCTTTAGTTACTATATTCCCCACTGCAGCAAATAAAGAGGTGAGGTTCTCCTTATCCAACAGTTTTCAATTAATCTATTTGTAGAAATACTTTCTATTCTTTTTTCACAGAAGTGGCCAGGTTAAGTCCTAATTTAGCTTTCACCTCTAATTTCCTTTCTGCATGACCTGACTACATCCTTAAACATTTCCTGAACTGTCTGACTTTCTGTCTAATGGTGATGCAGCCCCTTTACTTTCTCTGTGTTCCTACAAAAGCTCCATGGGCAGCCAGGTCACTCATTTTCCTCACTGGCTCATCTTTTTGCACACAAGGACAGGCTGCTCCTTCCCCCTTAAGATTACGTTCTTGAGGTGTGTCCATCCTTCCTGGAATCTGTTGTTTTTAAGGGCTATTTATCTTAAAAAAAAAAAACAAAACAGTATCTGATTCAGTTATTCTGAAATCTGCATCCTGAATAGGCCAAAGGCTTCTCTCTCTAAATCCAGTGTAGAAATTTTGTTGCTGCCCCTCCTTCTTTCACAGATTTTTTTTAAAAAACTGCATTATTTCATGCTCACTGTACCCCAGGCAGCCTCTGAGCACCACATCTCCCACCAGCCCTTCTCTGTGAACAGCAGGAGACAGAGCTTTCCTTGCGAATGAGAAGAGAAGGAATTTTGGATTTAATCAAGGGCATCTTATTTTTATTTTTCAGTTCAGCCGACTGAAGCATTGCTTATGTGATCTTGATGCTGAATGTTTCCTCAGGAGGTCTGGGCATGCAGAAAAATGAGCCCCTTTCAGGCCAACCCTGTTTGGATAACCTGCTCCTCACCCCCAGGCTCACCATGTCTGATATTGCCTATGTGGGAATGACATCCTAAAACATAAAAAACCCTGAAAATGTATTATTCATATTGTAATTTAATTAAATGATAAAAATATATTAAGCTTTTACTTTTATAATACTGTTATTCTTTTTTTTATAGCTATTTTTTTATATTTATATCGAAAAATCTATACATTTTTAGCAACCAGAAAAATTTATGGTCATTGGTTCTAAGTAACACAATTCACTTCATTAATTAATTGACCACTATTGGCCATTGATTTCTTCCTGTTTATGATCATTAGTCCTATTTTAATCCCTTTCTCTTCTTTTTAAACATTTTCACAGACAGGATAAAACGGGACCACTTTGGGGTCCATGAAGACATTTCTGGGGTATATTTTAGGACGTTTTGGGTCTGTGGGAGGGAATTTAGAGAGAACTTGAGTGTCTGGAGGACACTTCAGGGAGCCGGGTGGTCACTTAAGGATTCTGAAGGACACTTCGGGGTCGGGGTGAGCTCTTGGGGGTCCAGGAGGGCACTTGGGGGTGAGGGAGGGGAATCTGGGGCCATTCGGGGTCCAAGCGGGCACCTGGGGGGCTCTGACGGGGCTCTCCAGGGCGCGGGGAATGATGGGAGTTGTAGGCACAGGTATAATACGGTTCAATAGGGCCGCCGAGCATCATGGGAGTCCTAGGAGCAGCTACAATGTCTCTCCCGTGGTGCATGACGGGAGATGAAGTCATGGCTTCAATAGCACTCTATGGGAACCACGGAGCATGATGGGAGCTGTAGTCCCGGAAGTGGCTCGGCCAGGGCGTTTGGGGGTCCGGGAAGGCACCTGGGGGACACTTTTGTGTCCGAGCCGAGACTTGAGGTGCTCAGGACGGAGCGTGAACGGTTCGGGAGCACTTGGGGGGAGCTTGGGGAGCTCTAACCGGGCTCTTTAAGGCTCAGGGCACGGCAGGAGTTTTAGGTACAGAACTGTGTTATGAGGGACTCTGAGGCTGTGGGGGATTACAGGAGATGAATTCCCAGAAGTGACTGTAACGGGAATCTGTGGGGTTGGGAGCATTCAGGGGATCTGGGGACACTTTTAGGGGGTCCCGAATGGGTGCTGAGGAGGCACTTCTGAATCCTGGAGGGTCTGGGGGACACTTAAGGGACATGTGGGGGACGGACACCGGGGTTCTGTGGGGCGCAGGGCATGAGAGGCGTTGTAGTCCCGGCTCCAGTCGGGCTCTGTCAATCCCAGGATGTCCCAGGATGTGTCCCTGTATTTTCAAGTGCAGCCCACAGTCCATCCCAGTCCACCCAGATTCCCCTCAGCACTTCCCATCTTCCCAGGTTGTCCCAGTGCTCCCCAGTGTTCCCAAGGAAACTTGAACTTCTCCCGGTTGCTGTGGCAGCCAAAGCCAGCAGTGGGGTCAGTGCAGTGTCCATGGCCACAGCCCCTGGCAGTGGCCCAGGGCAGGTTGGGATGATGATCCACCCTCACAGCTGGCCCAGGGCAGCTCTGCAGTGGTTTTGGTGGAACCTTGGGCTGGCACACACCTGAGGAGTGTGTCTGCTTGCAGTGGGGAACATTACGAGTTTTAGATTGCTTCAAAAATTAAAAAAAATTCGAAAGCCCCTCTTTGCCAGACTTCCTGAGGAGAGACCCCGGATCAACATCAATGACAGAATGCTGCAATCACCTCTGCTCTAAAGAGAACAGTAATAAAATACACCCTTGAAAATAAGAATGGATATTTCTTAGAAGCTCTTTGAAATATTTCTCCATAACTCGAGTTGAAAACTTTCCTAATGAACTGCACCAGACCAGATGGAAATCAAGGCAGAGCCACGGTTTGTCAGGACTTGCCTGATCCCAATAAGCCCCTGTGTGCATTTGGTGCTGCCAAGGAGCTCCAAATAATATTTTGGAAATATTGGCTCTCTCTCTGCAGTGCTGCCTTTGCCAGGAGCCCGGCCCAGCTCAGCATCACAGACACAGCACAAGGACTTTAATGACCCTCTCGGGGTTGGGGCTGAGTCCCTGAACATCAGTCCCTGAGAGGGAGCAGAAAAAACCTCTCAAGAATTCCAAGTCAGATTCAAACTGCAAAGTTTCTTTTACTTTTAGTGACTCCCACTGATAAATGTGAAGGAGGTTTCCCATTGATTGAATTAGAGCAGGAAAAGAAAACTCTCAAGAATTGAAAGTCCAAAGTTTCCTGAAGTTCTAATGGGATCCACTGAGAGATATGACTGAGAAAGTGTTCCCTGGTGCAGGTTTGTTGATTTTACATTATATTTTCAAAATGTGTGTTTATTGTTTATATTATATATTTTTCAAGTGTGGCCTTATTGATTTTATGTTGTAATTTTTTGTGGGGACTTTTTGTTTTTCCAAATGAAGCAGAGAGACAGGACTTCTGAGTTCCTTTAGAAAGTGTGATTTATTTTGTTTAATTTTCTATCCAGGTAGAAAGGGTAAGTTTGTCTTAGAAGTGGTTGCAGCTCGGCTTAGAAGTCACAAGACTTATGGTTACAAGGTCTTTTAAGGATTTATTAACCAATAAATCACTGTCAACGGAGATATTTCTGTATCTAATTGAATACTAAGATATTTTGTTTCACTGACTCATTCCACAGAGTGAACTTAGCCAATTATATCCTCACACACAAACTTACATTGCTGCACTCTACAACTTCTTGTTCCCTTTGTAAGTACATTAATTTCTTCTAGATCTTAAATTCAAAAGCTAAACCTATCTCTACTTGTGTTTAGTTCTAAGCTTTGGCTTACAGACATTGCATTTTGAATTCTAACACAGCAATGAATTGACTTTGCTCTGGGTGTTGCCTGCAGCTTCCATCAGCTCCAGCTGAGCTTTGCCTTTCCTAAACACATGAACACACGCTCAGGGCAGATTTCTGAATTCCTCCTCTGTATCTTCTCCTCACTTCCACCTCCTGGTCGTTGTGCTGTGGCTCATGCCTGTCATTTGTCCCTGGGGCAGCACAGCCCCCCTGGCCAGCACAGGCCCCACATCCCCTCATCAGACACGGCACAGCACAGGGAGTGTTTTGGGTGGGCAAATGTTCCCCACCAGAGTGTCCACTCCACACCTCAGTGTCCAGTCCCAGCACCCACATCCTGTGCCAGGGATCACAGAGAGCCCTGCTCTGGGCTCTGCCAAGGGCTGGGTGAGGAGGGAGCCCGGGTAGGGCTGATGCTGCCCCTAGAGCAGTGCTGAAATGGGCAGGAGGAAGGAGATAAGCACAGAACAAATAGACCAAGAAAGTGGGGTGAGAGCCCAGGTCTGGAAGTGGCTGATGGAAGTGGCTGGAGGGATGCTCAAAGCCCTGGGGCACCTTCTCACACTGGCCATGCCACCAAGGCCACAGACCAAGCTCCTCAGTGCTGCACCTGCCTGTGTGAGATCCCTGCCAGGGGACTGGCACAGCAGCACACACCTGCTGGAACGGGTCCTGGCCCTGCAGAGTCACACAGCTCAGCTGACACGAGTGGGCACTCGCCTTAATTCTTTGGGGCCTCAGATTGTCACAATGTTCTCCTTGTTTCTGCAGTGTCACAACGGCCACTTGCTGCCAAGGGGCCCTGCAGGGTCACAATGGCCCTTTGGTTCCCCACAGTGTCACAATGGTCTCCATGATTCCATGGGGCCTTGCAATGCCACAATGGTCTCCATGGATCCACGGTGCCCTGCAGGATCACAGCGGCCCTTTGGCTGCACCAGGCCCTGTAATGCAACAATGGCCTCTTGGTTCCACAAAGCCCTGCTGCTTTACACTGGCCCCTTGGGACCATGGGGCCCAGCAGAGCCACAGTGATGTCCTTGGTTCCATGAGATCCCACAATGTTAAAATGGTCCCTTGCTTCCATACAGCCCAGCAGTGCCACAACAATGTCCGTGGTTCCCCAGGGTCCCCACAGTGTCACAATGGCTCTTTCATTTCAGAAGGCCCCAAAGTGTCACAATGGTCCCTTGGATCCATGGTGTCCCCACAGTGTCACAATGGTCTCCATGGTTCCATGGGCCCCCACAGTTTCACCATGGTCTCCACAGGAAGGAATCCATGAATCCCCCGTGTTTCATGGGCTCATGAACTGCAGCCACCAGAGGCCGAGGCCAGCCAGACCTGTCTGTCCTGGTAGCTTTTGTCTGGCAGAAACCCTTGTGGATAGGAATTCTGGAAGAAAAGCACCAATTTTTGCCATGGGTGCCTGTGCAGGAGGGATGGTTTTTTTCCATGGGAAGGAGAGCATGGAGCCCCAATGTTTGAAGACAGGGGAGACCCAGCCCTAAGGAAGCCAAGGGCAGCCAGAATATTGAAAATGGCAGCTTTTGTTTGGGAGCAATCACGGATATTGATAATTTTGTAGAGGGAAATCTCATTTTGGCAATGGGTTCCTGGATGAGAAGGACAGTTCTTTTCCATTTGAACGAAAAGCCCAGGGTTTCAGGGGCACATTAGAAGAGACCCTCAACATGCCAAGGGCAGTTGGATCAGTCAGGCCAAGCCAATCAGACTTGTTCCTTGTTCCCTTGTTTCCATGAGCCCTTGCAGTGTCACAGGGGTCTCCTTGTTGCCACAGTATCCCAATGGACCCTTGGTTCCATGGGGACTCACAATGGCAGAAGGGTCTCCTTGGTTCCATGAGTCCCTGCAGAGCCCCTTGATTCAACGAGGCCTCAAAGTGTCATCATGGCCTCCAGGATTCCATAAAGTCCCACAATGTCACAATGGACCTTTGTTTCCATGGGGTCCTGCACTGTTCCGTGAATCCTCAGTTCCATGGGACCCTGTAGTGTCACAATGCACTGCTTGGTTCAATGGTGCCACACAGTGACACAATCACCCCTAGGCCCCACAAGACCCCATAGTGTCACAATGGTTCCTTGCTTCCATGAGGCCTTGTAGTGTCACAATGGACTCCTTGGTTCAACGGGGCTGCAAAGTGTCACAGTGGCCCCTTGGTTCAGTGAGTCCTGTGCTGCCTTAAGATTTTACCCTTAATATTTTTCAAATTCAGTACTGCATTAGTGCATAACTCTAAACTTCATACAAAATGTTAGTTAACTGTATTCACATTTTGGTCAAACAAAACAATTCATCTAGGCCTGAAACTCAAGGACACCCTACAGCCTCAGGCTCTGAAAAGTATAAACAAAAGTGAATTCAAGGGTGAGAAAACTGAGGTAATGTGGCTTCATTACTTGAAGTTGTTATTGGAGGATTAACCTCTGATACGCAAACAGACCAAAATTAAATCTTTCTGAAAAACTCATTATCACAGTCCATCTTGAGTGTAGCCCCTGGGAGGCTTTTGACTGCCCAAGGTGACTCTATTGAAGGCCTTTAATAAATACCCACTTTATTCTCTTTACCTTGTCTAGTCTCTGTTCTAGGTAGCCACTCCAAGGCATCACCTGTAGTGTCACAATAATCTCCATGATTCCATAAGGCCCTGCAGTGTCAAAACAGACCATTGATTCCATGACACCCCACAGTGTCACAACAGACCATTGGTTTTACTGAGCCCCACAGTGTCACTATGGTCCCCTTGGCTCCACAAGGCTCTGAAGTGCCACAATGGCCCTTTGGTTTCACAAGGCCTCAAAGTGTCAAAATGGACTCCATGGTTTCATGAGGCCGTGCTGACAATGGACCTTTGTTTCCATGGTGCCCCATAGTGTCACAATGGTCTCCTTGGTTCTACAGTGTCAGAATGGACCCTTCATCCCATGCAGACCCACAGTGTTCACGTAGTGCCCTTGATTCCATGAGGCCCTGCCATGCTGTAATGGCCCCTTGGTTCCAGTGGGTCCCAAAGTGTCAGAATGGTCTCCATTGTTCCATGAGGCCCTGCAATGTCACTGTGGTCCCCTTGCTTCCACAGGGCCCCACAGTGTAACAATGGACTCGTGGTTCCATGAGGTTCCTCAGTCACAATGGTCTCCTTGGATCCACAGTGTCACAATGGCCCCTTGGCTCCATGAGGCCATGCTGTGCCACAATGGCTCATGGCTCCATGACGCCACACAGTTTAATGACAGACCCTTGGTTCCACAAGGCCTTGGAGTGTCACAATGAACCCACGGTTCCATGAGCTTCCATAGTCTCACCACGGTCTCCTGGGATCCAAATTGTCACAATGGACAACTGGTTCCATGGGACCCTGCTGTGTCACAGTAGACCTTTAGTGCAATGGGGTTCTGGAGTGTCACAATCGTTTCCCTTGTTCAACAAGGCCCTGGAGTGTCACAATGGCTGCTTGGTTCCATGAGCTTCCAAGGTGTCACCATGGTCTCCTTGTTTGTGCAGTGTCATAGTGGACCCTTGGCTCCATAAGGCTCTTAAATATCACAGGTCTCCTTGGTTCCATGTGGCCCTGCTGTGTCACCACAGCCCCTTGGTTCCAGGAGTTTCTGAGCTGTCAACAATGGTTCCTTTGTTCCAATCAGGCACCGCTGTGTCACACTGCACCCTGGCTTCCATGAAGTTCTTCAGTGTCACAGTGGCCCCTTGGATCCATGCGGTCCCACAGTGTCACCATGGTCTCCTTGGATCTGCATTGTCATAAGGGACCACTGGTTCCATGTGGCCTGGCTGTGTCACAGTGATGTGGATTCTGTAATTGCCTTCAGTGTCACAATGGAGCCTTGTTTCTGTGAGGCTCTCAACTGTCACAATTGTCTCCTTGGTTCCATCAGCCCCCGCTGTGTCACAAGGGTCCCCTTGGTTCCATGAGCACACCAAAGCTTTGCATAAACATTGAGCAGCACCTGCTTAACACACCTGGGAACATCTGTCTGCATTCAAAAGAGAGGTCACAGCTGAGAAAGGCACCAGCAGCTTCCATCTGCAACACAGATGCAGGGAAAGGACAAGGACAGAGAATTCAGCTGGAAGACTCCAAGAATTCTGCTTACAAAGATCATTGTTGCTCACACTGGCCCTTGTAGAAATGTGACATCATTCCAGGCAGCCTGGACTGAGCATGTGGTTCCTCAGTGGGGTTTGTTGTTCAGGAAACGTGCTCAGGCTTTTCCATTGTGTCCTCACAAACAGGAAAACTTCTCCTGGGCCTGTGTGCAGGCAGAGCCCTGAGGAGAGCAGGTGGGACATGGTGAAATGAGCTGGGACACCCAGCTGCAGAGCTCAGGGGACAAGGTTCTGGTGCAGGGCACAGGGATGTCAGTCCCAGGTGGGCAATGTCAGACATGGTGAGGCTGGGGGTGAGGAGCAGGTTGTCCAAACAGGGTCAGCCTGCAAGGGGCTCATTCTTCTGCATGCCCAGACCTCCTAGGGAGACATTCAGCATCAAGATCATTTGGGGGATGCTTCTATCAGCTCTTCACTGAACTCCAATATAGAAATATGCTTGATTAAAACATAAAAGAAAAAGTCATGAGGTGCACTTTGAAATTTTCTTCCTTAACAGAACTCCAATATTTTTTCCAATGAGCTGCACAAGGCCTGGAGACTTGAAGACAATTAGAAGAAGACTAAGAGCCATTGAGGGCTTTCTGTATTTTAATGAACCCTGTGGTGAATTGGGGCTGAGTCCAGGATGCTCAGGCACTGAGAGAAGGTTGAAGAAGCTGCTCCAGGAGTCAGAAGCAAAACTCCAAGTCCCTTGGAGCATCAGTGGCCCCACTGAGGGCAGGGACTGCCAAAGGCTCCCCAGGGAGTGGTGAGAGCAGATCCTTGAGGCCAGGATTGCAGGAGCCCGAGGCTGTGAGCAGGGAACTGCAATGCTGAGCAAGGCCTGGGCTGGGTGGAGGAAGCAGAAAGGCCAAGGCCTGAGCCCAGGCCTGGGCCAGCAGGGCCTGTCCCTCACAGGTGGCTCAGGGCTGTTGCTGGGGCAGTGGGATGGCAGGGGCAGCAAGGACAAATGTCATCAAGCTGTGTGACACTCCAGATGCTCATGGAACCAAGGGCCAATGTGACACAGCAGGGCCTGATGGAAACAAGAGGCCATGGTGAGCCTGCAGGGCTGTAACACCCCAGAACACTGAAATGCTGGGGGTGACCAAAGGTTCCTTTAGTCAAGTTTAGTGCACAGGAGAATCCCAGCCAGATATTTTCTAGAGGTCAAAATGACATAAAATTTTACTGGCAAAGTATAGAAAATCAAGGAACTTTGGAAAAGAATTTAATAAAACATCCTAGTCAACATAAAACACTTATCATAGCAGGAACGTCATTAACTTTGCCCATTTAATCTATAAACCTCTAAACACTTAGATTGTTGAGGTGCCCAAAACTGTTCTGTATAAAGAGCATTAGAAGGAGAGGAAAGAGACACAGAAAAACAGAAGCTCTAGAAAGACACACACATGGCTCCCAGCTCCTAGGGTTCCAGTGTGGGTGAGACACAGACCCCAGGAGAAGGCAGGGTATGGACCATGGGCTGAGCACCTGCTCTGTGTTTTAAGCCCCTGGGCCTTCGTGGGCCTCCCCCAGGTGGGACTTGTCATTGCTGGGGCAATCAGAGCCTGGGTCAGCACCACCCCACTGTGTGACTGATTGACAGCTCATCCCCAGGTGTCTGGGACATTGATCTCATCCAGCCTCTGACAGTGACCATGGTGACACTGCAGAACCTCATGGAACCATGGGTCAGTTGTGACAATGCAGATCCAAGGACACCATGGAGACACTTTGGAACCTCATGCATTCATTCTGACACTTTTGTGCCTCATAGAGTCAAGAAGAGCTTTATGAAACTCAAGGGCCCCAAGGACCAAGGGTCCATGGTGACCTTGTGAAGCTCCAAGTGTCATGGAGGAGCCATTGTGACACAGAGAAGGCACGTGGAGCCGAGGGGCCATTGTGACACATCAGGGCATTGTGGAAGCATGAAGCCATTGTGACATTGCAGGACCTCATGGTGTCATTGGGCCATTGTGCCACTACAGAAGCAAGGGGAACATTGTGACCCTGCAGGGCCTCATGGAACCAAGGCATGTTAACTGGAAGGTGCCAGCACAGGCAGGTCAGGCTGCCCTTGGCCTCTTGGGGGCTGCCTCTCCCCTGCTTTGCAAACACTGGGGCTCCAGGCTTTTCTTCCAGGGGAAAAGAACTGTCCTTCTCAAGGTGTCTGTGGTCAAAATTGAGATTCCTTCTCCCAAATTCCATATATCCAAGGATTAATCCGTGACAAACCTGCCAGGACAAACAGGTCTGGCTGGCTTTGCCTCCCAGGAGCCACCTCTCATCTGCCTTTGAAACACTGGGGCTCTGTGCTTTCCTTCCAATGGAAAAGAACCATCCTTCTAATCTACACAGAAATGGCCAAAATTGGGATTTCACCTCTGAAATTCCCTATATAGAAGAGTTGCTTTCAGACAAAATCTGCCAGGATAGAGAGGCCTGGCTGGCCTTGGCCTCTGATGTCTGCCTTTCTTCTGCCCCTGAAACACTGGTGTTCTGTGCTTTCCTTCCTATTGAAAAGAACCATCCATCTCCTTCATGTGTCCATGTCTGAAATTGGGATTCCACCTCTGAAATACTGTAGATCCAAGGGTTGGTCCCAGGCAAAATCTGCCAGTACTGTCAAGTCTGGCTGTCCTTGTGCTCTGGTGACTGCCCCTGCACCACTGGGGCTTGGTTCTTTCCTTCAATGGAGGTCACTGGAACACTGTGGGGACTTCATGATGAAACAGGGGGAAATTAAAATTAAAATTAAAGTGTTAAGAGTAAAAATACAGGAGGATGATTTAAGTAGAAGGGAGGTGACATGATTCTATGAATGCTTAATGTTCGTTGTCTTTGCAAGAACAGGAGATCAGAGCAAGGCTACAAGATAAGATGGAACAAGAATGCATAAACAGGGTGGAAGAACGAGGCCTCTTCCATATAAGGGGGTTTCTGCAGACCCCTGAGCAAGTGAAAACTGGTATCAAGGTCTGGAAGGAGAGCAAAAGCTAATACACATGTGCAAAGAAGGCAAGGTGAGAAGTTCAACTGAGAAGGAGACTGTTCACTTCATCCCAAGGACCCCCAGACGCCCACCAGAGCGATCAACAAGGAGCAGTGCACAGTCACAAAGAAGCGTGGAGTTAATATTAATACCAAGTGAGAACAGGTAGAGTTAGGAAATGAATATGTATTAGGTGCATTGTGCAATACTAACTTGTAGAGAATAAAAAGAGAGGCACAGGTCACCAAAGGTGTGCATGTTTTTGGAGGAGCTATCCCCCATGCACCTCAGCCCTGAATAAATTATTCATACCTACTTTGCAACTTTTACGAGTTATGGAGTTGTTCTGTGCTTCATAATTGGTGAGCCAGCCAGGAGATCTGTCTGGCTGAGGGAGCACTACCAGGGCAGACACCCTGAGGGGCGCCCCGAGATATTTTCCTGGAGGGATCCCCAACCTCGGCTCACTCAACACGGGGACAGACAACGACCTGCTGGCAGTGTGGATAAAACGGTCTGTAATAAATATCTATAACAGGACTGCTGGTGAGTCATACAGAGACGTCTGACACTCAGCACAGTCCCTGGGGGCTTGCAAGCTGCTGGCCAAGGGGCCCAGAGACAGAGGGAGAGGGGTCGATCCCCAGCTGATAACGCCTCTGACAGAGGGGTCTCATTGAGCTGATAGAGCAGCCTGCTAGTGACTCTGGGGTGGGTCGAGTGAACCCTTGTTTTCGCTGCTGTTTTGTGTGACTGCCAGGTCTGGACACGTTGAGTCGTTGAGTGTGTCAGTGAGTGAATGAGCGAGTGTGGAGCTCTATCTGCATTTCCAGCCTCGGGCGACTGAGGCGGCCAGAGAAAAGCGAAGGAGCAGGGTCAGTGTGAGGCAAGTGCAAGTGAGAAGGGAGGAGTGTTGTGCTTGAACACAGAGTGGTTAGTGTTTGTTTTAATCATGGATAGACAAATTGAAGGAGTTTCTCCTCAGCAGTGGTTTGGACTTGATCCCTGGGAATTTATTGATCCAATAAGTCATTGGATAGAAAGAGGGAATGAACAGGAGGGATATAGGAAACCTCTGGAGGGTGATTGATAACCTTGGACTGGGAACAACCTGCAGTAAGGACTCTGAGTATTCCAGAGGGAGTGAACAGGATAATTTGTCTTTGTGGGAGATTTAGAGCAGTCAGAGGATCAAGGCATCTGGCATGGAGTTTATTACAGTGTAGAGATTGTGAAAGACGTTGGTATTGTTGCTCTAATAACCAGCAGGGCATATGCCCCAAATGTGAATTGAAAAATTTTCCTAATCAAATCGATGTTGAACCTAAAATTCTGAAATTAGTGCTTGGAAAGTCACATTCGATACCTGCAAATTGGGATTGTGTGTGGGAAGAAAACTGAGAAAGAACAGTGAAATTGTGCGAGGAAAAGTTTGGATAGAAACAGCACAGGACAAGAAGGAGAAGATAATGGGAACTGGACAAAGTAAAGAGATCCCTAAGGCCAGGCCACTAGGCTGTATTATTGCACATTGAAAGATGCTGCTGGACATGGGGCATGGAAACCAAGAGAGATCTTGTTAGATTTTGCAAGAACTGGTGGCCTTTTTAAATTGGACAATGGAGCGAAGTGGCCACCCAGTGGAACTTTGGATTATAACATCTATTACAGCTCATGCTATTTCTGGGAGGGAAGGGAAGTGGACAGAGGTATCATATGTGGATATGTTTTTCTCCCTTCAAAATCACCTCGAATGGCAGAGGGATTGTGGGCTCAGGGCTCCATCTGACCCTCTGGTATTGGCTTTAGAGAAGGAGAATAACACTAGGAGAGGAAAGCTCAAGTGGTGTTGTTCAGTGTGTAGCATAGGGCAAAGATGCAGAAAATTTGATAAGACTGTGGCCCAGGAACAAGATCTGGCAGACGATTTGCTCAGGTCTCCCCATGTAAAACAGGAAAGGGATGAGGATGCAGACTCAGAGGATGCTGACCCCCCTCTGATCACACACCAGACTAGACAACAGATGTTGGAGTCTGTAAGTCAAGAGTCTCTCTGAATTCTTCAGAGAGAAATCAGAGTGCAGGGATTGAATTAAAACCTTTGGATGGATTCAAGTATATTAAGCCACTCACACATAAAGTAGAGGTGTAAGTTTAAGTTTTAGAATAAGGAAGTAAGTAAGAATAAGTTTTAAGTGCTTTTAGATAGTAAAGATCTCAGAGACCAGTGTAGAAGCATGAGTTCTAGTGAGGGTTGAAAAATATAGCCTTAGATACTAGTGTTTCTGTGGAGGCTCCAGGAACATAACTTTAGACATAATAAAACTATAGTAAGAATATTGCTTACATTTTTTAGATAGAACAAGATAGAACATATATGTAGTTTATACATAGCTGGTGTGCTAAGAAACTAGAATTAGGTTCGAGTTCCTGTCTTTAGCTTGCTGGGAAGTTTGGATATAAGAATCTATGGACTGGGGAGAGACTCACATTTTGCTTCTTGACTTTTGATTTTGTTCCTGCTCTCTCACTTCTCACCACCACCATCATCACCCAAAGAAGACAGGAGCTGCCCCAGCAACATCAGCCCTTCAGGACCTCCAGGAGCAGCTTCTGCTTCTGATTGGGACTTTACCTATTTAGGACTTTATACCAAAACTTTAGCATGGACTTGAATGCTTGTGACTCTTTGCCTTTTGCGACTGATGTGCCTTTGCAATAAACAACTTTATAGCAACTATTAGCTGCTCAGCTCTATTAAGAAAACAATCACAACTCAACTAACAGACACACATATTCCAGGCATCTCTGCGAGAGGCAGGGGGACCAGAGGGAGGAATGGTATTGGTTAAAGTTCCCTTCTCCAGAACCGACTTGGAGGCATGGGAAAAGGTTGCTAAAAATTACCACAGTGATCCAGTTAACACGCCTAAATGTCTGAGATTTATAATAAAACAACATAATCCAGATTAGAACGATATGCAATTATTATTGGATGCACTGACTGAGACAGAGAAACAATTAATTATAGAAATGGCAGGGGATCTGGCAGAAGATTATTATGAAATCCAACAATTGGATGTGAAAGATTATTTCCCACTCCAAAATCCACAGTGGGACTCAAACAGATCAGCAGAATTGCGAAAGTTGGAAAGCTATCAGCAGTGGATTGCAAAGGGAATGGAAAAAGCCATTCCCAGAACTACAAAATGGTCAGCATTGTATGAAATTAAGCAGGGGCCCTCTGAGCCACCATCTGAATTCCTCGATCCATGAAGGGATGCAATGCACTGCCACACACCACTGGAGCCTGGGTCTGACATGGGGACACAGCAGCCAGTCAGTTTATTCCTGGGGCAACCTATGGATGGCATAACACAAAAACTTCAAAAGCTTTGGGAGCTGGATGGGAGGGACTTAGAGACTCTGTTGGACGAGGTGTGGAGAGTCTTCAGGAATAGGGAAGAAGGATATAAACAAGGAATGAGGAAGTTTGTGGCTGTCCGAAGTGAGAGGGAGAGAGGAAGAAGCGAACAAAGACCACCCAGACAAGGCCCATCCCGGCTGGGCAGAGACCAGTGTGTGATCTGTAAGAAATACGGTCACTGGAAAAATCAATGTCCAAAAAAACAACAAAGGAACCATCATAAAAAGGGAGAACAAGAAAAAGGAAATGTGATTGCACATGTGAAAAAAACACTAAGGAGGACCAGTAAATCTTACCCCAGGAAAATCACTGGTTATAAAATTAAAGCTATGGGGAAAAGGGGGGGAAAAGTGGAATTTCTAGTGGACACGGGAGCAACATATTCAGCTCTGAATAAAACTTTGGCACCTGTGGGGAAGGATTATGTTACAGTAATAGGAGCATCTGGCCAACCTGGAAAAGCAAATTTTTACAAACCATTGAAGTATAGGCTTAGAAAATAATGGGGTGTTCATAAATTTCTATATCTGCCCAGATCCCCAAGGCACCTTTTGGGGAGAAACTTGTTAGAACAATTACAAATAACCATTGAATTTAAAATTGGGGAAGTTATTCTGGAGGTAAATGATGAACATTACACAGAGGCATTAAGTTTAATGTTAACATCAGTTCAAATTGAGGGAGAAGTTAGCGAAGAAATAATAAATCAAGTATTTCTTGGAGTGTGGGCTTCTAATGTAGCAGGGAGGGCGAAAAATGCATCTCCTATAGTAATTAAACTGAAGGAAGGAAAGCAACCAGTTAGAATTAAACACTACCCCTTGAAAAGAGAGAACAGGGAAGGAATTAGCCCAATAGTTGAAAACTTTTTGCAATTAGGGTTCTTAAAAGAATGTCAATCTGAGTTCAATACTCCCATCTTACTGGTCTGAACACCTGATGGGTCATATCAGATAGTACAGGGTCTAGGAGCTGTTAACAAAATAACTGAAGATCTGTATCCCATGGTAGCAAATCCATACACTTTGCTAACGTGCCTAACACCAGAGCTAACTTGGTTTACCATTTTAGACTTGAAAGATGCCTTCTTTTGCTTCCCTCTCCATGAAGGTAGCCAGAAAATTTTTGCATTTGAATGGGAAAACCCTAAAAGAGGGCTCAGATCCCAGCTCACATGTATGGTGTTTAAAATCTCTCCTACCCTGTTTGGAGAACAACATGCAAAGATCTGGAATGCTGGGAGGCTCCCCCAGAAGGAAAGCTACTGCAGTACATGGAATGATCTCCTCATAGCCACCCGGATAAAAGAGGCATGTGCAGCCTGCACAGTAAGCCTCCTAAACTTCCTAGGAATTGAGGGATACAGGGTGTCAAAGAAAAAGGCCCAGGTAATGAAGCAAAAGGTAATTTATCTGGGTTATTAAATTAGTGTGGGACAACGGATTGTAGGGCAAGATTGCAAGGAAGAGATCTGCAAAACCCCAAAGCCTCAAACAGTGAAGGAACTGCAAACATTCTTAGGAATGACAGGGTGGTGTAGGCTGTGGATACACAGCTATGGGCTGCTTGTAAAACCTCTGTATTCACTCATTGCAAATGGGAACAGAGAACTCCAGGGGACAGAAGAGGCCACTCGGGCCTTTCACCAGCTGAAGAATGCTCGAATGTCAGCTCTGGCTCTCAGACTCCCAGATGTGAGTAAACCATTCTTTCTGTTTTCCCATGAGAAGCAGGGAATTGCCCTGGGGATACTGGCCCAGGACCTGGGTCCATACCAGAGAGCAGTTGCTTGCTTCTCCAAACAACTGGACACAACAGCCAAGGGATGGCCGGGATGCCTCAGAGCCCTTGCAGCAGTGGTGCTGAATATTCAAAAGGCACACAAATTCACCCTGGGCCAGACAATGACTGTATTGGTGTCTTACACAGTGTCTGCAGTCCTGGAAGTAAAAGGCAGGCACTGGCTCTCCCCACAGAGGTTCCTAAAATACCAAGCCATCATGGTAGAACAAGACAATGTAGAGATAATTGTGACTAACATTATCAACCCAGCTTCTTTTCTTAGTGGAAATCAAGAAAAGTGCTTTTTTTACACCATGACTGTCTGGAGATTATCAAAGCCTCCTACTCCAGCCACCCATATCTGAAGGACACCCCTTTGGATGACACCCAAACCTGGTTCTCTGATGGAAGCAGCTACGTTGTCAGTGGAAAGTGACATGGTGGGTATGCAGTTACCACCTGCAAAGAGGTAACAGAACCTGGAGCCTTCCAGTAGATACTTCTGCACAAAAAGCTGAGAAAATCGCTCTAACCCGCACCTTAGAGATCATGAAAGGAAAGAAAATAAATATTTATAGAGACTCAAGATATGCATTTGGGGTTGTACAAACACATGGAGCCATCTGGAAAGAAAGGGGACTGTTAAACTCACAAGGGAAAAACATCAAACATGCACAGGAAATATTGCAGCTACTGAAAGCAGTTCAGCTACCTGAGCAGGTAGCAATTATGGACATTAAGGAACAGCAGAATGTGAGCTCAGAACTGGAGGAAGGAAATGAGCTGGCAGACAGAGAGGCAAAAGAAGCAGCAAAAGGTGAGATGATGATTGAGGGAGCTTTAATTCCAGATGGACTGTTCTCCCTTGAAGGTAAGCCAGTATATACCAGAAGGGATAGAAAACTAATTAAGGATCAAGGAGGAATGTATAACCAAGAGGGATGGGCTGTTACTGCAGAAGGGACAATGGTCATCCCTTCCCACCTGTTATGGTCATTAGTAAGGGAAGAGCACCAGAAAACACACCAGGGAACAGATGTCCTGTATAGCTATCTAATTGAAAAGATTACTGCCAGAAATTTATACTCTATTATTGTTCAGGTAGCCCAGCAGTCTGACATTTGGCTCCAGACCAAACCCAAGGATATCCCCAACCCAAAACTTGGTCAAATTGGAAAAGGCCATGGTCTTGGGCAACAGCAGCAAACTGACTTTTCAGAACTCCCAAGAAAAGGGGGGTATTGATATTTGCTGGTGTTAACAGACACCTTTTCAGGTTGGCCAGAGGCTTTTCCCACCAGAACTGCCAAAGCCTGAGAGGTAAGCAGGGTATTGTTACAAGAGATAATCCCACGCTTCAGAGTTCCAGCCACAATATCTTCAGATGGAGGGCCACATTTTATTTCAAAAATAATAGAACAAATCAGTCATCACTTGGGCATAGACTGGGAGCTCCATACTCCATATCATCCCCAGTCAAGTGGCCAAGTTGAAAAAATAGATCATTTAATTAAGCTAGGACAAGAAGCTCATTTACCCTGGCCTCAATCTCTCCCACTGGCATTACTGTGGATCCAAACCAAGACTAGAGCCAAAGAAAATCTAAATTCTTTTGAAATGTTTTATGGGAGACCATAGGAGTGCAAAAGGGATTGTCTACCCAAGTGGGGGAATAGAGGCTGCCTGCCTATACAATAGCCTTAAGTAAGCAACTCAGAGAAATTGAGAAAAATGTGTCTGGAACTCGGGGCAGAGGGCTGGATGGACCAGTGCATGACATACAGCCTGGAGATTATGTGTATGTTAAGTCTCTTACAGAAAAACTTTGTAGCCACTATGGGAAGGACCATTCAGGTGCTTCTCACCATCTTCACTGAAGTTGTGATCAAGGAACAGAGTGCCTGGATTGACCATTTTTGAGTGAAAAAGGCTCCAGAAGCCCCTTGGAAAGTAACACTGGGTAACAATGAAATGAAAATGAAATTAAAACTTACTTGAGCAAAATGAGTACATTGTGTTTGGGAATATTCAGTAATTTAGTTTGCAGAAATCTAGTCAATAGAAGAGTTTTGTTTGTTTTGCTTGTAGTCATAAGTGTAATCCAAGAATTGGAAAGAACCTCTAGCCAGAAAAATGCTGAATGGCCTTGGTCCCAAGCTTTCATTCAGTACACTGGATCCATGGGAAAGTGTTCTGATATAAAAGATTTAAACCTATCAAATGTGGTCATGCACAAAAACCGGGTATATGAAAAGCAGGAATGGCAAATACAAAGGTTGTGGTCCCTTCAAGAGACTATAGGAGAAGCAATCAGAATAGGGTCCTGAATGATTAGTGGGACTCAGCATCAGAACACAATTCAAATTGTGTTTCAACTTCTCCTGCAGACAAGCACCTGGAGATTTGCAATGGTCTAAGTAAATTAGATTATTGGTATGATTTTACGTAAGTACAGACTGTGGATGTGACCTTTGGAGCCATGACACTACTGGGCTCTCATTTAAATTTAAATTAAAGGCCATACCTATTACAACAATTGAATCTACTGTAACCTCTGTTAGTACCCAAGCCCAGACCACACCACCTAAGATTGAACCTAAAATTTATGAACTTGGCCCCTATGTAATAAGGAACACGGGCCAACAACCACTGTTATTTAACCCTGAGTGGTCTCTCAAGCGTGTTGAATGACTAATGCAAACTGATATCTCTGAAATTCAGCCAGCCTGCTCCTCTTTCCTAAAGACATCCTTTGAGGGCTGGGCAACATGGTTACAAAAGCAAGTACAATTCAGGGGCAGAATGCGAAGAGATTTAACTGGAATATGAGGAGCAGGATTGAGAGTCTTAAATGGAATCGATTCAGAAATATTAATGAATAAGTTGGGCACTGCAACAAGTGATTTGACAAAGTTAAAACAGCCCCTACAGTCATCTTTACTGGCATTAGGAACTAGTCAATGGCAGGTTTCAAAAGTGTTACCTTTGTGACTCTGAGGGACCCCATGGAACCAAGGGAACATGGAAGAGCTCTGGCTGGCCTGGCCTCCCAGGGGCTGCCTGAGAGGTTCAGCTGACCTTGGCACAGCTGGGGCTGCTTCTCCTCTGCCTGTGGAGCTCTGGGGCTCTGTGCTTTCCTTCCTATAGAACAGAGCTGTCCTTCTCCTCCAGGTCCCATGGCCAGAACTGGGATTTGGCCTCCAAAATTCCATATATCCAAGGACTGTACTCAGATGAAACCTGCCAGGAAAGATAGATTTGCCTGGCTTGACCTCCCAGGGACCAGCTCTCATTTGCCTTCAAAACACTGGGCCTTTGTGCTTTTCTTCCTATGGAATTAAACATATTTTATGTCCAGATGCCCATGGCCAATATTAAGACTCCATCTCCAAAATTCTGTATATCCAAGGATTGTTCCAAGACACAAGATGCTATGAGAGATGTCTGGCTGCCCCTTACGGTGGCCACCTCTCATCTTCCAAAACACTTGGACTTTCTGCTTTTCTTTCATATGGAAAAACCCATCCATCTTGACATGGTGTCCATGGCCAAAATTGGGATTCCTCCTCCCAAATTCCGTATATCCAAGGATTGCTCGCAGACAAAAGCTGCCATTCCTGTCAAGACTGGCTGGCTCTACCTCCTGAGGGTCAGCTCTAACCTGCCTTCCAAACACTGGGGCTCCATGCTTTCCTTTTTATGGAAAAGACTCGTCCTGCTTGTCCAGGCACAAATGGCCAAAACTGGCATTCCACATTCAAAATTCTCTATATCCAAGTGCTACTCCCAGACAAACCTGCCAGGACAGAGAGATGTGGCTGGCCTTGGTCTCTGATGCTTGTGTCTCATCTGTCTCTGAACCACTGGGACTCAGTGCTTCCCTTCCCATGGAGACCATTGTGACTCTGCGTGGGCTCATGGAAGCCAGGGGCCATTGTGACACTGCAGGGCTTGTGGAACCACGGGGACCACAGGGATGCTGTGGTGTTCCATGGAACCAAGGGGACACTGTGGCACTGCTGAGCCCCAGGAAACCACGAGGCCTTTGTGACACGGCACGGCCCCATGGAACCAAGGGAACATGGAACAGCTCTGGCTGGCATGGGCTCCTGGGGGCTGCCTGAGAGGTTCAGATGACCTGGGTATGGTGAGAGCTTCTTCTCCAATGGACCTGGAGCAATGGGGCTCCGTGCTTTCCTTCCCATGGAACAAAACTGTCCTTCACTTCCAGGCACAAATGGCCAAAACTGGGATCCGTCCTCCAACATTCTGTATATCCAAGGATTGTTCCCATATGAAACTTGCCAGGACAGACAGCTTTGGCTGGACTTGGCCTCTTGGGGGCCACCTCTCATCTGCCTTTGAAACACTTTGGGGCTGTGCTTTTCTTCCCATGGAAAAAAATCTTTCCAGTCCAGGCATCCAAGGCAAATACTGGGAATTCATCTCCAAAATTCTATAGATCTAACTATAGCTCCGAGACAAAATCTGCCTGGACTGACAAGTCTAACTTCCCTTGGCTTCCTGAGGGCCACTCTCAGCTGCATTGAAACACAGGGGCTGTGCTTTCCTTCCTATGGAAAAGAACTATCCTTCTCTTCCAGGTGTCCATGGCAAAAATTAGAATTTGGCCTCAAAAATTCCATCTATTGAAGGATTGCTCCCAGACAAATGCAGCCAAGACAAACAGGTCTGGCTGACCTTGGCATCTGGTGAACGCCTTTCATCTTTCACTTCTGGAGTTCTGTGGTTTCCTTCCCACAGAAAAGAACTGTACCTCTTGTCCAGGTGCCCATGGACTCAAGCACTTGACCACTGTATAGGGACAAAGAAGCTCTGTGCTGAGTGGAGTGGAGACTGAGGACAGCAGAGGAGAGCCCTGGGAGGGATTGAAGATCAGTTTCAGAGATGGTGGATCCTTTTGACATAGAGGAAAACAGCCACAGAAAGAAAGAATTAAGGCCAAATGCAGCTGGGGTGGTCCAGAGTTGACACAAGGATAAAGGAATTTCTCTCCCAGGGCAGGGCTGGGGTGAAACACGTCCCCCAGAAGGAATCTGGAGCAGCCCAAGGCTCTGTGTGTGCAGGCAGAGGCAGGCAGGAGGCAGAGCTGTCAGCAAAGGAAGGGGCCAGCGAGGTGGGGCAGCCGGGGGATGACGACAGCCTGCAGGGACAGAGGCGCAGGGCATGGACACCGTAGGACAGCCTGGGCTGCAGAGGGCACAGGGATGGGCAGCAGCTGAAAGGCCCTGACACAGCCAACTCCTGCAGCACTTGGGCCATGCAGGCTGGCCCTGGGCCTGAGGCCAGCAGGGGACAAGTGAGCCTTGCTGTGCTGGGGCCTCATTGCCTCCTTGTCCCTGCTCAGCAGCCTGGCAGGGGCCGCCCCATGGTGCTGCCCTTGGCATTGCACATGGCCAGAGCCCAGTGGGCCGGGAAGAGCCCTGAGCAATGAGGGAGGGACAGGATGTGCCTTGCCAGGGGCTGGGGCTCAGCCCTTGGCCCTTTGCATTCCTGAAACACATCCAGGTTTGCTCAGCATCACAGACACCTTTCCCTTGCTTGTCCTCACCTGTCATCAGTGCCTCCAGTGTTCTGCTCTAACTGGAACCTGGGGACACTTTCTGAGTCGTGTCCCTCAGTGGAATCC
Source organism: Sturnus vulgaris (assembly GCF_052056855.1). Taxonomy (NCBI): domain Eukaryota; kingdom Metazoa; phylum Chordata; class Aves; order Passeriformes; family Sturnidae; genus Sturnus; species Sturnus vulgaris. Next base: position 5,934,543 of record NC_142272.1, read on the forward strand.
ATTAAAACTTCAGGAAACTGTGGAGTTTGAATATGATTTTGACTTCTGAGAAGTTTTCCTTCAGCTCCCTCTCAGGGACTGATGTCCAGGGACTCAGCACTGTTGAAAAATCCCAGCTCTACAGAGACAGGGCAACTGAGAGGCTTTTAAAATATTTTCTTCAATTATCAGTCTCCTTGAAGGTTGAAACATAAGAGGTGTAAAACTCCATGCCATTCTATCTGAAGCCAACTTATTTCCTCGTTATAAAACCTTAGAAATATTTCTCAGCCTATTATCTTTTGCCACACAATGGTGCTAATAATTCTAATGCAAATCATCTATTATTTTACAACACATGATCTTGCCAAAATGCATATTTCACAGTTCTAATCTCCAAAATATCTGATATTTTTGCAAGGCCATTGCTTGAAACTTGTTTCTAGTTCAATCTGTCTCTCAGCAATGTCTTCTCTATTCCAGGGCCATTCTGAGTCAGCACACCTTATCTCAGAGTTTGCATCCAGATGTACAAGACTGTGTGAGCTTTCAGTCAGGCTTTGAGAATCCTTTACAAATCCATTTCTCACAAATATCAATCACAGAATGCTGCAATCACCTGTGCTCTAAAGACAACAGTAATAAAATACATGCTTCACAATTGGAATGGATATTTCTAAGGAGGTCATTGTCATATTTCTCCATAACTGGAGTTGAAAATCTTCTGAAAGAATTGGATCAGACCAGATGGAAAGCAAGTCAGAACTGTTGCTTTCAAGGAAACCTCTGAAGAATTAAGTATTATTTGAACTCCAAAATTTCTGATATTGCTCATGGGTCTCACTGAGGGACACGACTGAGAAAGTGTCCCCAGGTTCCAGTGAGAGCAGGAAATTGGAGGCAGAGATGACAGGTGGTGTGGGAAATGCAGGCGCAGAGAGCTCTCAGGGCCTTGTGCATACAGGCTCAGGGATTGAAATGGATCCAAGGTTTGACCCAAGACCTTGGAGAAATCTTAGACAATCAGAGCATTCAAAGTACAATAGAGATAAAACAGGAATATAAGTTTTTAGTATAACTAGATCTATATTTTAAGCAAACAGAAATATGCATTATGTAAGCAAAGCAGTATGTTAAGTAAAATAGTAAAAGATTGTAAAGCTTAGCAATAGAACTTGTTATAATGTTAATTAGAAGTTTAAGATATATCAATGTAGGTTTGTGAAGTGTTATAGGATTGGTTGAAAAATGACACATTACTGTAAAGCCATGAGAAGGAAAGCAATTAATGATTGGTGTAAAAGGATGCTGGCAAACTTCACAGAATTATTTGATTGGCTAAAAAACTAACATAAGGCATTGTAACTAAGAATGAGGAGGCTTCTGATATTATGGTGTTGGATGTAGCAGCTTTAATGTCTGACCCTTCTATGAGACTGACACCATGAGGCCATAAACCATCTTTGACAACGTCTCTCAGTTGCCCCATCTCTTGTAATATCAATCTCCCAATGCACATTTTCTTGACATCAGACATGACTAATGAAATCAATAGGGACTTATGGACACCAGGTCTATCCCATTAAAAGTCAATAGGGATTTAGGAACAGCTGGTTTATCCATTAATGTCAGTGGGGATTTTTCTGAAATTTGGTCCTAAAATGGAAAATTTGGGTCAACTTGGGGAAAATCTTGGGCTGAATTCTGGGAATTTCCACTCCAGGATTGCAGTGCTGATGCTGTGGTAGCCCTGGATGAATTCCTGGAGGCCTGTCCCAAATCCCTGATCCCTCACCTGCTGTCCATGTTGGAGCTGTGCCTCCAGGTAAGCCCAAAAATGTCCATTTTCAGCCTGAAATCTGGGAATTTTGAACTCAAAATTGTGATTTTTAGCACCAAAAATGTTGGACATCAGCTCTGCCCACTGAAGTCAAAGGGGATTGAAGGACACCAGGTCTACCCATTGATAGGGCTTGATTGGGAAGAGTTACTGTTTAAACTGGGAGCACTGGGAAGGGTTAAGGAGGGGACACTGGCATGACTGGGAGCACTTTGCAAAATTGGGACCACTGGGAGGAATTTGTAGAGATAAATGGAGATAAACAGGACCCCAGAGCAAACTCTTTGAAATCAATAGGAATTTAGGGACAGCAGGTCTACCCTTTAAAGGCAATGGTGTTTAGGGGTACCAGGTCTATCCAGTCAAAGCAATGAGGATGTTTGAGACACTCGTTTTGGGAGGTCCCAGGAGTTTTTGTTGATCCAGGTGTCCAAGGGGTACCCAGGTATATCCAGGTGATTTCTGGGGATACCCAGGTAATTTTTGGGGATATCCAGGTGTACCCAGGTGATTTTTGAGTAAGATCCAGGTGATTTTGGGCAGTATCCAGGTGTACCCTGATAATTTTCAGGGATATCCAGGTAATTTTTGGGGCACCCAAGTGCCCTGACTCACCCTGACAGGCCAGGAGAAGATGATGGCCACCGTCCTCCCAGTCGACATGGACAGAGATGACCCTTGGCAGCTGTGGGGCTGTTGGGGGGCACCCCAACATTCAGGGGTACCCCAAAACTCCAGGTGAGGACATCAGGGGTGGGAGGGAGTTCTGAATTACAACGGGAGAAGATGCAGTGCAGGTACAGCCAGGTGCTTTGGTGCATGGGGATGGTGAAGATGGTATTCTGCAGCAGCTCCAGCTCTGGGGTGGGCAAAGGGGGCACCCCAAAATCTCAGGGGGACAGCAGGGGAAACCCCAATATCTCAGTGGTGACACCCAGTTATACAGGAGTTCAGGTCTGCCCATTGAAGTCAACGGGGATTTCGGAACACCAGGTCTACCCATTCAACACAACAGAACACACCAAGTGGCACTTTAGGTGAGGGAGGGGCTGGAAAATTTTGGGGATCCCGCAAAATTGTGGGAGTTTTTTGAGGAATCCCTCACCTTCCTTCAGCCTTCCAGGGGGCAGTGCCCTTGCTGTAGTTCCTGGTGGGCATCAGCAGCCCCAGGCAGTGTTGCCAGGCCGAGAAGTTGGAGAAGCTGCGGCTCAGCAAGGCCCTGGTGAAGGCCAGCTCAGCCTTGAGGACCTGCCTGGCTGTAAGTGCCTACCAGTGTTCCCAGGTGTGGACTGGGAAGGCACCAGTATAAACCAGTAAGCATTTGGAGCCACTCCCGAGCTCCTGAGGCCTGTGGCAGCAGCTCCCAGTATAGACCAGTAAGGTCTCATGCACCCAAACCCATTCCCAGTGTAGTCTAGGGGCTCCTAGTGTGGTCCTGGGGATCCCAGTTTTATACTGGGAAGGAACCAGTATAAACCAGTAAACACTGGGAGTCCTGAGCCCATGGCAGCAGCTCCCACTATAAACCAGTAAGCTCAGACCAACCTGAAGTCACTCCCAGTATGTCCCAAGCCCCATCCCAGTATAAACCAGTAAGGCCAGCATCCCCAGAAGTTGCTCCCAGTGGAGTGCCAAGCATCCCCAAGCTCCCTCCCAGTATAACCCAGTACACCTTAGGTAGCCCAGTAAAATCCAGAATATCCCTCTATAACCCAGTATAAACCTCTACAATCCAGTCACCCCCAGGACCACATCCCAATATAAACCAGTGTAACCCAGTATGACCCAGTATAACCCAACATAAACAAGTCACCCCTAGTGCCACATCCCAGAATAACCCAGTACAAATCAGTAACCCCCCAGCAGCCAATCCCAGTATAAACCAGTATAAACCAGTACAACCAGTACTCACAGTGCTAGGTCCACCCAGACACTCACACACCCTCTCTCAGTATAACTCAGTACAACCCAGTGACCCCAGTCCTGTCCCAGCACCCCCTGGACCCCATCCCAGCACAAACCAGTACAAACCAGTACAAGCCACTCACAGTTGCAGGGGTCGTCCACCAGGAGGTGCTCACACAGTGCCAGGTCCTCCCGGCCAGCAGGGGGCGCTGCAGTGTCCAGTGTGACCCTACAGAACCAAGGAAACCCCTGTGACACTGCGGGGCCCCACGGAACCAAGAGTCCATTGTGAGACACCTGGGCCACGTGGAGCCAAGGAACCATTGTGACACTGGGGAAACTCATGGCACCAAGGGGCCACTGTGACATTGTGGGGCCTCATGGAACCTGTGAGCCATTGTGACACTGCACGGCCTTGTGGAACCAAGGAGACCACGGTGACACTGTGGGGCCACATGGAACCAAGAGTCCATTGTGACACTCTGGAACTACAGAGACCATTGGTGAGAGTATGGAACCTCAAGGAACAAAAGTCCATTGTGACAGATCAAGGCCTCATGGAACCCAAAAGAGCATTGTGACACCGTGGGGCCCCATGGACCCAAATCTCCACTGTGACAGTGCAGAACCTCATGGAACCAGGAGTGCAGGGTTGCCCAGCAAGGCCTTGTGGAACCAAGGAAACCAAAGGTCTCAAACATTCCTTGCAGGTTTCTGACTTGGGAAAGGGGAACCTGTTTGGTAGTATCTTGAGCTAGCACACACTAATAGAAGGTGTCTGTTATCAATGAGGAAATTCAGGAGTTTTAGATTGCTTCAAAAATTAAAAAAAAATTTTAAAAGGGGGAGGGGAAACTCCTTTTGGCCTAAGTGTAGCCAATTCTCTAAGCAAAGCAGGTCCCAGGTGAGTGAGGACAGACAGGATGGGGTTGGGGAATGTGGAGCAAGGTTGTCCACACTGGCTCAGACCTCAAGGCACAGCTTCTGTGAGCAGGCCAGACCTCCTGAGGAGAGACCCTGCATCAATATCAATCACAGAATGCTGCAATCACCTCTGCTCTAAAGAGAATAGCAATGAAATACACCCTTCAAAATAGGAATGTGTATTTCTTAGAAGCTCTTAAAAATATTTCTCCATAATTGGATTTGAAAATCTTCCTAATGAATGGCACCAGACCAGAGGGAAAACAAGGCAGAACCATGGTTTGATCCCAGTGAACCCCGTGGTGCATTTGGTGCTGAGCTCTTGAACCTCAGGGCCTGAGAGGAGACTGCACAAACCTTTCCAGGAGTCCAAGGCAGAAGAAAAATCCAAAGTGTCTCAAAGCATTAATGGGTCCCACTGAGGTCCATCCCCAACACAGGCTTCTCATGGACACATTGAAGGAGAGAATGGGAGGCCAGGATTCCCCAAAAATGTCTCAGAGACTGAGAAAAGAAAGGAGAAAGGAAAGTACCTTAAAAAACTGAAGTTCCTTGAAATATTAATGAGCCCCAGTGAGTATCAGTACAAAGTTCTCTCAAGGGACTTCTTAAAGCAGATAATTGGGGGCATCACTGCATAAACTACTAAAAGAGTGGGTGTCAAAAGGAAAACTCCAAGTACCTTAAAAAAACTGAGTACCTTGAAGTATTAATGAGCCCCACTGAGTATCATTACTGACAAAGGCTCTCAAGGGACTAATTAAAGCAGATATTTGGAGGCCATGATTGCACAAAGATCTCAGAGACTCCAAGGCAAAAGCAAAACCCAAAGTCCTCTGAAAAACCTGCAGTCCCTGGGAGCATGAAGGAGCCCCCAGGGCCATTCCTGACCAAGGCTCCCCAGGGACTCGTCCCAGCAGATCCCTGAGGCCACTGGGATGTGGGGGGATGCTGAGGGCAGGACAAGGGGTGCCAGTGGCCAGCCTTGCTGGGGCTGTGCCAGGAGGCCCCAGTGGCTCAGGACGAGGTGTCTCCTCCCAGCCCTTGGTGGCACAGACGCTGCTGTGCCCCAGGGCACCAAGACTTGGCTTCTCTTTGTCCCCACCTGTCATCTCTGCCTCCAATTTCCTGCTCTAACTGGTAATAGAGAACACTTTCTCAGTCATGTCCCACAGTGGGACCCATTAAAACTTCAAGAAACTTCAGTATTTTAATTTCAATTTTAGTTCTTGAAAAGTTTTTTGAACACTCTCTCAGGGAATGATTATGATGTAAACCGAACTAAAGCCTCAAGAGATTCATTCAAGTCCTTGTGCTGTGTCTGTGCTGCTGAGCTGGGCCGGGCTCCTGGCACAGAGGCAGCTCCCAAGGTAAACCAAGAGAAGCTTCAAAAAGACATTTCTGCTGAGGAGCAGCTCCTCTGCCAGCCCAGCAGGGCTGAGGGCACTGCCTGCAGGCACTGAGGGCACAGGAGCCAGGCACAGACAGGCTCAAGGCACTCAGGACTGGGAAGACATTGAGCTGAGACTGCACTTGGGGAAACATCTTCACAGCCCTGGACATGGTGAGTGTGTGGGTGCAGGGCAATGTCCCCTGTGCTCCTGGAGGGATCTCCTGGAGCCAGCACAGCCCACAGCCTGGGGATATGTCAGGAGGACTCTCCCAGTTTCTCTGAGGCACAGCAGGAGGAGGAGGAGGAGGATGTTCTGCAGAGCGGGGCTGCCCTGGGCACTGTCAGAGGGACAGGGCAGGACGGCTCCTGCTGCCAGGGACGGCTGCAGGGGCTGAAGCTGGGGCTGCAGCCAGGGCTGCCCAGGGCTGTCCTGCAGAGCAGCTCCTGCAGCCCTCAGGGCTCTTGGCCAGCCCAGCCCATGTGCCACCTGCCAGGGACAGCTCTCAGCCTGCCTGGCAGCTCCCCATCGACTGTGGGGAGAAGTTGGAGGTGCAAGGAGCCACCCCCATCAGGGCAGCTTCCTCCTGCTGTGGAGATGGTGCTGCATGGCCAGGGCTGCTCTCAGCTTTCTCCTCAAGGCAAGGCAAAGGGGCTGTCAGGTGTGTCTGTGTCACTGACACTCCTGCCCTGTTCCCCTGGGCATCAGCAGATGTGCCTCACATCTCCCTCACAAAGTGCCTCCTCACCCTCCTGTGCCTACAGACAGCAGCAGTAGCACCTTCGCTTGCAGCATCTCTGTTTGTGTGAGCTGCCCTTAAGGCCCTGTTGGCAGGGAGATGGCCCTGGGCAGTGCCCTGTGCTGGGAGGGGTGTGCAGGGCAGAGCTGAGCCCCCAGGGCTGGGCTGGGCTCTGGCAGCACTGGCAGGGACAAGGCTTGGATAGAGAGAAGCCTCTCCTAGTAGGCACAACTCCAGGCAGCAGAGCCAGACCAACACTTATTATGCCCCTCTCTCTTGATCAGAATAGGGCAAAAAAGAGTTTAGGGAAAAGTATTTTGAAATTTGAGCCTTCAAAAATGCTATTTTAATTTTCCAGCACATTTGAAGTGCGATCACCTTGAATTAGAGGGAGGTATTATAAGCAAAGGGCAGCTGTATGGGACCAGATGGTCAGACTGCACTGTGTCAAATGTAGCTTTGTTTTCCCTGTGGGCTCCTCAGCATTAATGCTGAGAAAAATGCTGATGATGAGGCAGTAACTCAGGAGCAGAAACTCAAATTCAAAAATAAAAGTTTTTAGTGAAGTTCCCCCACAGGAAGAGAAGCAGTTTTGAGAGAATTTCTACCTGAAATGTACAGGATTGTCTCAAGGAAATATCCCCCAGCTTATCAATGTCTTCTTTTTACAGTCCACAATGCCCAGAGTGAGGAAATGTCCAACAGCAGCTCCATCAGCCACTTCCTCCTGCTGCCATTGGCAGACACGCAGCAGCTGCAGCTCCTGCACTTCTGCCTCTTCCTGGCCATCTCCCTGGCTGCCCTCCTGGCCAACGGCCTCATCATCAGCGCCGTAGCCTGCGGCCACCACCTGCACACCCCCATGTTCTTCTTCCTGCTCAACCTGGCCCTCACTGACCTGGGCTGCATCTGTACCACTGTCCCCAAAGCCATGCACAATTCCCTCTGGGACACCAACAACATCTCCTATGAAGGATGTGCTGCACAAGTTTTTCTGATTTTCTTCTTTTTTGGATCAGAGCTTGCCCTCCTGACCATCATGTGCTACGACCGCTACGTGTCCATCTGCAAACCCCTGCACTACGGGACCCTCCTGGGCAGCAGAGCTTGTGCCCACATGGCAGCAGCTGCCTGGGCCAGTGCCTTCCTCAATGCTCTGCTGCACACAGCCAATACATTTTCCCTGCCCCTGTGCCATGGCAATGCCCTGGGCCAGTTCTTCTGTGAGGTACCCCAGATCCTCAAGCTCTCCTGCTCCAAATCCTATCTCAGGGAACTTGGGCTTCTAGCTTTTAGTGCCTCTTTGGTATTTGGCTGTTTTGTGTTCATTGTTTTCTCCTATGTGCAGATCTTCACTGCTGTTCTGAGGATCCCCTCTGAGCAAGGAAGGCACAAAGCCTTTTCCACCTGCCTCCCTCACCTGGCCGTGGTCTCTCTGTTCCTCAGCACTGCAGTGTTTGCCTACCTGAAGCCCCCCTCCATCTCCTCCCCATCCCTGGATCTGGCCCTGTCATTTGTGTACTCGGTGGTGCCTCCAGCTCTGAACCCTCTCATCTACAGCCTGAGGAACCAGGAGCTCAAGGATGCCCTGAGAAAATTGATGACTCTGTATTTTCTGAAGCATTAAACTTTTCTGCTGCATAATCTTCTGAATGTAACTCTCTAAAAGCTCACCTTTTCTTTTCATATTTGTCCGTTTTTTCTACAGTATTATTTTCTAATGCTGTAAAATTTCTTACAAAATACTGTAGTGTTACTCTTTCCATTTCTACATGAATATCTACCTTTCGTTTGAAACACAAAGACATTCAAGAGGTCTTTCACCTGTGCATTGAAATAAAAACAAATGCCTGCCCTGCCCTCTGTGTCCAGGATCCTTTCTCAGCCCTTCTATGTCTCTGCAGGGCAGTGCCTGTGAGCAGAGGTGGAGGGAAGAGACTCCCAGCACAGCAGCACAGCCAGGGACAATGGCCCTGGCTCTACCCACATCTGCTCTTTCCAACTCCACCCTCTCCTTGCCAGCCCTTCTGTGGCTGTGAGGCCGCAGTGCTCTGGCAGCTTGGTCACTGTCCTGCTGTGTGTCCGTGCTGTGCCCACAGGCAGGGACAGGCCATGGGCACTGCTGGGACACAGCTGGGCTCCAGCACAGCAGCTCCATCAGCAAAGGGCATCTCCTGAGGGCAGGGCAGAAGGCTTTGCTGTCCTCCAGAGCTGCTGTCAGCAATGTGCTCCAGGAATGCCCTGGCCAAGCAAAGCCCAGTGCCTGGGGCAGAGGGGCAGTGTGCAGGGGGCACACAGCAGTGTCCTGGCACAGCCAGAGCTCCTGGGATGGACCTGAGGGAGCAGCAGGGCAGGGCCTGGGCTGTGTCTTTGTTCTGGGCACAGCCTGGGAAGGTGCCCCAGGGCAATTGTCCCACACCAGCCCCTGCAATCACCACACCCAGCACTGGCCTCTCCCCCAGCTGCAGGAGGTTGTTTGTCCCTGCATGGAGGGACACTGAGTGACCAGGCCAGCAGGCCATGTTTGGTGTGTACTGAGGAGATTTCAGCAGTACATCGTGTGTGTGGGGGGAGATGAACCTGAGTGAGCACAAACACCATCACCAGCACTCAGGGGTGGCACAGTTCTGGTAGCACAAGCAGTGCCTTGAGGCCACTACAGTCTGGGAAAACACCTGAATTAATTACTGGGTTGTAGTTAAGATTGCATAGAAAGAAACATTCTGGCAGGGATGTTCCAGGAAAAAATATTCAAGGCAGCTAAGGACTGCATAGAGAGACAATTGGAATGCTAGGTTTATGGGAAGAAATCAGAGGTGCCTCCCTTCTGAACCACCCTGAGGACCTGGACAGGGTTGTGCTGTGCTCTGGGCACTGACCAGGAATTGAGGGATGTGGAAAAGGCCTTTGGAGTCAGGGATGCTGACAAGGCTGGGCAGTGTCTCTGTGACACCTCTCTCAAACCCCTTGGAAAGGCCAGAGCCATCCCAGAGGGTCCTGGGCACTTGGGAAGGGCAGACATGGAACCAGTCTGCAAACAGGGCAGGGAGGGGCACTGGGACAGTCACAGACTGGTCAGGCTCAGCAGGGAAGGGCAGGTGGCAAATCCTCCTGCAGCCATTCCAGACACTGGCAGCACAAGGCAGGGATTGCAGAACCCCTGTGGGAGGGAAAAGAAGGGGATGTTGTGTGCCCAGACTTTAGCCAGGTCTGGGACATGGTCTGCTGTGCTCTCCTCAGAGCCAGATTGGAGAGAGCTGGGCTGCAGGAGAGGAACATGGGGTGGGTGGGAATTTGGCTGAACAATCAGGGTATATATCATCCATGGCACAGAGTCCTCTTGGCAGCCACTCCCTGGTGACATCCCTCAGTGACCAGACCTTGACCACCAGTGTGGAACATTTCTATTATCTCTACAATTGCATGAAATGCACTTTCAATTCCTTTGTGGATGCTGCCAAGTTGCAGGGAATCTGTGACCAAACTCAATCATTTAATGGTGACTGCAAAATGTAATTGGGCAAAATGACTGAGTTGGGTAAATTTCTCTTGCCATCAGGTGTCAACCAAGCCACAAAAAAAGGTTGAATTTATGTAAAAAAAAAGGCAGTTCAAAAGGGGAAAATCAAACCCAAACATAAAAAACAAAGCCAGACCCACCCGCAACAATAAAAAACCCCACAAACCAAGCAACCACAAAAAGCAAAGGCCATACACAGAAGCAAAACAAATCCACAGGAAATCTCCTAGCAGCAGAAAATACTTAACCATGTTGTGGCAGGAGTGGATTCTGTATGTGTAGGTGCTGTTTTGAATAAAAATGTTCTTAAAAAAGAAATCAATTCCGTATGCCCCTTGCCCGCTCTTTCTCTCAGTTTATTGCTGATCATGGTGTGCCATGGAATGGAACATCCCTTGGGTCATCCAGCCCAGCTGTCCCATCCCTGTTCCCTCAGGAACACTTGCCCACCCCAAGCCCATGGCTTGCAGGGGGTTGCAGACACGCCTCGTGGGGCGAACACTGTGACAAGGACAGGAGAACAGAACAACATTTACTCTTGTTAAGGACAAGGAGAACAGAACAGCACAGCCTTGGAGAAACAGATAAAGGATGTAGCTGAGGCAAACAGAAGTCACACAAAATGCAAGGAGGATGCCAGCTCAACTCTGCAAGGCTGATAAAGCAGAAATTATAAAAACAATAATATTGCCCGAACTCAAAAGTGGAGGTTGAGAAGAAGCTCCCTGAAAAGGGCACTGGATGTTGAAGACAGACCCCAAAGAACCATAGAAGGACTTGTGATAAGGAGCGCAACTATGTCCAATAAATTCAAAGAATGTGGGGAAAGCTAAAGAGTATGTAACCAGTGTGTGTGATAAAAACTCTGTTCATTCAATGCTCAGTGCACTCGAATGGAGGAAGTTTTGTCACAGTGACTATCATGATGTAATAAAGAATATTTGTTTTCAGATATTCAAAACTGTGTTCAAAACTTTCTATCCTGTGGGTTTCAGTGTCAGTGGTGTCCTTGACTCCATTATGGCCCTTGCACAGTTTCACAATGGCCCCTTGGTTCCATGGGGCCCTGCTGTGTCACAATAAAACCTCAGTGCCAGGAGATTCTGGAGTGTCACAATGGCTGCTTGGTTCCATGAGCTTCCATAGTGTCACAATGCTCTCCTTGTTGCTGCAGTGTCATAGTGAACCCTCGGTTCCATTAGGTTCCTAAATGTCACAGGTCTCCTTGGTTCCATGTAGCCCTGCTGTGTCACCACAGCCCCTTGGTTCCATGAGTTTCTGGGCTGTCAACAATGGTTCCTTTGTTCCAATGAGGCGCCGCTGTGTCACAATGGACCCTGGCTTCCATGAAGATCTTCATTGTCACAATAACCCCTTAGATCCATGGCCTCCTTGGATCTGCTTTGTCATAATGGACAATGCAGCCCCAATGTGTCACAGTGGCCCCTTGGATCCATGAGGCCCTGCTGTTTCACAATGGATCCTTGGTTCCGTAGGTTTTGTAGTGCAACAATAGACTCTTTAGTTCTATGAGTTACCCTGCTTTTAGCAGTGGTTTCCTTGGTTCCAAAAAGACCCTGCTGTGTCTTGATGCACCCTTGGTTCCAGTAGAATCTCAGGTATCACAAAGGCTCCTTGGTTCCACGAGGCCCTGCTGTGTCACAATGGTGTCACTCTCTACCAGGTGGCCCTACAGAGTCACCATGGACCCTCGGTTCTATGAGGTTTCATAGCATCCCAATGGTTGCCATGGTTACATGAGTTTCCTTAGTGTCACAACGGTCTCCATGGGTGCATTAGGCCCTGCTTTGACACAATGGTCCCCTTGGATCCATGAGGCCCTGCTGTGTCAGAACGGATTGATTTCTCCATTAAGTTCCTTAGTGTCAAAATGGTCTCCTTGGTTCTATGAGGCACCACTGTCTCACATTGGACCTGTGGTTCCAGGAGGTTCCATAGTGTCACCATGGTCTCCTTCAATCAGCAGTGTAACAATGGATCATTGGTTCCATGTGACATTGCTGTGTCACCATGGTCTGCTGGGTTCCATGATTGCCCTCAGTGTCACAATGGAGCCTTGTTTCTGTGAGGCTCTGAACTGTCACAATTGTCTCCTTGGTTCCATCAGCCCCCGCTGTGTCACAAGGTTCCCCTTGGTTCCATGAGGATACAAAAGCTTTGCATAAACATTGAGCAGCACCTTCTTAACACACCTGGGAACATCTGTCTGCATTCAAAAGAGGGATTAAAGGTGAGAATGGCACCAGCAGCTTCCATCTGCAACAGAGACTCAGGGAAGGGATAGAGACAGAGAAGTCATCTGAAATACTCCAAGAATTCTGCTTCCACGGATAATTTCTGCTCACATTGTCCCTTGTAGAAAGGCAACATCATTCCAGACAGCCTGGACTGAGCATGTGGTTCCTCAGTGGGGTTTGTTGTTCAGGAAACCTGCTCAGGCTTTTCCATTCTGTCCTCACAAACAGGAAAACTTCTCCTGGGACTGTGTGCAGGCAGAGCCCTGAGGAGAGCAGGTGGGACATGGTGCAATGGGCTGGGACAGCCAGCTGCAGAGCTCAGGGGACAAGGTTCTGGTGCAAGGCACAGGGATGTCAGTCCCAGGTGGGCCATGTCAGACATGGTGAGGCTGGGGGTGAGGAGCAGGTTGTCCAAACAGGGTCAGCCTGCAAGGGGTTCATTCTTCTGCATGCCCACACCTCCTAAGGAGACATTCAGCATCAAGATCATTTGGGGGATGCTTCTATCAGCTCTTCACTGAACTCCAATATATAAATATGCTTGATTAAAACATAAAAGAAAAAGTCATGAGGTGCACTTTGAAATTTTCTTCCTTAACAGAACTCCAATATTTTTTCCAATGAGCTGCACAAGCCCTGGAGACTTGAAGACAATTAGAAGAAGACTAAGAGCCATTGAGGGCTTTCTGTATTTTAATGAACCCTGTGGTGAATTGGGGCTGAGTCCAGGATGCTCAGGCACTGAGAGAAGGTTGAAGAAGCTGCTCCAGGAGTCAGAAGCAAAACTCCAAGTCCCTTGGAGCATCAGTGGCCCCACTGAGGGCAGGGACTGCCAAAGGCTCCCCAGGGACTGGTGAGAGCAGATCCTTGAGGGCAGGATTGCAGGAGCCCGAGGCTGTGAGCAGGGAACTGCAATGCTGAGCAAGGCCTGGGCTGGGTGGAGGAAGCAGAAAGGCCAAGGCCTGAGCCCAGGCCTGGGCCAGCAGGGCCTGTCCCTCACAGGTGGCTCGGGGCTGTTCCTGGGGCACTGGGATGGCAGGGGCAGCAAGGACAAATGTCATCAAGCTGTGTGACACTCCAGATGCTCATGGAACCAAGGGCCAGTGTGACACAGCAGGGCCTGATGGAAACAAGAGGCCATGGTGAGCCTGCAGGGCTGTAACACCCCAGAACACTGAAATGCTGGGGGTGACCAAAGGTTCCTTTAGTCAAGTATGTTGCACAGGAGAATCCCAGCCAGATATTTTCTAGAGGTCAAAATGACATAAAATTTTACTGGCAAAGTATAGAAAATCAAGGAACTTTGGAAAAGAATTTAATAAAACATCCTAGTCAACATAAAACACTTATCATAGCAGGAACGTCATTAACTTTGCCCATTTAATCTATAAACCTCTAAACACTTAGATTGTTGAGGTGCCCAAAACTGTTCCGTATAAAGAGCATTAGAAGGAGAGGAAAGAGACACAGAAAAACAGAAGCTCTAGAAAGACACACACATGGCTCCCAGCTCCTAGGGTTCCAGTGTGGGTGAGACACAGACCCCAGGAGAAGGCAGGGTATGGACCATGGGCTGAGCGCCTGCTCTGTGTTTTAAGCCCCTGGGCCTTCGTGGGCCTCCCCCAGGTGGGACTTGTGATTGCTGGGGCAATCAGAGCCTGGGTCAGCACCACCCCACTGTGTGACTGATTGACAGCTCATCCCCAGGTGTCTGGGACATTGATCTCATCCAGCCTCTGACAGTGACCATGGTGACACTGCAGAACCTCATGGAACCATGGGTCAGTTGTGACAATGCAGATCCAAGGACACCATGGAGACACTTTGGAACCTCATGGATTCATTCTGACACTTTTGTGCCTCATAGAGTCAAGAAGAGCTTTATGAAACTCAAGGGCCCCAAGGACCAAGGGTCCATGGTGACCTTGTGAAGCCCAAAGTGTCATGGAGGAGCCATTGTGACACAGTGAGAGCACGTGGAGCCGAGGGGCCATTGTGACACATCAGGGCATTGTGGAAGCATGAAGCCATTGTGACATTGCAGGACCTCATGGTGTCATTGGGCCATTGTGCCACTACAGAAGCAAGGGGAACATTGTGACCCTGCAGGGCCTCATGGAACCAAGGCATGTTAACTGGAAGGTGCCAGCACAGGCAGGTCAGGCTGCCATTGGCCTCTTGGGGGCTGCCTCTCCCCTGCTTTGCAAACACTGGGGCTCCAGGCTTTTCTTCCAGGGGAAAAGAACTGTCCTTCTCAAGGTGTCTGTGGTCAAAATTGAGATTCCTTCTCCCAAATTCCATATATCCAAGGATTGGTCCATGACAAAAGCTGCCAGGACAAACAGGTCTGGCTGGCTTTGCCTCCCAGAAGCCACCTCTCATCTGCCTTTGAAACACTGGGGCTCTGTGTTTTCCTTCCAATGGAAAAGAACCATCCTTCTAATCTACACAGAAATGGCCAAAATTGGGATTCCACCTCTGAAATTCCCTATATAGAAGAGTTGCTTTCAGACAAAATCTGCCAGGACAGAGAGGCCTGGCTGGCCTTGGCCTCTGATGTCTGCCTTTCTTCTGCCCCTGAAACATTGGTGTTTCCTGCTTTCCTTCCTATTGAAAAGAACCATCCATCTCCTTCATGTGTCCATGTCTGAAATTGGGATTCCACCTCTGAAATACTGTAGATCCAAGGGTTGCTCCCAGGCAAAATCTGCCAGTACTGTCAAGTCTGGCTGTCCTTGTGCTCTGGTGACTGCCCCTGCACCACTGGGGCTTGGTTCTTTCCTTCAATGGAGGTCACTGGAACACTGTGGGGACCTCATGATGAAACAGGGGGAAATTAAAATTAAAGTGTTAAGAGTAAAAATACAGGAGGATGATTTAAGTAGAAGGGAGGTGACATGATTCTATGAATGCTTAATGTTCGTTGTCTTTGCAAGAACAGGAGAACAGAGCAAGGCTACAAGATAAGATGGAACAAGAATGCATAAACAGGGTGGAAGAACGAAGCTTCTTCCATATAAGGAGGTTTCCTCAGACCCCTGAGCAAGTGAAAACTGGTATCAAGGTCTGGAAGGAGAGCAGAAGCTAATACACATGTGCAAAGAAGGCGAGGTGAGAAGTTCAACTGAGAAGAAGACTGTTCACTTCATCCCAAGGACCCCCAGACGCCCACCAGAGCGATCAACAAGGAGCAGTGCACAGTCACAAAGAGGCATGGAGTTAATTTTAATACCAAGTGAGAACAGGTAGAGTTAGGAAATGAATATGTATTAGGTGCATTGTGCAATACTAACTTGTAGAGAATAAAAAGAGAGGCACAGGTCACCAAAGGTGTGCATGTTTTTGGAGGAGCTATCCCCCATGCACCTCAGCCCTGAATAAATTATTCATACCTACTTTGCAACTTTTACGAGTTATGGAGTTGTTCTGTGCTTCATTATTGGCGAGCCAGCCAGGAGATCTGTCTGGCTGAGGGAGCACCACCAGGGCAGACACCCTGAGGGGCGCCCCGGGATATTTTCCTGGAGGGATCCCCAACCTCGGCTCACTCAACACGGGGACAGACAACGACCTGCTGGCAGTGTGGATAAAACGGTCTGTAATAAATATCTATAACAGGACTGCTGGTGAGTCGTACAGAGACGTCTGACACTCAGCACAGTCCCTGGGGGCTTGCAAGCTGCTGGCCAAGGGGCCCAGAGACAGAGGGAGAGGGGTCGATCCCCAGCTGATAACGCCACTGACAGAGGGGTCTCATTGAGCTGATAGAGCAGCCCTCTAGTGATGATGGGGTGGGTTGAATGAACCCTTGATTTTGCTGCTGTTTTGTGTGTCTGTTAACTCGGGACATGTTGAGTCCTTGAGTGTGTCAGTGAGTGAATGAGCAGGTGTGGAGCTCTATCTGCATTTCCAGCCTCGGGCGACTGAGGCGGCCGGAGAAAAGCGAAGGAGCGGGGTCAGTGTGGGGCAAGTGCAAGTGAGAAGGGAGGAGTGTTGTGCTTGAACACAGAGTGGTTAGTGTTTGTTTTAATCATGGATAGACAAATTGAAGGAGTTTCTCCTCAGCAGTCGTTTGGACTTGATCCCTGGGAATTTATTGATCCAATAAGTCATTGGATAGAAAGAGGAAATGAACAGGAGGGATATAGGAAACCTCTGGAGGGTGATTGGTAACCTTGGACTGGGAACAACCTGCAGTAAGGACTCTGAGTATTCCAGAGGGAGTGAACAGGATAATTTGTCTTTGTGGGAGATTTAGAGCAGTCAGAGGATCAAGGCATCTGGCATGGAGTTTATTACAGTGTAGAGATTGTGAAAGACGTTGGTATTGTTGCTCTAATAACCAGCAGGGCATATGCCCCAAATGTGAATTGAAAAATTTTCCTAATCAAATCGATGTTGAACCTAAAATTCTGAAATTAGTGCTTGGAAAGTCACATTCGATACCTGCAAATTGGGATTGTGTGTGGGAAGAAAACTGAGAAAGAACAGTGAAATTGTGCGAGGAAAAGTTTGGATGGAAACAGCACAGGACAGAAGGAGAAGATAATGGGAACTGGACAAAGTAAAGAGATCCCTAAGGCCAGGCCACTAGGCTGTATTATTGCACATTGAAAGATGCTGCTGGACATGGGAGCATGGAAACCAAGAGAGATCTTGTTAGATTTTGCAAGAACTGGTGGCCTTTTTAAATTGGACAATGGAGCGAAGTGGCCACCCAGTGGAACTTTGGATTATAACATCTATTACAGCTCATGCTATTTCTGGGAGGGAAGGGAAGTGGACAGAGGTATCATATGTGGATATGTTTTTCTCCCTTCAAAATCACCCCAGATAGCAGAGGGATTGTGGGCTCAGGGCCCCATCTGACCCTCTGGTATTGGCTTTAGAGAAGGAGAATAACACTAGGAGAGGAAAGCTCAAGTGGTGTTGTTCAGTGTGTAGCATAGGGCAAAGATGCACAAAATTTGATAAGGTTTACCAGCCTGTGGCCCAGAAACAAGATCTGGCAGACGATTTGCTCAGGTCTCCCCATGTAAAACAGGAAAGGGATGAGGATGCAGACTCAGAGGATGCTGACCCCCCTCTGATCACACACCAGACTAGACAACAGATGTTGGAGTCTGTAAGTCAAGAGTCTCTCTGAATTCTTCAGAGAGAAATCAGAGTGCAGGGATTGAATTAAAACCTTTGGATGGATTCAAGTATATTAAGCCACTCACATAAAGTAGAGGTGTAAGTTTAAGTTTTAGAATAAGGAAGTAAGTAAGAATAAGTTTTATGTGCTTTTAGGTAGTAAAGATCTCAGAGACCAGTGTAGAAGCATGAGTTCTAGTGAGGGTTGAAAAATATAGCCTTAGATACTAGTGTTTCTGTGGAGGCTCCAGGAACATAGCTTTAGACATAATAAAACTATAGTAAGAATATTGCTTACATTTTTTAGATAGAACAAGATAGAACATATATGTAGTTTATACATAGCTGGTGTGCTAAGAAACTAGAACTAGGTTCGAGTTCCTGTCTTTAGCTTGCTGGGAAGTTTGGATATAAGAATCTATGCACTGGGGAGAGACTCACATTTTGCTTCTTGACTTTTGATTTTGTTCCTGCTCTCTCACTTCTCACCACCACCATCATCACCCAAAGAAGACAGGAGCTGCCCCAGCAACATCAGCCCTTCAGGACCTCCAGGAGCAGCTTCTGCTTCTGATTGGGACTTTACCTATTTAGGACTTTATACCAAAACTTTAGCATGGACTTGAACGCTTGTGACTCTGCCTTTTGAGACTGATGTGCCTTTGCAATAAACATCTTTATAGCAACTATTAGCTGCTCGGCTCTTTAAAGAAAACAATCACAACTCAGCTAACAGGCACACATATTCCAGGCATCTCTGCGAGAGGCAGGGGGACCAGAGGGAGGAATGGTATTGGTTAAAGTTCCCTTCTCCAGAACCGACTTGGAGGCATGGGAAAAGGTTGCTAAAAATTACCACAGTGATCCAGTTAACACAGCTAAATGTCTGCAATTTATAATAAAATAGCATAATCCAGATTAGAACGATATGCAATTATTATTGGATGCACTGACTGAGACAGAGAAACAATTAATTATAGAAATGGCAGGGGATTTGGCAGAAGATTATTATGAAATCCAACAATTGGATGTGAAAGATTATTTCCCACTCCAAAATCCACAGTGGGACCCAAACAGATGAGCAGAATTGAGAAAGCTATTGGGAGTGGATCAAAAAGGGAATGGAAAAAGCCATTCCCAAAACTATAAATTGGTCAGCATTGTATGAAATTAAGCAGGGGCCCTCTGAGCCACCATCCGAATTCCTTGATCAATGAAGGGATGCAATGTGCTGCCACACACCACTGGAGCCTGGGTCTGACATGGGGACACAGCAGCCAGTCAGTTTATTCCTGGGCAGTCTATGGATGGCATAACACAAAAACTTCAAAAGCTTTGGGAGCTGGATGGGAGGGACTTAGAGACTCTGTTGGACGAGGTGTGGAGAGTCTTCAGGAATAGGGAAGAAGGATATAAACAAGGAATGAGGAAGTTTGTGGCTGTCCGAAGTGAGAGGGAGAGAGGAAGAAGCGAACAAAGACCACCCAGACAAGGCCCATCCCGGCTGGGCAGAGACCAGTGTGCAATCTGTAAGAAATACGGTCACTGGAAAAATCAATGTCCAAAAAAACAACAAAGGAACCATCATAAAAAGGGAGAACAAGAAAAAGGAAATGTGATTGCACATGTGAAAAAAACACTAAGGAGGACCAGTAAATCTTACCCCAGGAAAATCACTGGTTATAAAATTAAAGCTATGGGGAAAAGGGGGGGAAAAGTGGAATTTCTAGTGGACACGGGAGCAACATATTCAGCTCTGAATAAAACTTTGGCACCTGTGGGGAAGGATTATGTTACATTAATAGGAGCATCTGGCCAACCTGGAAAAGCAAATTTTTACAAACCATTGAAGTATAGGCTTAGAAAATAATGGGGTGTTCATAAATTTCTATATCGGCCCAGATCCCCAAGGCACCTTTTGGGGAGAAACTTGTTAGAACAATTACAAATAACCATTGAATTTAAAATTGGGGAAGTTATTCTGGAGGTAAATGATGAACATTGCATAGAGGCATTAAGTTTAATGTTAACATCAGTTCAAATTGAGGGAGAAGTTAGCGAAGAAATAATAAATCAAGTATTTCTTGGAGTGTGGGCTTCTAATGTAGCAGGGAGGGCGAAAAATGCATCTCCTATAGTAATTAAACTGAAGGAAGGAAAGCAACCAGTTAGAATTAAACACTACCCCTTGAAAAGAGAGAACAGGGAAGGAATTAGCCCAATAGTTGAAAACTTTTTGCAATTAGGGTTCTTAAAAGAATGTCAATCTGAGTTCAATACTCCCATCTTACTGGTCTGAACACCTGATGGGTCATATCAGATAGTACAGGGTCTAGGAGCTGTTAACAAAATAACTGAAGATCTGTATCCCATGGTAGCAAATCCATACACTTTGCTAACGTGCCTAACACCAGAGCTAACTTGGTTTACCATTTTAGACTTGAAAGATGCCTTCTTTTGCTTCCCTCTCCATGAAGGTAGCCAGAAAATTTTTGCATTTGAATGGGAAAACCCTAAAAGAGGGCTCAGATCCCAGCTCACATGTATGGTGTTTAAAAACTCTCCTACCCTGTTTGGAGAACAACATGCAAAGATCTGGAATGCTGGGAGGCTCCCCCAGAAGGAAAGCTACTGCAGTACATGGAATGATCTCCTCATAGCCACCCAGATGAATGAGGCATGTGCAGCCTGGACAGTAAGCCTCCTAAACTTCCTAGGACTTGAGGGATACAGGGTGTCAAAGAAAAAGGCCCAGGGAGTGAAGTGAAAGGTAATTTATCTGGGTTATGAAATTAGTGTGGGACAACGGATTGTAGGGCAAGATTGCAAGGAAGAGATCTGCAAAACCCCAAAGCCTCAAACAGTGAAGGAACTGCAAACATTC
Source organism: Sturnus vulgaris (assembly GCF_052056855.1). Taxonomy (NCBI): domain Eukaryota; kingdom Metazoa; phylum Chordata; class Aves; order Passeriformes; family Sturnidae; genus Sturnus; species Sturnus vulgaris. The sequence continues at coordinate 5,955,119 of NC_142272.1, forward strand.
TTAGGAATGACAGGGTGGTGCCAATTATGGATTTATAATTATGGTGTACTTATGAAACCCCTGTACGTGCTGATTACAAATGGGAACAGAGAACTCCAGGGGACAAAAGAGGCCACTCGGGCTTTTCACCAGCTGAAGAATGCTCGAATGTCAGCTCTGGCTCTCAGACTCCCAGATGTGAGTAAACCATTCTTTCTGTTTTCCCATGAGAAGCAGGGAATTGCCCTGGGGATACTGGCCCAGGACCTGGGTCCATACCAGAGAGCAGTTGCTTGCTTCTCCAAACAACCGGACACAACAGCCAAGGGATGGCCGGGATGCCTCAGAGCCCTTGCAGCAGTGGTGCTGAATATTCAAAAGGCACACAAATTCACCCTGGGCCAGACAATGACTGTATTGGTGTCTCACACAGTGTCTGCAGTCCTGGAAGTAAAGGGTGGGCACTGGCTCTCCCCACAAAGGTTCCTGAAATACCAAGCCATCATGGTAGAACAAGACAATGCAGAGATAATTGTGACTAACATTATCAACAAAGCTTCTTTTCTTAGTGGAAATCAAGAAAAGTGCTTTTTTTACACCATGACTGTCTGGAGACTATCAAAGCCTCCTACTCCAGCCACCCAGATCTGAAGGACACCCCTTTGGATGACACCCAAACCTGGTTCTCTGATGGAAGCAGCTACGTTGTCAGTGGAAAGTGACATGCTGGGTATGCAGTTACCACCTGCAAAGAGGGAACAGAACCTGGAGCCTTCCAGTAGATACCTCTGCACAAAAAGCTGAGAAAATCGCTCTAACCCGCACCTTAGAGATCATGAAAGGAAAGAAAATAAATATTTATAGAGACTCAAGATATGCATTTGGGGTTGTACAAACACATGGAGCCATCTGGAAAGAAAGGGGACTGTTAAACTCACAAGGGAAAAACATCAAACATGCACAGGAAATATTGCAGCTACTGAAAGCAGTTCAGCTACCTGAGCAGGTAGCAATTATGGACATTAAGGAACAGCAGAATGTGAGCTCAGAACTGGAGGAAGGAAATGAGCTGGCAGACAGAGAGGCAAAAGAAGCAGCAAAAGGTGAGATGACGATTGAGGGAGCTTTAATTCCAGATGGACTGTTCTCCCTTGAAGGTAAGCCAGTATATACCAGAAGGGATAGAAAACTAATTAAGGCTCAAGGAGGAACGTATAACCAAGAGGGATGGGCTGTTACTGCAGAAGGGACAATGGTCATCCCTTCCCACCTGTTATGGTCATTAGTAAGGGAAGAGCACCAGAAAACACACCAGGGAACAGATGTCCTGTATAGCTATCTAACTGAAAAGATTACTGCCAGAAATTTATACTCTATTATCGTTCAGGTAGCCCAGCAGTCTGACATTTGGCTCCAGACCAAACCCAAGAATATCCCCAACCCAAAACTTGGTCAAATTGGAAAATGCAATGGTCTTGGGCAACAGCGGCAAATTGACTTTTCAGAACTCCCAAGAAAAGGGGGGTATTGATATTTGCTGGTGTTAACAGACACCTTTTCAGGTTGGCCAGAGGCTTTTCCCACCAGAACTGACAAAGCCTGAGAGGTAACCAGGGTATTGTTACAAGAGATAATCCCACGCTTCAGAGTTCCAGCCACAATATCTTCAGATGGAGGCCCACATTTTATTTAAAAAATAGTACAACAAATCAGTCATCACTTGGGCATAGACTGGGAACTCCATACTCCATATCATCCCCAGTCAAGTGGCCAAGTTGAAAAAATAGATCATTTAATTAAGCAGCAAATTGTGAGGCTAGGACAAGAAGCTAATTTACCCTGGCCTCAGTCTCTCCCATTGGCATTGCTGTGGATCCAAACCAAGACTAGAGCCAAAGAAAATCTAAGTTCCTTTGAAATGTTTTATGGGAGACCATAGGAGTGCAAAAGGTATTGTCTACCCAAGTGGGGGAATAGAGGCTGCCTGCCTATACAATAGCCTTAAGTAAGCAACTCAGAGAAATTGAGAAAAATGTGTCTGGAACTCGGGGCAGAGGGCTGGATGGACCAGTGCATGACATACAGCCTGGAGATTATGTATATGTTAAGTCTCTTACAGAAAAACTTTGTAGCCACAGTGGGAAGGACCATTCAGGTGCTTCTCACCACCTTCATTGCAGTTATGATCAAGGAACAGAGTGCCTGGATTGACCATTTTTGAGTGAAAAAGGCTCCAGAAGCCCCTTGGAAAGTAACACTGGGTAACAATGAAATGAAAATGAAATTAAAACTTACTTGAGCAAAATGAGTACATTGTGGTTGGGAATATTCAGTAATTTAGTTTGCAGAAATCTAGTCAATAGAAGAGTTTTGTTTGTTTTGCTTGTAGTCATAAGTGTAATCCAAGAATTGGAAAGCACCTCTAGCCAGAAAAATGCTGAATGGCCTTGGTCCCAAGCTTTCATTCAGTACACTGGATCCATGGGAAAGTGTTCTGATATAAAAGATTTAAACCTATCAACTGTGGTCATGCACAAAAGCCGGGTATAAGAAAAGCAGGAATGGCAAATACAAAGGTCGTGGTCCCTTCAAGAGACTATAGGAGAAGCAATCAGAATAGGGTCCTGAATGATTAGTGGGACTCAGCATCAGAACACAATTCAAATTAGTGTTTCAACTTCTCCCACAGACAAGCACCTGGAGATTTGCAATGGTCTAAGTAAATTAGATTGTTGGTATAATTTTGCATTAGTACAGACTGTGGATATGGCCTTTGGAGCCATGACACTACTGGGCTCTCATTTAAATTTAAATTAAAGGCCATACCTATTACAACAATTGAATCTACTGTAACCTCTGTTAGTACCCAAGCCCAGACCACACCACCTAAGATTGAACCTAAAATTTATGAAGTTGGCCCCTATGTAATAAGGAACACGGGCCAACAACCACTGTTATTTAACCCTGAGTGGTCTCTCAAGCGTGTTGAATGACTAATGCAAACTGATATCTCTGAAATTCAGCCAGCCTGCTCCTCTTTCCTAAAGACATCCTTTGAGGGCTGGGCAACATGGCTACAAAAGCAAGTACAATTCAGGGGCAGAATGCGAAGGGATTTAACTGGAATATGAGGAGCAGGATTGAGAGTCTTAAATGGAATCGATTCAGAAATATTAATGAATAAGTTGGGCACTGCAACAAGTGATTTGACAAAGTTAAAACAACCCCTACAGTCATCTTTACTGGCATTAGGAACTAGTCAATGTCAGGTTTCAAAAGTGTTACCTTTGTGACTCTGAGGGGCCCCATGGAACCAAGGGAACATGGAAGAGCTCTGGCTGGCCTGGCCTCCCAGGGGCTGCCTGAGAGGTTCAGCTGACCTTGGCACAGCTGGGGCTGCTTCTCCTCTGCCTGTGGAGCTCTGGGGCTCTGTGCTTTCCTTCCTATAGAACAGAGCTGTCCTTCTCCTCCAGGTCCCATGGCCAGAACTGGGATTTGGCCTCCAAAATTCCATATATCCAAGGACTGTACTCAGATGAAACCTGCCAGGAAAGATAGATCTGCCTGGCTTGACCTCCCAGGGACCAGCTCTCATTTGCCTTCAAAACACTGGGCCTTTGTGCTTTTCTTCCTATGGAATTAAACATATTTTATTTCCAGATGCCCATGGCCAATATTAAGACTCCATCTCCAAAATTCTGTATATCCAAGGATTGTTCCAAGACACAAGATGCTATGAGAGATGTCTGGCTGCCCTCGCTTATGGTGGCCACCTCTCATCTTCCAAAACACTTGGACTTTCTGCTTTTCTTTCATATGGAAAAACCCATCCATCTTGACATGGTGTCCATGGCCAAAATTGGGATTCCTCCTCCCTAATTCCGTATATCCAAGGATTGCTCCCAGACAAAAGCTGCCATTCCTGTCAAGACTGGCTGGCTCTACCTCCTGAGGGCCAGCTCTCACCTGCCTTCCAAACACTGGGGCTCCATGCTTTCCTTTTTATGGAAAAGACTCGTCCTGCTTGTCCAGGCACAAATGGCCAAAATTGGCATTCCACATTCAAAATTCTCTGTATCCAAGTGCTACTCCCAGACCAACCTGCCAGGACAGAGAGATGTGGCTGGCCTTGGTCTCTGGTGCTTGTGTCTCATCTGCCTCTGAACCACTGGGACTCGGTGCTTCCCTTCCCATGGAGACCATTGTGACTCTGCGTGGGCTCATGGAAGCCAGGGGCCATTGTGACACTGCAGGGCTTGTGGAACCACGGGGACCACAGGGATGCTGTGGTGATCCATGGAACCAAGGGGACACTGTGGCACTGCTGAGCCCCAAGGAAACCACGAGGCCTTTGTGACATGGTACGGCCCCATGGAACCAAGGGAACATGGAACAGCTCTGGCTGGCATGGGCTCCTGGGGGCTGCCTGAGAGGTTCAGATGACCTGGGCATGGTGAGAGCTTCTTCTCCAATGGACCTGGAGCAATGGGGCTCCGTGCTTTCCTTCCCATGGAACAAAACTGTCCTTCACTTCCAGGCACAAATGGCCAAAACTGGGATCCCTCCTCCAACGTTCTGTATATCCAAGGATTGTTCCCATATGAAACTTGCCAGGACAGACAGCTTTGGCTGGCCTTGGCCTCTTGGGGGCCACCTCTCATCTGCCTTTGAAACACTTTGGGGCTGTGCTTTTCTTCCCATGGAAAAAAATCTTTCCAGTCCAGGCATCCAAGGCAAATATTGGGAATTCATCTCCAAAATTCTATCTATCTAACTATAGCTCCAAGACAAAATCTGCCTGGACTGACAAGTCTAACTTCCCTTGGCTTCCTGAGGGCCACTCTCAGCTGCATTGAAACACAGGGGCTGTGCTTTCCTTCTTATGGAAAAGAACTATCCTTCTCTTCCAGGTAGCCATGGTAAAAATTAGAATTTGGCCTCAAAAATTCCGTCTATTGAAGGATTGCTCCCAGACAAATGCAGCCCAGACAAACAGGTCTGGCTGACCTTGGCATCTGGTGAACGCCTTTCATCTTTCACTTCTGGGATTCTGTGGTTTCCTTCCCACAGAAAAGAACCGTACCTCTTGTCCAGGTGCCCATGGACTCAAGCACTTGACCACTGTATAGGGACAAAGAAGCTCAGTGGAGTGGAGACTGAGGACAGCAGAGGAGAGCCCTGGGAGGGACTGAAGATCAGTTTCAGAGATGGTGGATCCTTTTGACATAGAGGAAAAGAGTCACAGAAAGAAAGAATTAATGCCAAGTGCAGCTAGGGTGGTCCAGAGTTGACACAAGGAGAAAGGAATTTCTCTCCCAGGGCAGGGCTGGGGTGCAGCACATCCCCCAGAAGGAATCTGGAGTAGCCCAAGGCTTTGTGTGTCCAGGCAGAGGCAGGCAGGAGGCAGAGCTGTCAGCAAAGGAAGGGGCCAGCGAGGTGGGGCAGCCGGGGGATGACGACAGCCTGCAGGGACAGAGGCGCAGGGCATGGACACCGTAGGACAGCCTGGGCTGCAGAGGGCACAGGGATGGGCAGCAGCTGAAAGGCCCTGACACAGCCAACTCCTGCAGCACTTGGGCCATGCAGGCTGGCCCTGGGCCTGAGGCCAGCAGGGGACAAGTGAGCCTTGCTGTGCTGGGGCCTCATTGCCTCCTTGTCCCTGCTCAGCAGCCTGGCAGGGGCCGCCCCATGGTGCTGCCCTTGGCATTGCACATGCCCAGAGCCCAGTGGCCCGGGAAGAGCCCTGAGCAATGAGGGAGGGACAGGATGTGCCTTGCCAGGGGCTGGGGCTCAGCCCTTGGCCCTTTGCATTCCTGAAACACATCCAGGTGTGCTCAGCATCAGAGACACCTTTCCCTTGTTTGTCCCCACCTGTCATCAGTGCCTCCAGTGTTCTGCTCTAACTGGAACCTAGGAACATTTTCTCAGTCATATCCCTCAGTGGGACCCATTAAAACTTCAAGAAACTTTGGAGTTTGAATATGACTGAATTCTTGAGAAGTTTTCCTTCAGCTCCCTCTCAGGTACTGATGTCCAGGGACTCAGCAGTGTTGGAAAATCCCAGCTCTACAGAGATGGGGAAACTGAGAGGCACTTTTTAAAAAAGATTTTTTTTCCATTATCAGTCTCCTTGAAGGGTGAAACATAAGAGAGTAAAACTCCATGCCACGCCATCAAAACCCAAGTGTTTTCTTGGTTACAACACCTTAGAAATGCTTTTCAGCCTATTAGCTTTTGCCACACAATGGTGGAAATAATTCTAACATCAATCACCAAGTATTCTACCCCATGTGCTCTTGTCACAATGCATCTTTCATGTTCTAATTCTCCAAAATATCTGATATTTTTGCAAGGCCATTGTTTGAAACTTGTTTCTAGTTCAATCTGTCTCTCAGCAATGTCTTCTCTATTCCAGGGCCATTCTGAGTCAGCACACCTTATCTCAGAGTTTGCATCCAGATGTACAAGACTGTGTGAGCTTTCAGTCAGGCTTTGAGAATCCTTTACAAATCCAATTCTCACAAATATCAATCACAGAAAGCTGCAATCACCTGTGCTCTAAAGACAACAGTAATAAAATACACCCTTGAAAATAGGAATAGAAATATCTAAGACGGTCTTTTTCTTATTTCTCCATAACTTGAGTTTAAAAACTTCTGAATGAACTGGACCAGACGGAAATCAAGGCAGAACCCTGGTTTGAATTTCAAGAATTCAGTCATAATCAAACTCTAAATTTTCTGATTCTGTTCATGTGTCCCACTGAGGGACACAACTGAGCAAGTGTCCCCAGGTTCCAGTGAGAGCAGGAAATTGGAGGCAGAGATGACAGGTGGTGTGGGAAATGCAGGCACAGGGAGCTCTCAGGGCCTTGTGCATACAGGCTCAGAGATTGAGATGGATCCAAGGTTTGACCTAAGACCTTGGAGAAATCTTGGTCAATCTGAGCATTCAAAGTAAAATAGATATAAAACAAGAATATAAGTTTTTAGTTTAAGTAGAACTATGTTTTAAGCAAACAGAAATATGCATTATGTAAGCAAAGCAGTATGTTAAGTAAGATAGTAAAAGATTGTAAAGCTTTGCAATAGAACCTGCAATAAAGTTAATTAGAAGTTTAAGATAGATCAATGTAGGTTTGTGAAGTGTTATAGGATTGGTTGAAAAATGACACATTACTGCAAAGCCATGAGAAGGAAAGCAATCAATGATTGGTGTAAAAGGATGCTGCCAAACTTCACAGAAGAATTTGATTGGCTCAAAAACGAACATAAGGCATTGTAACTAAGAATGAGGAGGCTTCTGATAGTTTGGTGTTGGATGTAACAGCTTTAATGTCTGACCCTTCTATGAGACTGACACCATGAGGCCATAAACCATCTTTGACAACGTCTCTCAGTTGCCCCATCTCTTGTAATATCAATCTCCCAATGCACATTTTCTTGACATCAGACATGACTAATGAAATCAATAGGGACTTATGGACACCAGGTCTATCCCATTAAAAGTCAATAGGGATTTAGGAACAGCTGGTTTATCCATTAATGTCAGTGGGGATTTTTCTGAAATTTGGTCCTAAAATGGGAAAATTTGGGTCAACTTGGGGAAAATCTTGGGCTGAATTCTGGGAATTTCTGCTCCAGGATTGCAGTGCTGATGCTGTGGTAGCCCTGGATGAATTCCTGGAGGCCTGTCCCAAATCCCTGATCCCTCACCTGCTGTCCATGTTGGAGCTGTGCCTCCAGGTAAGCCCAAAAATGTCCATTTTCAGCCTGAAATCTGGGAATTTTGAACTCAAAATTGTGATTTTTAGCACCAAAAATGTTGGACATCAGCTCTGCCCACTCAAGTGAAAAGGGATCCAAGGACACCAGGTCTACCCATTGATAGGGCTTGATTGGGAAGAGTTACTGTTTAAACTGGGTGCACTGGGAAGGGCTAAGGGAGGACACTGGGGTGACTGGGAGCACTGAAGCAAAAGTGGGACCACTGGGAGGGATTTGTAGAGATAAATGGAGATAAACAGGACCCCAGAGCAAACTCTTTGAAATCAATAGGAATTTAGGGACAGCAGGTCTACCCTTTAAAGGCAATGGTGTTTAGGGGTACCAGGTCTATCCAGTCAAAGCAATGAGGATGTTTGAGACACTCGTTTTGGGAGGTCCCAGGAGTTTTTGTTGATCCAGGTGTCCAAGGGGTACCCAGGTATATCCAGGTGATTTCTGGGGATACCGAGGTGATTTTTGGGGATAACCAGGTGTACCCAGGTGATTTTTGAGTGGGATCCAGGTGATTTTGGGCAGTATCCAGGTGTATCCAGCTAATTTTTGGGGATATCCAGGTTATTTTTGGGGCACCCAAGTGCCCTGACTCACACTGACAGGCCAGGAGAAGATGATGGCCACCGTCCTCCCAGTCGACATGGACACAGATGACTCTTGGCAGTTGTGGAGCTATCAGGGGCACCCCAGCATTCAGGGGTACCCCAAAACTCCAGGTGAGGACATCAGGGGTGGGAGGGAGCCCTGAGTTACCTCAGGAGAGGATGCAGTGCAGGTACAGCCAGGTGCTTTGGTGCATGGGGTTGGTGAAGATGGTATTCTGCAGCAGCTCCAGCTCTGGGGTGGGCAAAAGGGGCACCCCAAAATCTCAGGGGGACACCAGGGGAAACCCCAATATCTCAGTGGGGGCACCCAGGTATACAGGGGTTTAGATCTACCCATTAAAGTCAATGGGGATTTAGGAACACCGGGTCTACCCATTCAACCCAACAGAACCCACCAGCTCCCACTTCAGACGAGGGAGGGGCTGGGAAATTTCGGGGATCCCACAAAATTGTTGGAGATTTTTTGGGGAATCCCTCTCCTTCCTTCAGCCTTTCAGGGGACGGTGCCCTTGCTGTAGTTCCTGGTGGGCATCAGCAGCCACAGGAAGTGTTGCCAGGCTTAGAAGTTGCAGCTCAGCAAGGTCCTGGTGAAGGCCATCTCGGCCTTGAGGTCCTGCCTGGATGCAAGTGCCTACCAGTGTTCCCAGGTGTGGACTGGGAAGGCACCAGTATAAACCAGTAAGCACTTGGAGCCACTCCCGAGCTCCTGAGGCCTGTGGCAGCAGCTCCCAGTATAAACCTGTAAGGTCTCATGCACCCAAACCCATTCCCAGTGTAGTCTAGGGGCTCCTAGTGTGGTCCTGGGGCTCCCAGGTTTATACTGGGAGGGCACCAGTATAAACCAGTAAATACTACGAGCCACCCCTGAGCCCCTGAGCCCATAGCAGCAGCTCCCAGTATAAACCAGTAAGGCCAGCACAACCTGAAGTCACTCCCAGTAGGTCCCAAGCCTCATCCCAGTATAAATCAGTAAGGCCAGCATCCCCAGAAGTTGCTCCCAGTGGAGTGCCAAGCATCCCCAAGCCCCCTTCCAGTATGAGGTAGTACACCTCAGTTTAATTCAGTAAAATCCAGAATATCCCAGTATAACCCTGTATAAACCACTACAACCCAGTCACCCCCAGAAGCACATCCCAGTACAACCCAGTATAACCCAGTCACCCCCAGCACCCCATCCAGATATAAACCAGTATAACTCACAGTTGGCCAGCGGGTCCTCCAAGCCAGCAGGGGGCACTCACACACCCCGGTTCCCTTTCCCAGTAGAACCCAGTACAAATCAGTAACACCCCCAGCACCTCATCTGAGTATAACCCAGTGTAACCCAGTCACTCCCAGTACGACATCCCAGTATAACCCAGTACAGACCAGTAACCCCCCAGAACCTCATCCCAGTACAAACCAGTATAACCCAGTACAACCAGTACACACAGCGCTAGGTCTTCCCGGACACTCACACATTCTCTCCCAGTATAACCCAGTGACCCCAGCTCCATCCCAGTACCCCCTGGACCACATCCCAACACAAACCAGTACAAACCAGTACAACCCACTCATAGTTGCAGGGGTCGGCCACCAAAAGGTGCTCGCACAGTGCCAGGTCCTCCCGGCCAGCAGGGGGCGCTGCAGCATGGCCGAGCACCCAGCCCTGGTGGTGCCACACCCCGTAGGATTTGGGGCTCACCCCCAGGCACTGCCCAATGAATGACAGCTCCAACAGCACCCTGAAACCTGTATAAACCAGTCTGGACCAGTATGGGCCAGTAGAAGTGGTAAAAAACAGTAAAAAACAGTAAACAACAGTGTAATGCAAACCAGTAGTAACCAGTACAAACCAGTATGTACAAGAAAAAAACAGTATGGACCACGATAAACCAGGAAAATAGGTAAAAACCAGTACAAACCAGTGAAAGCCCTTGTCTGTGTCAGGAGCCAAGCTGGCTGGGCCCGGTAACAAACCTGCTGCCCAAAGTCAGTAGAAATGTTACGACCCATTGCAAAGACATTAACACCCATCCCTGCACCCACCAAATGATTTGTAAAGACATGAGCACACATCTTTCCTCTCACATTGATGGTTCCTGTGCTGCTGACAGTCTTTTAAACCCAGCCTTCAGCCTGAGCTCTCTGCTGTTGCAGTTCCATGCACAGAGGTTGTTGTCTCTCAGCCCTTCCATGGGCAGGCCGGTGTTCAGCCATCTCCAGGACAGCAGGGCCCCAGCCCACGTCACTGTGCCCTTGGAAGACAAAAACCATCACTCCAAATGTCCCCTTCTCCTTCTTCCCAGGCATTTGGGCCTGCCAGTGGGGTTTGCTGCTGGGTGCCATAGGGAAAAGGAGACCCCTGTGACACTGTGGGGCACATGGAACCAAATATCCATTGTGACACTCCAGAACCAAGGAAACCCCTGTGACACTGTGGGACACCTTGGAACCAAAAGTCCATTGGGAGACACCTGGGCCATGTGGAGCCAAGGAACCATTGTGACACTGGGGAAACTCATGGCACCAAGGGGCCTCTGTGACATTGTGGGGCCTCATGGAACCTGTGAGCCATTGTGACACTGCATGGCCTTGTGGAACCAAGGAGACCACGGTGACACTGTGGGGCCACATGGAACCAAGGGTCAGTTGTGACACTTTGGAACTAAGGAGCTCATTGTTGAGTACAGCACTTCATGGAACCAAAAGTCCATTGCGACAGATCAAGGCCTCATAAACTCATGAAGAACACTGTGACTCCGTGGGACCCAATGGACCCAAGTCTCCATTGTGTCAGGGAGGCAAGGAGCCTTTGTGACACTGCAAGGCCTCAGGAAACCAGGGAGTCCAAAGGTCTGAAATAATCTTTGCAGGGTTCTACCTTGGGAAAGGGGAACCTCCTTGGTGGCACCTTGGGCAGGGTACACACCTGAGGAGTGTGTCTTTTTGCAGTGGGGAAACTTAGGACTTTTAGATTGCTGCTAAAAAAAACAGGAAAACCCCTTTTTTCCAGAGTGCAGGCAGTTCTCCAAGCAAAGCAGGTCCTAGGTGAGTGAGGACAGACAGGATGGGGTTGGGGAATGTGGAGCAAGGTTGTCCACACTGGCTCAGACCTCAAGGCACAGCTTCTGTGAGCAGGCCAGACCTCCTGAGGAGAGACCCTGCATCAATATCAATCACAGAATGCTGCAATCACCTCTGCTCTAAAGAGAATAGCAATGAAATACACCCTTCAGAATAGGAATGTGTATTTCTTAGAATCTCTTGGAAATATTTCTCCATAATTGGATTTGAAAATCTTCCTAATGAATGGCACCAGACCAGAGGGAAATCAAGGCAGAGCCATGGTTTGTCAGGAATTGCTTGATCCCAATCAGCACCATGATGCATTTGGTGCTGAGGCCTTGAACCTCAGGGCCTGAGAGGAGATTGCACAAACCTTTCCAGGAGTCCAAGTCAGAAGAAAAATCCAAAGTGTCTCAAAGCATTAATGGGTCTCACTGAGGTCCATCCCCAACACAGGCTCCTCATGGACTCCTTGGAGGAGAGAACTGGAGGCCAGGATTGCCCAAAAACCTCTCAGAGACTCAGAGAGGAAAGGAAAATCCAAAATACATTTAAAACCTTGAGTATCTCAAAGTATTAGTGAGTCTCACTGAATGTCAAAACAAAGCTCTCACGGGACTAATTAAAGTAGATAATTGGGGGCATCACTGCATAAACTACTAAAATAATTGGTGTAAAAAGGGAAACACCAAGTACCTTAAAAAATTAACCCTGAGTATCTTGAAAGATTAATGAACCCCATTGAGTGTTGTTACTGACAAAGGCTCTCGAGAGACTAATTAAAGCAGATAATTGGAGGCCAGGATTGCACAAAGCTCTCAGAGACTCCAAGGCAAAAGCAAAACCCAATGTCCTTGGAAAAACCTGCAGTCCCTGGGAGCATGAAGGAGCCCCCCAGAGCCATTCCTGACCAAGGCTCCCCAGGGACTCATCCCAGCAGATCCCTGAGGCCACTGGGATGTGGGGGGATGCTGAGGGCAGGACAAGGGGTGCCAGTGGCCAGCCTTGCTGGGGCTGTGTCAGGAGGCCCCAGTGGCTCAGGACAAGGTGTCTCCTCCCAGCCCTTGGTGGCACAGACCCTGCTGTGCCCCAGGGCACCAAGACTTGGCTTCTCTTTGTCCCCACCTGTCATCTCTGCCTCCAATTTCCTGCTCTGACTGGAACCTGGGGACACTTTCTCAGTTGTGTCCCTCAGTGGGACTCATTAAATCTTCAAGAAACTTTGGAGTTTGGTTCTGACTATAATTTCTTGAGAAGTTTCTTCAGCTCTCTCTCAGGGATTGATGTTCAGGGCCTCAGCACAAACCCCAAGAGGGTCATTAAAATCCTTGTGCTGTGTCTGTGCTGATGAGCTGGGCTGGGCTCCTAGCACAGAAGACGATCCTGGCAAACAAGAAGAGCTTCAAAAACACATTTCTCTTGATGAGCAGCTCTTCTCCCAGCCTAACAGGGCTGGGGCACTGCCTGCAGCCACCCCAGCCACAGCACAGAGGCACAGAGAGCTTCAATCAGTCAGGGCTGGGAAGATGCTCACAAGTGCCTGGGGCAGAATCACTCCCAGCCCTTGACACAGGAAGCCTCTGGCTGCAGGATAATGCAGCTGCAGCTCCTGCACTGATCTCCTAAAGCTGCAACATCCCAGTGCCTGCAGACTGTGTGAGTACATTCTCTGATGATCTCTTGTGTAGAGCAGCCAGGGGTGCCCAGGGCTGTGGTGCAGAGCAGGGTCCTGCAGCCCAGGGCGCTGTGCTGGGGCAGGGACTCTGCTGCCTGCCAGGGACAGCTCTCAGCCAGCCCTGGGAGCTGCTCCCAGCACTGGGGGACAAGGAGTGGGTGGAAGGAGACAGCTGGTAAGGCTTGGGAAAAAAAGTGTTCTGCTTATGGGGTGAGGATGCTGCATTGTTCAGGACTGCTCCCAGCATAACATTTAACTCCAGAATAGTTCTAGGTAGATTACACAGAGAGCACAGTGAGGCAGGGGCTGCATAAGGGAAAATCCAGATTCTGTAATTTACTGCTCTGGGTTGCCTAGAATGGAAATTGCATATAGATATTAATCTCTTCAGGGTGGGAAAAATAGAAAATCTTTTTCTGGAATATTAATAAACAGGCATTGACAGAAATCAGCACAGGGTCCCTCACAGGCAGCATCAGTGTCACTTTTCCAGCCTCCTCAGGGTTACTATGATCTTACCATCAGAGCCTGCAGAGGCAGAGCCGACCCTAGGCAGTGCCCTGTGCTGGGAGGGGTCTGCAGGGCAGAGCTGAGCCCCCAGGGCTGGGCTGGGCTCTGGCAGCACTGGCAGGGCCCAGCCCTGGGCACAGGGAAGCAGCTGCTGGCAGGGACAGCTCCAGGCAGCAGAGCCCTGGCCAGGCAGTGGGGGGAAAGTGCCACCAAGCTGGGCTGGGATATTTCAAGTCCTCTCCAAACTGAACTATTCCATTATTACTTTTCTTACAGATCGCCATGGCAAGACAAAACAAATGTCCAACAGCAGCTCCATCAGCCACTTCCTCCTGCTGCCATTGGCAGACACGCGGCAGCTGCAGCTCCTGCACTTCTGCCTCTTCCTGGCCATCTCCCTGGCTGCCCTCCTGGCCAACGGCCTCATCATCAGCGCCGTAGCCTGCGGCCACCACCTGCACACCCCCATGTTCTTCTTCCTGCTCAACCTGGCCCTCAGCGACCTGGGCTCCATCTGCACCACTGTCCCCAAAGCCATGCACAATTCCCTCTGGGACACCAGACACATCTCCTATGAAGGATGTGCTGCACAAGCCTTTTTCTTTCTGTTCTTCATCTCAGCAGAGTATTTCTTCCTGACCATCATGTCCTACGACCGCTACGTGTCCATCTGCAAACCCCTGCACTACGGGACCCTCCTGGGCAGCAGAGCTTGTGCCCACATGGCAGCAGCTGCCTGGGCCAGTGCCTTTCTCTATTCACTGCTGCACACGGCCAATACATTTTCTCTGCCCCTGTGCCAGGGCAATGCCCTGGGGGGATTCTTCTGTGAAATCCCACCCATCCTCAAGCTCTCCTGCTCCAAATCCTATCTCAGGGAACTGCGGATCATTGCTGTTAGTGTCTGTTTGGTATTTGGTTGTTTTGTGTTCATTGTTTTCTCCTATGTGCAGATCTTCAGGGCTGTGCTGAGGATCCCCTCTGAGCAGGGAAGGCACAAAGCCTTTTCCACCTGCCTCCCTCACCTGGCTGTGGTCTCCCTGTTTGTAAGCACTGCAGTGTTTGCCTACGTGAAGCCCCCCTCCATCTCCTCCCCATCTCTGGATCTGGCAGTGTCAGTTCTGTACTCAGTGGTGCCTCCAACCCTAAACCCCCTCATCTACAGCCTGAGAAACCAGGAGCTCAAGGCGGCAATGTGGAGAATGATAACTGGATGTTTTCAGGAAAATTAAACTGCTTTCCAATTTCTGCATATCGCTTGTAATAAACGTTGCCTCTGCTTCTTGTTGGTTTACTTGTTGGTTTGTTCTTTTCTTTCCTTTGTTTTAGCATTTCAATAAAGTCTACAAAGAAATGTCATTGCTTGTGCCGAAATTTCAATTTGCTTTTCTCCATCCCTTCTGTGACCCGTAGACTGTGTAAATGAGGGGCTGTGCTCCTGGTAACTCAAAAGAAACGAAAGAATCTCTCTGTCTGCAAAGTTTTCTCCAGACATGCCCCTTCTGTTCCCTTCTCTAGAGCTGCAGCAGCAATGTCTGTGTGCAGAGCTGGGGCAGATCAGTGCTGGCACAGCAGCTGTGCCCAGCAGCAGCAGCTTTTGGTGTTGCCAGTGCTGCTCCCGTGCCACTGCCCCGCTGCCCTCCTGGCCCTCGTGTTGCTGCAGGGCCTGAGTGCTCTCAGGGCCGGGCACAGCCCTGGGGGTGGCAGTGCTGGGGCTGCAGCAGGGACAGGCCATGGGCACTGCTGGGGCAGCGCTGACGCCTCAGGGCAGAGCCTGGGGGCTCCAGGCTCCTTGGCCAGGCTCTCTCCACAACACTTGGCCAGCCCAATGCTGAGCACAGAAAAGCCCCGGGAGCAGCCCCAGGCTGGCCGTGGGCAGGCTGGGGGCAAACAGCATGGCTGGTGCTCTGCAAGCTCCCTGCAAAGGTGAGACCCTGGCAAGGAGCAGCAGAGCAGGGGCTGATCCATCCCCACTGTGCTGGACACCCCAGGGCAGCGTCCCAGAGCGTCCTCATGCACCTGCCAACAACATCCCCCCTCTGCAGCCCTGGCCTCTCCCCCAGCTCACACAGGAGCCGCATCCTTGCAGGCACACACACGGCAGCACTGGCTCAGGAGCCCCTGTTTGCATTGCACACAGCAGGCTCAGCACCCCCATGGTGCTGCTGTGGGGACATGGAGCTGAGTGAGCACAAATGCCATCAGCCCCTGGGGCCAGCAAGGGCTGGGGGACGGCAGGGAAACCACTCAGCTTTGTTGTGGCCTCTGAAATCAGCCAGAAAGTTTGTTCCCATGGGCTGTGAGTTTCCTGTCCCACTGCAGACATTGTTGCTCAGAGCCAGGGCTGCCTGCCAGGCGCCCTCAAAATGCCCTGAGTATTTCCTTGCCTTCACCTTTGCTTTCTTTCCTCTTTCTTGATCCAGATTTTTTCCTCTTTCCCATCCCTGTCCCCTCCCTTGTAAACAGCCCATCCCTGATTGCCATTTGCTCTCTGGCCCCACTCCCCATTTCAATTCCTGAGCTGGCTCCATGGGAACATCCCTTGGAGAGCAGGATCATCCTCCAAGTGCTTCAGGGATTGTCTGCAGGCTCCTGCAGTTCCTCGTGCTGCTCCCTTGCCAGAGGCACCACAGGCCAGGGGGGCACATCTGGGCTGCTGTGTCTGGGTGTGGGGCTCCCTGTTCTGGGCAATAAGGAAGGGCTGGAGAGGCTCTGCAGGACTGACAGGATGGGCTTTGGGGCTGTGTGGAGAAGCTGAGGGACCTGGGCTGCTGGAGCTTGTGAAGAGGAGGCCCAGGGCTCATCCTGCAACTGCTCCATGGTTGGTTTCAGAGAATCACAGAATCAGCAAAGCTGGAAAAGACCTTGGAGATCATCAAGTCTGATGATCTGACCACCCCAATGAGCACATGCACTGACCACCCTCACTAACCTCACCAATTGGCCATTCCCCAATGACCACAATCTCTGACTACAACCACTGACCACACTCCAATTAAAACCCAACTGACCCCATCCACTGACCACAAACCCTCACCACACCCCCACTGACCACCTGCATCAACCACATTCACTTTCCACACCCACTGATCACACTCACAGACCACCTCCACTGACTACACCCCAATGGCCACCGGACCACTTCCACTGACACCTTCCCACTGACACCTTCCCACTGACACCTTCCCACTGACACCTCACACTGACTAGCCACCTGACATTACCTGACCACACCCATTCACCACAGCCAGTGACCACACCCCCCTGACCACACCCACTGCGAAGACACCAATGCCCACACCCCCCGGCCACATCCAACTGACCACCCAAGTGACCACACCCACTGATCAAACCCACTGACCACTCGATATGGCCACACCCATTGACCACACCCCACTGACCACAACCACTTACCACACCCAGTGCCCACACCAACTGACCACACCAAGTGACCATGCAACTGACCATTGCTGATTATATCACAACTGATCATCTCACAACTGACCACACCCACGGACCACAACCCACTGAATTCTCCCACTGACCACACCCACTGCCCACTCCTGACCACAATCCACTGACCACTCAACTGAACAAAGTGACTGAGCACCTGAGTGGCCGTACCCTGACTGATCACATGCCACTGACCACACCAACTTACCACCCCTTTACTGACCACATCCACTGCCCAGACACCAATGCCCACACTGCCACTGACCACAGCCACTGATCACCTCCCACTGACCACCCTGTCCTGGTTTGAAAGACAGCTGTCTACTAGGGAAAGCAGGGCCTTCCCTTGAAATGGAGAAAGTAAATCCCTCCCTCTGAATTAGTATCATTTTGAAATGAAGGGGCTGTCAGGCAAAGATATGGGGATAGGAATAACAGTTCTTTACTAATATATATATAACAAGGCAAAACAAAACAACAACTATGAAATTAACAACAAACAGAACAGGAACCCAGTAACAGTTCTCTGTTCTCTTGGCTGCTGACTTTTCCCCTCTGGTGCAGTTACCCTCCCAGCTGGCAGTGAGCTCTGGCAGGTTCCTGGTGAACAGGGGCAGATCCTGCACAGCTGCAGAGGCACTGGGGTGATGGTGGCTGTGTCCCAGATGGGAAGGGTGGAGGAGAGGCTGTGCTCACGAATCCTTGGAGCAGTGTCAGTCCCAGTGCCCCAACAGGATGCTTGGAGATAGCAAACTGAAGCAGGAGAGCGTCCTAGCAGGGGTGTGGGGTCCAACACCAGAAGAGGCAGCTCCTGGCGTTGGGATAGCAGGGTGAGGTTTTCCAGTGGCCTTTCTCCTCCAATAGCCAAAGCAAGCGAGTGCCAGCAACAGCCCCCCACCCTCCTTTACCCTCTTCTCATCTCACACTGTTCCCCCCCCTCCACCCCTGCCCTCCAAGAGAAACTCCTAAAGAAACCAGGGAGTCTTTCCCTCCCCCATCTCAAAGTCTCAAGGACCTAGCCAGCAGTGATCCTTAGCATATCAGTGGGAAAAAATTCCACAGGCAGAGAGGGAAGGGAAAAAACAACTCCCAACACCTCTTTACCCATGGGTTCTTCTGTTCTGGGGGTCTCTGTGGTGGTCCCTGGTGGTCGTGGACCCCTATGTTCCAGTCGGCCCGGCTGAGTTGACAGGACATTGAAGCTGGTGAACTTCTGTGGAAGGAGCAGAAACCCTAACAGAGCCTCCTTGCAAAGCTATCCCTTAGATAAGAAATTGCTTACTTAGAATGACTAATACTAGAAATATTTCCCCCCTTTGCAAACCTCACTTTATCTCCCTGTGATATAATTGGTCCATTTTCAATCCCCTTAGCAATTGGTCCCTTTTCTCTAAAATCCCTAAGTAGTTGGTCCGTTTTACAATCCCCTAAATTATTGGTCTGTATTCAAGACACCCTGACCCTACAAAAGCCCCCGTTAGTACCTTGTCCATTGAATTGCTGCCTGGGACCCCTTCGTGGAAGAAATAAAGTGTCTGTGGAATCTCCCTGCAGCTTCCTCGGTCTCCTTCCTCTGCTGGCCAAAGGTACTTTGGAAGCAAGGCTCAAATCACAACATGGGCTGAAGGCCTGGACTCCAGGCATTGCTTGCATCCTCGTACCTCGTGGCTGAAATCTGCCTGAGACACCAGGAAAGGCTGTTCCTTGTGGGACATCTTATCCGGGCACGTTGTGGCAGCTCGGGGCCCAAACCCCAAAGCCCCGACAGCTACAAACTTCCAGTTCCCCTTCTTATACAACAGGCATTGTGCAGTTTCCAGAGGCCAAGGGTTCTGGAGAATAAGGGTTGTGTCAGCTCACTTGTGTGGGCAATTTATCATCTGGTAACATGAGGTCACAGAGTGGGCTATGACATCACAGAGTGGGCTATGTGAGGTCACTGAGCAGCTATGGCATAGAGCAGACAATGACATCACAGAGCAGGCTGTGACATCACTGGGCTGCTTTGTGACATCACAGCAGGGCTGTGTGACATCACAGCAGGGCTGTGTGAGATCACTGGGTTGGTCACTCTGCCCCAGCCCCCCCTCACAGTTTCCCCAGACAAGTCCAATGCTGTTCATGCCCAGCAGGGTCCCCTGTCCCCCGGGATCCCCCTGCTCCACCTGGAGCCACAGCCTCCCCCAAGGATGTTCCACAAATCAACCCCAGAGCCTGACACGGGGACAAGGGGCCAGGGCTGTGTGACCAGGACATCAAGGCCGTGGATTATCCAGGTCACTGGGGCCTGGTTTGGGTTGCCCAGGGCAGGAAAGATGTCTGGCAGCTGGAGCAGGGTGAGGGAAGGGCCTCCAAGGTGGGGCTGGAGCCCTTTGGCTGTGAGGAGAGGCTGAGGGAGCTGGGCTTGTCCAGCCTGGAGCAGGGAAGGCTGAGGGGCTCCTCATGCCAGCCTGGCAGTGCCACCCAGGAGCTGATGGAGAACACAGAGCCAGGCTCTGCACTGGGGGGTCTGGAGGGGACAAAAGTCAATGGGTGGAAGGGGAATGAGGGGAGATCAGACAGGACATGTGGAAAAACTTTGTTCCCATGGGCTCAGACAGGTTCTGAGATGCTGCCCCATCCCTGGCTTTGGGATTTTCCAATCCACACCAAATCAAGGCTTGAACCACTTGGTCTGATCCAGTTTCTGACAGGTTTGGCTGCAGACTTGCTGAGGTCCCTTCCAACCTCAGCTCCCTGATGATCCCAGGACAATGCTGCTCCCGATTTTGGAATGGGCTGGAGCAGATGTTTATAGGACAGGAGCCCTCTGGGACTGTAGGGGACCTGCAGCTTGCAAGGTGCACGAGCACATCTCATTAGCTGGGGCATTTGAGTACTTTAAGAAATGTCAAAATTTCCCACCAAAAGAGAAGAGAAATTTCCTGGATGTGTACTGATTGCAGGACAAGAAATACTGATCTTCCCCTGTACCTGTGTTACCAATACACTGTCTATTATTTCATGTCCCTCTTCATTTGGGTGTTTCCACCTCTCCTGTTTAAATGGCCATGTCTAAGGACATCTCTTCCCTAGACCAGCTGGCCTTGCCAGCTCCTATGGCCTTGCCATTGCTCCCAGATTTCCTCCTCCCATTGTTCTCTGGTCATTCCACATTAGTCAACATCTTAATTGTGTCTACATCTATCACAGAATCACCCTTTCTAATGTCTGTGTCTAAAACTGTTCCTGTATGAAAATCCCTTGTTCATGGTGGATACATCAGATACTGCTTTGACATTGCACAGAGCTGAGGGAAGAATTTTGAAGTTTACTGAATTTTATCATTTGTATTTTTTTTATGTTGGCCAAGAAGAGAAACCTTCTGTGCCTCTGAGTCTCACCACTTGCTGACCCCCAAAGGACACAAACCTGATGAGTTGTGGTTCCCACTGCAGTGCTGGCACTTGCACCTCCCTCCATCCCCACAGCAGAGCTCCCTTGTCCTACAAAGTCCCTGGCAATGCAGGGATGAGGGAAACAGGACAGGCTGTGGGGATCAGGGGCAGGGCACAGCCAGGGATTTGGGGTGGTTGTGAGCCCAGGGCAGGTCCCAGCCCTTGGCCTTGGTGAACCTCATCCAATTGTCCTGGGCCCACGGCTCCAGCCTGTCCAGATCCCTCTGCAGAGCTTCCTGCCCTGCAGCACAGCCACACTCCCACCCAGCTTGGCCTCACCTGGACACTGACTGAGGGTGCCATCCATGGCCTTGTCCACATCAGCAATAAAGAGATTTCACTGCCCTGGCCCCAATCCTGAGCCCTGGGGACACCCCTGGATGTGACTCCATTGCCCAGCACTCCTTGGCCTGGATTTCTGTTTTTTATGGAGCTGTGCCTGCCTTTGGTTTTTGCTCGCAAGAAATGAACATCCCTCTGTGTCTCAGGCAGCTCCTTCTCCAAGGAAAGCAGGTGGGAGTTGGTGCCAAGGAGCTGAAAGCTGCAGGCACAGCCTGGAGGGGAGGGAGCTCAGATTTGCACAAGGCTGCTCTGAGTGCCAGGGGTTGGATGGGGGAAATGGTGGGGTGGGGGTAGGGACAGAGTGTGATTGATTGTCACCCATAAAGGGTCTTGACTTTCATATTTTTTCAGACTGCATTAGGAGGTTCTTGGGATCAATATCAACTAGAGATTGCTGGTATCAGTGTATAGACTAGAAAAGAATCAACAGGAAAATAAAAGATATTCTGTCATTCTTTTTAAAATGTAATGGATTCATTTCCAGTGTGGAATGTGGCTATGAAAGCCCTGCCTGGGCTGTGCCAAGCACGACAGACAAGCCCTGACCCCATCTCTTGGGAACGTGGACCCGTGGCCTCACAGGATGCTCGTGGCTGTCCCCAAGCATTGGAGTCTGGGGTGGGAATGGTGAGGGCAGGAGAGCAGCAGGAGCCCTCCAGAGCTCTGTGGGGTGGGAGAGGAGGTCACCAGCCCTGGGGCTGGAAGGAAATGGTGTCTTCTCATGGGCCTCAGTGGGAGGGACAGCAGCCACAGCCAGGGGACACAAATCTCATTGCTGCTGGCAGGGGGGTCCCAGCCCCCCAAGGCCTTTGGTCACCCCAGTGCAGCTCTCCGAGCCTGGCCTAGGCCTGTGCTGGTTGCCTGACAGACTATACCTGATGCCTTTAGTTTTAAGTGTTCCTATTCTCCTTGGATGTGCTTTTCTGATGTGCTAGGGTAATGAAGACAAAACAGTCCTATTCTAGTTAAGAACTCAAGGACAGTTTCTCCAAACTTCAGGCCCTAAGCACAAACAACATGGAAATGTGGAGGGTGGGTTCATGCAAATGAACCAAAACCTATAAAAGTGTAAGATTTTGTGACCAATTCCTCCTTTCCTTCCATCTCGGAGTCATCCAGGCAGGGGTCACGACTGTGGCACTTGTATTGCTGGGGTGTGGCTTTTGGAGGCCTTTCGTGGCCTCACAATAAATACCCATTTTATTCCCTTTAACTCTGTGTGTAGCCTCTGTTCCAGCCCCTCAAGGCATCAGAGCTGGCGACCCAGAGGGGACAGTGAAGGCATCTGGAAAACCCCCTGGACTGAAGTTCTGCCAGCAGCCCCGGAAAGGCCCAGCAGAGCTCCAGAGGTATCAGAGCCAAGAACCCTGGGGACAGAGGCATGTGAGTGACCGAGTAAAATGGTATTCTGTTTAGCATCTGGGTTAGGTGCTAGGAGGGTTTGTGGATTATAATTTTGTAAATTGTAACTTTGTTTGGGGAACCTTAGAGTTCCAAGTAGAATTGTTTTGCTCTTTATCCCTCTTCTTAAAGAGCAGGTTTAAATTGCAGCATCTAGAGCCAGAAGGCGGCGTAGCATTTGTGCTGTGACTCTGAGAGTTGTGAGTTCTACCCCGACTCTCTGTTTGTGTCTCTTTGTCGGAGAAGGGAGACGCGGACACCAATTCGGTCATCAGCAAAGTCTCGTTTATTGATACGCAGAGTGGCGATTAAATACAGTGCTTAATTAGCTCATGCATAGTGCAAAATCTGAGCTCATCATTGGTCTAGCTGTGCGGCTTAGCTAAGCACTTCGGCATTCATGTTTTTCTCAATTCTGCGTGTCTTCCTTATCTCAAGGACACTGTATCCGTGAGACTGAGGCCCACTTTGCTAGCTTTACTAAGTTGATCTGACTATGGCCTTTTTCTTCCAGCTATTCCTGCACCAGGCTCTCTACACTTCCCCCGTTTTCTTTTTGAGCTAGAAGAGTGGCATGCCAAGCTTTGCTGACAGTCTTTTGAATAAAATTTTGTAAGCAAGTTATCAAGCAAGGTAGCAGTAAAGCTAAGCACAAGAATATATCTAACACCATAATAGCATACTTAATAATGGTTCGAATCCATCTTCCAAGACCTAGGCTTTTTAACCACTCGTCAATGCCCCAACCATCTTCTTCTTTTAGGTTGTGTAATTTCTGCTGCATGTTTTGTATCTTTTTGTGGATGGACTCAGAGTGGTTAGATAAATTCATGCAGCACATTCCCTTGAACTCCTTGCAACCATACTGGCAACCTTACTAGGCAGGTTTTAAAAGGATTTTGTACTCCCCCTAGACTTAAGCAGATTGATTCTTGCTTTGTTATGTTAGCGAATGTTACCCATACGTTCTCCTGAGGCGCATGCTGCATTGAAAAAGATTTTGTGCGAGCAAAGTTAGCAAGCATAAGCAGTGCAATGATCATCATTTTGATTTCTTTGGCGGCCTATTCTTTTTACGCCCTGTATTGCTCCCTGTTATCTGTAGTTGTTTCACCTCTTCTATACTTTGATTTAATACTTCCTCTGGGTCTGTACCGGGCTTAATTGGTCCTACCTGAGGCCAAGGCAGGTGTGGGACTTTATGTCTGCATCTTGCAGCGATTTGCATAGATGTGCTGCCTCTTAATCCAGTTGGTAAATTAAACACTGTTTTCTGTTCCACCCACGAGCAGTCCCCACAGCCCCCGCACTTTAGGGCTACCTAGGCTTTACACCATGACCCCCCACACGCACAACAAGGACGGCTGCTGAGAGGCTGTTCTTCTTGGTGGGCGTGGCTCTCAATCCAATCAGCCCAATTCGGTGGTGGCTGCCTTAGCGCCTCACGGGCAGCGCTGTTATAGCGTCCCAACTTATCCATTCTAGTACCCGTGTCTCCCGCGTTTTCTTTTGTAGCTGTGTGAGTGCACCGAGTAGGTGGTTGGCAGTACTCTAGATGGTAAGATCGATGGGTGAGGAGATATCTCGGCGGGAGACAAACCTCTCATCGATGCAGCGTATAATACCCTTGAGGGCTTCATGTTGTTGTGGGGTCACGGTTACGGGTGCGGTTGGGTCAGTTCCTTTAAGTAGTGGCCTGAGGGAGTCTAACAAGGAGTTGGGTATCCCAACAATCGGCTTGAGCCATTGCAGATCTCCTAGCAGTCGCTGTGCCTCATTTAGAGTGGTGATTTTTGTTGCAAGCTGGAGCTTCTGCGGCCGTACGATTTGGTTTGTAATAGACCACCCTAAGTACTTCCATGGTGTGGATTGCTGTATTTTTTCTTGAGCTATTATGAGGGATGCCTTTGCTAGGGCACTTTGAATTTCCTGCATCTGAGTGTCTGTAAATGCTGATTCTTGAGCAAAGAGGATATCATCTATATAATGATAAATAATTGTGTTGGGCCACTGTATCCTCAATGGTTGTAATGCGGCATCAACATACAGTTGGCACAGGGTAGGCGAGTTTTTCATTCCTTGTGGAAGAACAGTCCATTCATACCGTTTATCAGGTTCTTCTCTGTTTATTGCTGGTAGGGTGAACGCAAATCTTTTAGTATCTTGAGGGTGTAAGGCAATAGTGAAGAAGCAGTCCTTTAGATCAATGATTAGAAGAGGCCAATGCTGTGGGAGCATTGCTGGGTTGGGGAGGCCTGGCTGTAATGCCCCCATTGCCTCCATCTGATTATTTACTGCTCTTAAATCATGTAGAAGACGATATTTTCCTGACTTCTTTTTGATCACAAAAATTGGCGTGTTCCATGGGCTTGTCGAGAGTTTCAAATGTCCTTGTTGGAATTGTTCTTTTACTAGTTGATGTGCTTGTATTAGACTTTCCCTTTTTAGAGGCCATTGCTTAACTATTACCGGTTCATTGGTAGTCCAGGTGATTGGGATTGGGAAAGTCCAAGCAATGGCAATTACCCCAAAGGGTGCTCGTTGGATAAAACGACCTCCATCTGAGCCAAGATGTCCCTTCCAATCAAGCAATGTACCGATGGTGGTAACGCAACTACGGACAACACAGTCACCAAATCTTGCCCATCTATAGTGACCCTTACTGGAGGTGTTTTTCTAGCGAGGGTGAATCCTCCGACGCCTGTGACGGTATCCGTGGTTTGCAGTGATGGCCAGTTGTGGGGCCATTTTTCTGGAGAGACAATGCTGGTATCTGCCCCAGTGTCTAGGAGTCGCATTATTTCTATTGTCTCTCCTGCATAGGTTAGTTTCACCTCCTTTTTGGGTCTGGTATGGAGATCCATTGTGAGCATAGCAATACCTGATGATCCGAATCCTTGGTCTCCACGTGGGGTTTGTCTTTGTGGTTGAACACCCCGGCTCAACTGTGGAAGTGGAATAAATTGAGCAATACGCTGACCTGCCTCAATTGTCAGAGGAGGAAAAGGAGTATAAACCATTATTTGTATTTCTCCCGTGTAGTCTGCATCGATGACACTTGGTAGCACAAACAGTCCTACAATGGAGCTCGACGAGCGTCCCACTATTAGTCCTCCATGAGCTTGTCCTTTGATATTTATCGGGCCATAAACTCCCGTTGGGACTTTGACGGAGCGAGCTGTCATCAAAGATGTTTTTACTGCGGCTGCCAGGTCGAGTCCTAGGCTCCCTGCTGTGGCTGGTTGTAGACAGGAGATGGCGCTGGTGTCACGGCGGCTACTTGTGACCGGGGCCAATATGGTGGCGGCCGCCGGGGGCTGATCGGCGGCGCCTGTCGGGCCGCGCCGCATCCACCCGCATCTGTAGCAGCGCGTCGAGGGAGGCCGGTGGTCGTTTGATGTGGCTGGGGCCGCCGTAGAGGCACGGAGCGGAGCAAGAGCGGCTAACACCTGTGATTGTGTGGACTCGGCTTGTTTCTGCAGTCCCAAGCCTAATTCTTTTAGTGTATTAACCAAGAAAACCTGCGCCCCTGTCATATACTCTGGGACTCCTGCCTTTTCAATAGCAGCAGCAGCCTTATCTACAAAGTCCCTAAAGGATTTATTTCTTCCCTGTTTTATCCCCATATACATGGGTATGCCTGAGTTATCTTTGACCTGATTGATGGCACTCCTTACTAGACGCATGGCTTCCCTAACCTTGTCGGGTCCCGAAATCATTTGAGCTTCTGTCCTGCGGTATTGACCCAATCCCATCAGTTCGTCTATGGTAATTCCAGCTAACGGATCTCCCGGGCCCCTCTGTGTTGCAACTGACTCCTGAACAAGAGCTTGCCAGTGGGCGTTGAATAGCAACTGCTGATGTTGCGTGAAAATCAGTTTCACTATACTTCTCATATCATTTGGCAACAGCAGGTATGTATCGAACAAGAAATCTAGCATCTGCTTAGCTGGCTCACTCTGGAAACCAAACTGACTCACTGTCTGTCTTAGCTGGGCTAGCAGCTTCCAGTCGGGAGGCGAATACGCTCCCACTTGGACGGCTTGTCCCTGTTGATTTATTCCCTGTGTATACGTGACGGGGAAAACCCAGGTTTTCGCTGCGTCAACAGCGCTCTCGTCCCCAGTCTCCAAGCCGTGTCTGGCTAGCATACTCCACGCCTCCCCCCGCCGTCTTGCCATCTCCTCCCACAGGTCGCTTTCCGCCCTAGGGACCGGAGCTGGCTCCACGGTGGGCTTAGGGGCGGTAGGCTCAGACTGGCAAGGGGATTTTTCGCCGCCGGTCTGGGGCCCTTCGCTGTCGGAAGGCGGGGTTACTCCGCCTTCTGCAATTGTCTCCGCCGCCGCGGCGGAATCCTCCTCAAGCTCTTTTAAGGGGGGTGCCGAGGGCCAAGCGCAGCTGGCCATGTCTGTCATTCCTGCCGCCTCCCCAGAGATAGGTATTTCTACTCTGGTCGTGCTGGGTGCTCGGGGCTCATTATCACCATACTGAGCATTCCTTTTATATGCCTCTACTGCCTCCCGAGCCGCCCTTCTCTCTGCTTGCTGCTTTAGCAGCGCGTTGTGAACTACCCGCCAGATCTTCCCCAGCTTTTTTGCTGTTTTATCATCCTCTAATACCGCCTCCCACAGTGCATCCCCTAACTTACGCCACTCATTTAAATCATGCACGGTGTGAGGATTAGAGAATAAACCTTTAGCATAACCCCAGACTAACAACCCCGGTATGTCCTTCCTGGGATTAATCTCTTTTAACCCTAACTTATCTATATGTGCTATAAATAAATCATATGCTGCTTGCCTGTCCATTTTTTGTCGTCAGCGCTGTTGCAACTCTCCGGCTTCGGCAGCACGTATGGCCCAGGACCACCTTTATGGCTCCTGGGGGTGTCTTCCCTACGTCGTTTGACACCGACCCGGTTGCAGCAGGCCCCAACTCTACTTCACCGACCGTGGCGCGTTCTCCCCCGTTTTCTGAAACTGTTTTCTTTTCAGCGACGGAGGCACGTCGGGGTTCACCATTTGTCGGAGAAGGGAGACGCGGACACCAATTCGGTCATCAGCAAAGTCTCGTTTATTGATACGCAGAGTGGCGATTAAATACAGTGCTTAATTAGCTCATGCATAGTGCAAAATCTGAGCTCATCATTGGTCTAGCTGTGCGGCTTAGCTAAGCACTTCGGCATTCATGTTTTTCCCAATTCTGCGTGCCTTCCCTATCTCAAGGACACTGTATCCGTGAGACTGAGGCCCACTTTGCTAGCTTCACTAAGTTGATCTGACTATGGCCTTTTTCTTCCAGCTATTCCTGCACCAGGCTCTCTACAAACCTCAATTATACTAAAACACTTACTCTCAAATTTTATCCATCCCAAATTATACAACTGTAATACTTTACTTGGATGGTATTTAGTTTCAATAATTTTTGTAATCATCTTTAATACTTCTGATTGTATTCATTTATAATTGTTACTATTAAAAATTTGTTGTTACTTTTAATTTTTGTTGTTTGTTTAATTAGAAAAATAGAAAACCATTCATAACATTTGTATATTCTTAAATATATGCACTTTGATTGTTTCATCTCCAATACTTTAATTGTCATCTCCAATACTTTGATTGTATTCATTTTGTTACTATTTAAAAATTTACTATTAAATTTAATCTTGTTGCTTGATAAATTGGAAAAAATAGAACATCATTCATAACACCAGGTAAGCAGTGATGGTCGAATAAACGTCCTTATCCCAATTCACAAACTCTGCGGAGACAGTCAGTCTCACAGATAACCGTCTGGTCCTTGTAGATAACCACCAGTGAAATCTGGAAGTCTGCTCCTTGAGATTGGCAGCACTGATCAAACAAAGGCAGGAAGGGCTATCGGGAAGACTGATATTGCAAGCTGGTATCCATGCAGCTTACTTGGAAAACATAACATAGCATAATATAACAAGGTGATTTTAAACAGAACTATTTCATCATATCATTTCTTTTATCTAGTGTCCATGCTTCACTTCAGAGCTTAGTATTCTGGTTTATACAAGCCCCAATGCTTTTGTGATTAACACGGATCTTTTATCGATGGTCCCAGGATGGAGGCAGAGGGGATGGAGCCGGCTGGGGTGGAGAAGGATGCCCCGAGAGTGGAGGGGGATGGGGATGGAGGCGGGGGAGATGAGGGTGGATCCAGGGCAAGGCGGGCACGGCCCGGGAGCGGATCCTGGCGGCGGCTCCTCCTCCCGGGGCAGCGCGGGCGGATGATCCTGGGGAGCGGCCGCGGGGTGCGGGACGGGACCGGGAGAACGGGGGGATAGCGGGAAACGGGGGGGATAGCGGGGAACGGGGGGGATAGCGGGGAACGGGGGGATAGCGGGGAACGGGGGGGATAACGGGGAACGGGGGGATAACGGGGAACGGGGGGATAGCGGGGATTGGGTGGGATAGCGGGGATTGGGGGGATAGCGGGGATTGGGGGGGATAGCGGGGATTGGGGGGGATAGCGGGGAACGGGGGGGATAGCGGGGATTGGGGGGATAGCGGGGAACGGGGGGGATAGCGGGGAACGGGGGGGATAGCGGGGAACGGGGGGGATAGCGGGGAACGGGGGGGATAGCGGGGAACGGGGGGATAGCGGGGAACGGGGGGGATCCTCTGTGTGGGTGCCGGTGCCGGGGCTGTGGAAGGAAGGGGAGGAGGAGGAGGAGGAGGCGCTGGCCGGCCCGGGATGAGCGCTGGCATGTATTATCTGAGGCGAGCTGATGTCTCTCACCGCTTTAGCTCTAGAATTACTCTGAGGCCCGGCCATCCCTCCCTCCCTCCCTCCCTCCCTCCGGCAGCGCAGCTTTTGCCCGCGGTGCCATCGAGTCCCCGGGCCGGGCTCTGAGCCCGGAGCTCTGCTCAGGCCGGCCCTAAAGCCGCAATGTTTTGTGCTTCCCGCAGGTGTGTGCTTAAAGCCGGGACATTCCAGGCCCGGTGTCTGATGCCGCGTTTTGGAGAGTGCCCAGAGCTGCAGGTGCCAGTGGCACAGGTGAGGTTTGGGGTGACCCAGGCGCTCCCAAGGCTTTGGATGTGCAGCCCCTGGGAAGGCTCCCTGTGCCTGTGCTGGGCTCCTGTCAGCTCCCCAGGCATGGGTTTGTGGGCAGGGAAAGGAAAGGAGCCAGGGCCTCGTGTTCATCTGGGTCCTTTTGTATCTAAAGTCCAGATTTGGCTTCTGCTGCTCTATTTTCTACTGCAATTTAAACATTCTGTTTTTAATAAAACTATTTTTGGTGTCGTTTTCGTGTCCCTGGAGACACAATGGTCATCGTGTGGGGAGGAGGGAGAGCTCAGGAAGGAGAAAGGATGGGGGAAAGGTGCTTGCAATTTTACTTCTCAATGTCCTCTGATTTTTTGGGCAATAACTTCAGGTCATTCTCCTCCATGGAGTGTGTTTGGCCAGTGATCAGGGAGAGGTTTCTTCCCGTTCTTATCCCAGGGCAGGAGCCTTTCAGCGTGGGCTCTGTGCCACTGGGTGGCCTCGTGGTTTTCTGTCTCTTGTGATCGCTGTGTGCATCTCCAGGGAGGCAAACGAGGCCATGCTGAGCCTCGAGATGCAAAATGTTCCCATTTGCCACGGAAATGTTCGTGTTGGGCAGGCTGGGAACATCTCAGCATGTCCAGGGCCGGTGAGGGATGGGGTCCAGCACTCCAAGTGACGCTGGGACCAGAACCACAAGGACCATTTGGAGCCACACTTGAGCCTGGGGATGACCTTGACCTCAGCCTGACGCTGCTTCACCCCAGGGCAGGAGAGCCACCATCAGCTTTTATTACCCACCCATAAAAGCTTCACCTTTGAACCTCCCCAAATCCCATCTGGGACCCCCCCCCAGGGGACCCCCCCAAACTCTGGGACCCCCCTCCAGCCCCCTCAGCCACGCTGTGGCCGCAGCTTCATCTCAGTGAAGGGGATGGAGACGTTGAAGCCTTTCCAGGGGAACCAGTGGATGCCCTGTGGGGAGCTGGGGGGTCAGAACCCTTGGAGAGTTCCAGAGACCCCCATAAATCCCCATAGAGACCCCACAGACGCTCCCCAGATTCCTATGGGCACTCATGGACCCTTAGGGATCCCCATAGACACCCCAGAGACCACAGAGATCCCCACAGGCCCTACAGGACCACACAGGCCCTATAGATCCCACAGACCCTTTTTCCACAGGGCCCTATGGAACCCTATGGACTCCCACAGACCCCTATGGACCCTCAGAGAGCCCCATGGACCCTCCCAAAGATTCCCTCATACACCCCCACACCCCTCCATAGTCCTATAGCCCACCCTAGACCTCCCCTAGCCCCCATAAAATACCAAAGCCCCTTGCAAAGACCCCCAGAGCCCCTCCATATCCCCCAAAATCTCCTGCAGACTCCCCCAAATCTTCTCCAGACCCCACAAATCCCCCGCATAGCTCCCCATACCCCCTTAAATCCCCTCTAGATCCCCCCGAATTCCCCCCCAGACCCCTCCAATTCCCCACCCCGTGCCCCCCCCGGCCCAGGTGGGTACCTGGTGGTCCCGGGGGTCCCGTAGAGCCCGTTCAGGTTGGCACAGTGGCAGTTTCGGTACCACCAGGCTCCCCCGGAGGCCGCGGGGTGGGGGGGGTGGTGGGGGCGGCCCGAGGGGTCCCGAGGGTCCCGGGAGTCCCGGTCCCGTGTGGAGAAGGGGCTGCCCGAGTGGTAGGAGAGGGCATCTCCTGTGGGGGGACATGTCAGGGACCCCCAAACTCAGCAGGAGCCACCAAAACCCACCCGAAACCCCAATACCCCCAGGGACCCCAAAACCCACCAGAGATTCTCAAAACCCACCAGGGACCCCAAAACCCACCAGGGACCCCACAGACCCCTGTCAGCCAGTGAACCCCAAAACCCCCAAGGATCCCAAATCCCAGCAGGACCTCACAAAATTCCCCAACACCCCAGGGACCCCCAAACCCACCAGGAACCACCAAAACTCATCAGAAACCCCAAAATACCCCAAGGACCCCAAAACTTATCAGCCCCCCCCAAATCCACCAGAAACCCCAAAACCACCAGGGACCTCCAGGGACCCCAAAACCCACCAGCGACCCCACAGTCCTCTGCCATCCAGTGAACCCCCAAACCCCCCATGGATCCCAAATCCCATCAGGACTCCCAAAAATTCCACCCCAAACCCCCCCGGACCCCCCCCGGCCCCGGCGGTGCCGCTGAACGCTCCCACGCGGAGCCGGTACCGCTCCTGGGCGCTGCCCACGGCCAAGTCGCGATAGATCGCCAAGGCCGAGTCGCGACCGGCCCGCAGCTCCACGCGCAGCTCCGTGGGGGTCGCGGCCGTCGGCTCGTGCAGCGCCTCGTTCCCTGCACCCCAAAAATCCTCCGGTACCCCCAGGACTCCTGC
This sequence comes from Sturnus vulgaris, assembly GCF_052056855.1. Taxonomy (NCBI): domain Eukaryota; kingdom Metazoa; phylum Chordata; class Aves; order Passeriformes; family Sturnidae; genus Sturnus; species Sturnus vulgaris. The sequence continues at coordinate 5,986,761 of NC_142272.1, forward strand.
GGGGTCCCCTCGAGTTCCCCCGTCCCCCCCAATGCTCTCCCTGAAATAATGGAGACCCCCAAACATCTGGGGACCCCAAAAATGCCCCATTAACTCCTGGAGACCCCCCAAATCCTTCCCGGAACCCAAAACCGGATCTGAATGTTGGGGGACCCCAGAAGTGTCCCCTGATCTCCTGGAGACCCCCCAAATCCTTCCCGGACCCCAAAACCGGATTTGAATGTTTGGGGACCCCAGAAGTGTCCCCTGATCTTCTGGAGACCCCCCCAAATCCTTCGCGGACCCCAAAACCAGATCTGAATATTTGGGGGACCCCCCCTAGATCCTACGAGTTCCCCTCTCAGACCCCTGGGTATCCCCCAAATTTTGGGGTCCCACCGAGTACCCCCTGCTGCCGCCCCAGGGCTCTCCTCAAAGTTCCCCCAAACCCTGGCAGTGCCTCCCAGTCCCCCCAGATATTTTTATAGGTCCCCCCCAAAATCCCCATGGCCCCCCCGGCCGAGCCAGAATTCGCCGCTGACGTTGCCGAAGCCGCGGGCGTACGAGTCCCACCCCCTCCAAAAACCCCAAAACCCCTCTGATCCCCCAAACCCCAATTTCCATCCCATAAACCCTAGAGAACCCCTCCAGTCCCTCCCAGTGCCCCCCAGTCCCCTCCCAGTGCCTTTCCAGCACCCCTCAACCTCTCCAATGCCCTCCAACACCCCCTGCGGGACCCCCCCAATTACCCCAAACCCCCTCATTTCCCCCCCATAAACCCTGTAGAGCCCCCCACCCCCTCCCAGTATCCCAAAGTTCCCTCTCAGTGCCCCCCAGCACCCCTCAACCTCCCCAACACCCCCTGCAGGACCCCCAATTGCCCCCAAACCCCCTCAGGACCCCCAATTGCCCCCAAACCCCCTAATTTCCCCCCCAAAACCGCCATAAATCCTCCTCTAAACCCCTGTAGGACCCCCCAGCATTGCTCCCAGTGCTCCCAGTGCTCCCAGTCGCACCAGGCAGCCGCCGCCGTCCGTGTCCATGTCACAGAAGACGCGGAGGGGCCGGGCCGGGTCCCCCCCGAGGAAGATGAGGGTGTCCCGGGAGGGTCCCGGCCCGTTCCGCTGCTCCTCGGCGCAGTCCCGGGGATGGGGGTGCGGGAGTGGGGCTGGGGGGAGCATTGGGGTCACCTCAGACACCCCAAAAAGTTTCTGGGAATTCAGGGGTGACCCCTCCCCAAAATGACACAGGCACCCCCCAATGCCTCCATTCGAAATTTGGGGGTCTGGGTGACACCCCCAGGATCTGAGACCCCCTCAGATGATCCATGGCTGGAGCTGTCCCCCCAAAAGACACAGATCTCCCAAAAAAGCACCCAGGGGTACAGCTGTCCCCCCTCAAAGGACACAGACGCCCCAAAAAGCGCCCCAAATAACCCCCAAATGACTCCATAACCCCCAAATAACCCCAAATAAGCCCAAGTAATCCCAAATTAACCCCCCAAACCTCCCCAAAAACCCAAATAACCCCAAATAACCCCCAAATACCCCCCACTTCCCCCAGTAACCCTACCCCCATTTTGGGGGGTCCAGGTGCCCCTCCCTCCCCCATAGCTCCCCCCACTCACGAGTGTCAAAGGAGGCCTCCAGGGGGCACTTTTGGGGTGTCCCCCTCGGCCCCACAGCCGCACCCCATAGCGCCCCGCGGGCTCCAGCCCCCAGAGCTGCTGCGATGTCGCCTCGGGGGGCAGCCACAGGGTCTGGGGGGGCACGGGGGGTTTTGGGGTACCCCAATGGGGACAGCGGGGTCCCCAGGAATGGTATTGGGGTCTCAAAGGAATAATTGGGGTCCCCCAAAGCTGTATTGGGGTGCCATTACCAAAGGAGGGTAATGGGATACCCCGAGGTGTTATTGGGGTTCCCAGGGGGGTATTGGGGTCCCCCAGAGCTGTATTGGGGTTCCCAGAGGGTCACTGGGGTCCCTCAAGGAGATATTGGGGTGCCATTACCAAAGGAGGGTAATGGGATACCCCGAGGTGTTATTGGGGTTCCCAGGGGGGTATTGGGGTCCCCCAGAGCTGTATTGGGGTTCCCAGAGGGTCACTGGGGTCCCTCAAGGAGATATTGGGGTGCCATTACCAAAGGAGGGTAATGGGATACCCCGAGGTGTTATTGGGGTTCCCAGGGGGGTATTGGGGTCCCCCAGAGCTGTATTGGGGTTCTCAGAGGGTCACTGGGGTCCCTCAAGGAGATATTGGGGTGCCATTACCAAAGGAGGGTAATGGGATACCCCGAGGTGTTACTGGGGTCCCAAGCAGATATTGGGGGACACCCGGGGGTTTTTAGGTTCCTTTTGGGGGGTCGTTACCTGCTGGGGCCCCCGGGGGGGCCGTACTCCAGCTCGTAACCATCGGGGGGGCGCGGGGGGGGTCCCAGTGCAGCCGGGCACTGTGGGGTCACAGTGAGCCCACCCACAGGGTCCCTGGGCCACCTGGGGAAGGACACACTGCTGACATCTACAGCAGCCCCAAATCCCCTTCTGATACCCCAAAAATCACTGTGGTCACCCCAAACCCCCCACCCCCACACCCCAAACCCTCCCATGGGCCCCCCAGCCCTGCCCTCACACCGTGCCCGATGGACATGGCCCAACTCCCCCAAATTTTCCCCCAAAGACCCCCCCCAGTCACCCTCAGCCCCCAATTTCCCCCAATGCCTGCCAGACCTGTTCCCTCCAGGACCTCCCAGTCCCCTGAGTTCTTCCCAGTTTCCCCCAGTCCTCTCCAGTCCCCAACTCCACCCCAATTCCCCCCTGACTCAGTTTCCCCTCATTCTCCAATTTCCCCCTCCCCATTCCCAGTTCGCCTCGATCTCCACCAGTCCCTTCAGTCCCCAGTTCCCTCCAGTTCCTCCCAGTTACCCCCAGGTCTCAGAGCCCTCAGTTGCCATCGGTTCACCCCAGTCTCCTGTTTCTCCCAGTTCTCCAAACCTCCCAGTTATCCCCAGTTCCTCCAGTTCCCCCAGTCCCCAGTTCCCTCCAGTTCCTCACAGGCCCAGTTCCCCCAGTTTCCCAAACCCCCCAGTTGTCCCCAATTCCTCCAGTTCCCCCAGTTCTCCTGCCAGTTGCTCCCAGTGCTACATTGCCCCTAATCTCCAGTTCCCCCCAGTCCTCTGGCTACCCCCAGCTCCCACTTTTGCCCAGTTCTCCCAAGTACCCTCAGCCCCAGTTGCTCCCAGTCCCCCTCTAATCCCACTGTTCTCCCTGGTCCCTGAGCTGTCCCAATCCCCCCAAAACTGTTCCCAGTCACCCCAATAACGACTCCCTCATATTCCTCCAGTTTCCACAAGTCCCTCTCAGTTCACCCCCAGTACCCCCCAAATCCTCCCCAGTGCCCAGTTTCCCCCAGTCTTTGCCAGTCCTCAGCTCCACCCCAGTTTGCCCCAGTTCCATGCAGTTTCAGCCAGGCCCCACATGACCCCAGACCCCATTTCCAACTGGTCCCCCTTAGCTTTTCCCAGTTCCTCCCAGTCCCCAGGTGATCAGAGTCCCTCCAGGAGTTACACTCCCCCAAATCTCCACTCCCCTCCAATCCCTGCTCTCACTTTCCCCTGAATCCCCAAGTCCTCAGTGCCCTCCGAGCTGCCCCTGGGCCCCACTCCCAGCCCTGTCCCCACTCCAGCTCCATTCCCAGAGGGGTCCTGGGGGAATCCCCGCAGCCCCTCACCAGTGGTGGCCTCACTGGAGACGTGGTCGCTCCTTTTGCCTCCCCTCAGCCCATAGAGGTGGAAGCGGTACCGGCGGGACGGGGACAGCCCCGGCACCGTCACCGAGCGGGACTCGCCATCGATGGGCAGGGCCTGGGGCTGGCCCTGGGCATCCCGGTACTGCAGCACAAAGGAGTCAAAGGAGCCCTCAGGGATGTTCCACTGCAGCTGCACAGAGTTGGGGCTGGCACTGGAGACCTTCAGCTCTCCCAGCACTGCCTGTGTCAAGGGGGCCTCAGATGGAGGGGCCTCAGTTTGGGGATGTGCAGTTTGGAGAACGTCAGCTCTGGGGGCCTCAGCTGAGGTGTCCATTGAGGGTGAGGGCAGATCCTCGGGGTCAGCTGCAGCAACAACAGAGAGGGGACACTGACGGGTGTGGGCATTGGTATGTCCATCCATTTGTCCATCCATCATCCACCCAACTATCCATTATCCATCATGCACCATCTCCTCCCAGTCCCTTCTCACCATTCCCTCCTCACCCATCACTGAGCACCCAATGACCCCAGCCCATCCAATCAACCACTGACTCTTCCATGGACTTACTGACCAGCATCTGCCATCATCCACCACCTTCATCATCATCATAATCAACATTATCCATCATCCTGATTTCTCCAATATCCACCATCATCCATCATCCACCCATGCATTCATCCATCATTCATTCATCTGTCCATCTATCATCCATCCATCCATCCATCCATCCATCCATCCATCCATCATCCATCCATCCATCATCCATCCATCATCCATCCATCCATCATCCATCATCCATCCATCCATCCATCCATCCATCCATCCATCCATCCTTCCATCATCCATCCATCCATCCATCATCCATCCATCATCCATCATCCCTTCATGCATTCCTCCATCATGCATTCATCCATCATTCATTCATCTGTCCATCCATCATCCATCCATCCATCCATCCATCATCCATCCATCATCCATCATCCATCCATCCATCCATCCATCCATCCATCCTTCCTCCATCCACTGTCCATCCACTGCCATTCCATTGTCCATCCATCATCCATTGTTCATCCATCTTCCACCACCCATCATCATCATCCATCTGTCTTGGGGTGACTGTATGATGCCTGTATCCCCAAATCGTCTGTTCTGTTGGTGTTGAATATTAAATTCTGGAACTTTAAGCCTGGTTCCAGGAGTGAAGGGGGGGAAAGAAGAAGTGCAGAGTTTGTTATCAGAGACTGCACTGGCTCCCCCACATTCCTGCTCACAGACTGTGTTGTCTGCAGTGGACAGAGAGAGAGAGAGAGCTCTCCTTTGCTCTTGGTTAGTTTTTTGGCTAGCTGAGGCAGAGAAACTCCCTGGATTGGTTTTTTGGTTTTTGGGTTTTTTTTTCCTTTTTATTTTTTCCTGGAACTGTTTGAACTGGCTCTGGACTGAAAACCCAGAAGAGCACTGGGAGCTCACACCTGTGGCCCACCAGGCCTGGCCTGGGCATTCCCCAGCACAGGAGGGACTGAGAACAGACTGAGTGAGCTGGGCAGCCACGGAAAGAACTCTTCTAAATCTGCCATCTCCTCGGAACGGCGAGAGGTTTTGCTGTTTGATATTGTTCATTGTTGTGCTGGGAGGTGTGTTGCCTGTTGAATAAACAGTTTTCTTTTTTTCCACTTCTCTCCAATTTTTTTCGTTTTTCCTAGAGGGACCTCATTCAGAGGTTTCCTCCCAGATTTGTCCTAAACCAGGACAGGGGGAAATGAAACAAAATTTTGGGCTTTTTCCCACCAAAAATTGGGAATTTTCAGCCCTGACATTGGCACTTTTAACCCTAAACGTTTTGGACATCAGGTCTACACATTACAATGAATTGAGGTTTTCTTGGAAGTCTTTAAAATCAATGGAGATTTTTAGGAAGACCAGGTCTAGCCAAATAAATGCAACAGGGATTTAGGGACACCAGGTCTACCCTATTGAAGTGAAAAAGGGTTTTGGAACACCAAGTCAATGGGCATTTTGCAGAAATTTGGGGCTAAAATGGGGAAATTTGGGTAAATTTGAGGGAAATATTGGGCTGAATTCTGGGAATTTCTGCTTAAGGATTGCAGTGCTGACGCTCTGGAAGTCTTGGATGAATTCCTGGAAACCAATCCGGAATCCTTGATCCAATATCTGTGGCCTGGGGGGGAGCTCTTGCCTCCAGATAAGCCGAAAAATCTCAGTTTTCAGCCCAAAGTGTGGGAATTCTGAGTCTAAAAGTGGGATTTTTAGCACCAAGAATTTTGAGACATCGGGTTTACACACTGAAATCAATGTGGATTTAGGGCCACCAGGTCTACCCATTCAACCCAGCAGAGCCCAGCACCTTCCACTTTAGGCAAGGAGGGACTGGAAAATTTTGGGAATGCCGTGAAATTGTGGGAATTTTTCCAGTGAATCCCTCACCTTCCTTCAGCCTTTCAGGGGGCAGCATCCCAGCCTCGCCCTTCCCAGAGCTCCTGGTGGGCACCAGCAGACGGTGGTGCCAGATGGAGAAGTTGGAGATGGCACAGCTCAGCAGGGCTCTGGCAAAGGTCAGCTTGGCCTCGGGGTCCTGCCTGACTGCCAGCTCCCACTGGTGTTCCCAGGCCTGGACTGGGAGGGCACCAGTATAAACCAGTAAGCACTGGGAGCCACCCTCGAGCTCCTGAGGCCTGTGGCAGCAGCTCCCAGAATAAACCAGTAAGGGTAAATGCACCTGCTCTCAGTGTGATCTAGAGGCTCTCAGTGTGGTCTGGGGGCTCCCAGGTTTATACTGGGAGGGCACCAGTATAAACCTGTAATGCTTCATGCACCCAAACCCACTTCCAGTGCAGACTAGAGGCCCCCAGTGCAGTCTCAGGGTTCCCAGGTTTATACTGGGGGAGCACCAGTGGAAACCAATAAGCACTTGAAGTCACCCCCGAGCCCCTGAGGTCCATGGTGGCAGTTCCCAGTATAAACCAGTAAGGCCAGCACAACCTTTAGTCACTCCCAGTAGGTCCCAAGCTCCATCCCAGTATAAACCACTAAGGCCAGCATCCCTAAATACCACTCCCATTATAAACCAGTAAGGCCAGCACCCTCAGAAGTTGCTACCAGTGGTTACTAAGTGTCCCCAAGACCCCTCCCAGTATAACCCAGTAAAATCCAAAATACCCCAGTATAACTCAGTACAAACCAGTATAACCCAGTCACCCCCAGGACCACATCCCAGTATAAACTAGTATAACCCAGTATAAACCAGTGACCTCGAGCACCCCATCCCAGTATAAAACAGTTCAGCCCAGTAACCCCAGTAACTCCCAGCAACCCCCGCACCCCATCACAATATAAACCAGTATAACCCAGTATAAGTAACAGTTGGCCACCAAGTCCTCCCGGCCAGCAGGGGGCGCCATGGTGCAGCCCAGCACCCAGCCCTGGTGGTGCCACTCCCCATAGGATTTGGGATTCACCCCCAGGCACTGCTCCATGAACAAAAGCTCCAATGGCACCCTGAAACCTGTATCAACCAGTATAAACCAGTATGGACCAGTGTAAGTTATAAAAACCAGTAATAAACAGTAAAATCCAGTGTAAGGCAAACCGGTAGAGACCAGTAAAAAGCAGTATGGACCACTGCAAACCAGTATAAGTGGTAAAAACCAGTACAAAGCAGTGAAAACCAGCATAAACCAGTGAAAAATAAGGCAAACCAGTATAGGCCAGTGTAGCCAACATAAACCAGTATGAACCAGTACAAACCAGCAAAACCATTAAAACCAGGAACAACCAGTAAAAACCAGTATAAATCAATAAAAATCAGTATAAGGCAAACCAGTATAGACCAGGATAGCCCCGCATAAAGCAGTAAAAACCAGTACAGACCAGTATGAAGCAGAACAGACCAGTCAGGGCTCTCCCACTCCCTCCCAGTCCCTCTTTAACCCTTCCCAGTGCCCTCCCAGTATAAACCAGTAGAAACAGTTATAAACCAGTATAAACCAGTAACCACAGACTCCCTTTTAACCTTTTTTACCCCCTCTAGACCTCTCCCAGTGCCCTCCAGTCCCAACCAGTGCCCTTCCGGCCCCTCCCAGTCAAAACCAGTATAAACCAGTACAAACCAGTATAAACCAGTACACACCAGTCCCCTCCCAGTGCTCCCAGTGCTCGTCTCTGCAGGCTCAAGCAGGTGACCACGTCGGGATTGGCCGCCAGGACTGACCCTGTGAGGGACAGCACCTGGGAGGGCAGCACCCCCTGCTAGCCAAGTGAATCCCAGTATAAACCAGTATGAACCAGTATAGACCAGTATGAACCAGTATAAATCAGTAAATCCCAGTTTCTTCCCAGTAACTTCCAGTTCCAATAAGAGATAACACCTGGGCGTGAGGTGCTCCCTGCTGGTCAGGTAACTCCCAATTCAAACCAGTATAAACCAATATGAACCAGTATAGACCCAGTAAATCCCAGTGCCCTCCCAACCCCTTCCCAATCCATCCCAGTATATCCCAATAACCCTCCCATGGACTTCTCAGTTCATCCCAGTAACTCCCACTGACCTCCCAGTATGGCCCAGTCACCCTCCCAGTTCAAACCAGTAACTCCCAGTTCAAACCAGTTCCCTCCCATTAACCCCCAAGTTCAAACCAGTGACTCTCCAGTATAAACCAGTAAAGCCCAGTGACCTCCCAGGGTCCTCCCAGTATAAACCTGTATAAATCAGTGACCTCCCAGTCCCCCCAATCCCCTCCCAGTTTGTCCCAGTCCATCTCAATCTCTCCCAGTACACACTAGTCCCAAAACAGCTAAAAAACCAGTATAAACCAGTACAAACCAGTATAAGCCACTACAAAAATCACCCTTCAAGCCAGAGTTCTCCCTCTTCTTAACCCTTGAATCCCATCCCAGTTCCTCCCAATCCCCCCCAGTCCCCTTCCAGTACAAACCAGTACCCCCAGTAAGGCGTCCGTGGCCTCCCAGTACTGCCTCAGTTTCTCCTCCCGCTGCCGGTGCAGGGCTGGTTCCATGAGTTTCCATTCCATCAGGATGATCTCCTGCATTCCATGAGGCCCTGCAGTGTCACTGGGGAGCCTTTGTTCCATGTGTTCCCATTGTGACACAATGGTCTCCAGCGCTCTGTGAGGCTGAGCCCTGAAACCATGGACACTTGGTTCCATGAGATTCCCTGTTGTCACTGCCAGGAGAATCCACAAACACCAGAGGTTTATGTCCAAAAAGGAGACAGAGCAGTCCTTCAACTTTATTTGAATAAAGGGAGAGAGTTCACCAGGGCACAATCCCCTGGGGTTTTGTCTCTCCAGGTTTCAGAGGGTGCAGCCTCCTTTTATCCTGAACTCCCCGGCTGCACGTTGCCCTCTTCCTTTCCCCACTGGTCGAGGCACTAGGAAGGTAAAGCCTTGCTGAACATCCTGCCCCATATCCCCCCTTGAACCTGGAATTTCCCCCCAAAGTTCAGGAGTTCAGCCTTGTGCAGAGCCTTGTCTGTGTCAGGAGCCAAGCTGGCTGGGCCCAGTAACAAACCTGCTGCCCAAAGTCAGTAGAAATGTTACAACCCATTTCAAAGACCTTAACACCCATCCCTGCACCCACCAAATGATTTGGAAAGACACGAGCACACATCTTTCCTCTCACATTGATGGTTCCTGTGCTGCTGACAGTCTTTTAAACCCAGCCTTCAGCCTGAGCTCTCTGCTGTTGTAGTTCCATGCACAGAGGTTGTTGTCTCTCAGCCCTTCCATGGGCAGGCCGGTGTTCAGCCATCTCCAGGACAGCAGGGCCCCAGCCCACGTCACTGTGCCCTGGGGAGACAAAAACCATCACTCCAAATGTCCCCTTCTCCTTCTTCCCAGGCATTTGGGCCTGCCAGTGGGGTTTGCTGCTGGGTGCTACAGGAAAAAGGAGACCCCTGTGACACTGTGGGGCCCCATGGAACCAAGAGTCCATTGTGAGACACCTGGGCCACGTGGAGCCAAGGAACCATTGGCACACTGAGGAAACTCATGGGACCAAGGGTCCATTGTGAAACTTTGGAACTACAGAGACCATTGTTGAGACTATGGAACCTCGAGGAACCAAAAGTCCATGCGACAGTACAGAACCTCACAGAACCAAGACTGCATGGTGGCACAGCAAGGCCTCGTAGAACCAATGAATCCAAAGGTCTAAAGCAGTTCTTGCATGGTTCTGCCTCGGGGAAGGGGAACTTCAATGGTGGAAGCTTGGGCTGGCACACAGTAATCAAAGGTGTCTGTTTTCAATGAGGAAATTCAGGAGTTTTATATTGAAAAAAAAAGGAAAAACATCTATTTTCCTGAGTGCAGCCAGTTCTCCAAGCTAAGCAGGTCCCAGGTGAGTGAGGAGAGACAGGATGGGGTTGGGCAATGTGGAGCAAGGCTGTCCACACGGGGTCAGACCTCAAGGCACAGCTTCTGTGAGCAGGCCAGACCTCCTGAGGAGAGACCCTGCATCAATATCAATCACAGAATGCTGCAATCACCTCTGCTCTAAAGAGAACAGTAATAAAATACATCCATTGAAATAGGAACGGATATTTCTAAGAAGCTCTTTGACATAAATCTCCATGACTGGAGTTGAAAACCTTCTCCTGAACTGCACCAGACCAGAGGGAAATCAAGGCAGAGCCATGGTTTGTCAGGGCTTGATTGATCCCAGACATGCCCATGGTGCATTTGAAGCTGAGCCTACGAACCTCAGGGCCTGAGAGGAGATTGCACAAACCCTTCCAAGAATCAAAGTCAAAAGGGAAGCCCAAAGTGTCTTGAGGTATTAATGGGCCCATCCCCAACACAGGCTCCTCATGGACTGCTTAGAGGAGAGAATGGGAGGCCATGATTGCCAAAAACCTTTCAGAGGGTCAGAGAAGAAAGGAAAAAGGAAAATACTTTAAAAAAACTGAACTACCCTGAAGCATTAATGATCCCCACTCAGTGTTTGAACTGACAAAGCCTCTCAAGAGACTAATTAAAGCAGATAATTGGAGGCCATGATTACACAAAGCTCTCAGAGACTCCAAGGCAAAAGCAAAACCCAAAGTCCTTGGAAAAACCTGCAGTCCCTGGGAGCATGAAGGAGCCCCCCAGGGCCATTCCTGACCAAGGCTCCCCAGGGACTCGTCCCAGCAGATCCCTGAGGCCACTGGGATGTGGGGGGATGCTGAGGGCAGGACAAGGGGTGCCAGTGGCCAGCCTTGCTGGGGCTGTGCCAGGAGGCCCCAGTGGCTCAGGACAAGGTGTCTCCTCCCAGCCCTTGGTGGCAGAGACACTGCTGTGCCCCAGAACACCAGGAATTGGCTTCTCTTTGTCCCCACTTGTCATCACTGCCTCCAATTTCCTGCTCTAACTGGAACCTGGGGACACTTTCTCAGCTGTGTCCCTCAGTGGGACCCATTAAAACTTCAGGAAATTTTGGAGTTTCATTCTGACTTGGAGTTCTTGAGAGGTTTCTTCAGCTCTCTCTCAGGGATTGATGTTCAGGGCCTCAGCACAAGCCTCGAGAGGGTCATTAAAGTCCTTGTGCTGTGTCTGTGCTGATGAGCTGGGCCGGGCTCCTGGCACAGAAGGCAACCTGGCAACCCAGAAGAGCTTCAAAAACACATTTCTCTTCATGAGCAGCTCTTCTCCCAGCTCAGCAGGACTGGGGCACTGCCTGCAGCCACCCCGGGCACAGCACAGAGGCACAGAGAGCTTCAATCAGTCAGGGCTGGGAAGATGGTCACAAGTGACTGGGGCAGAATCACTCCCAGCCCTTGACACAGGAAGCCTCTGGCTGCAGGACAATGCAGCTGCAGCTCCTGCAGTGATCTCCTAAAGCTGCAGCATCCCAATGCCTGCAGACTGTGTGAGTACATTCTCTGATGATCTCTTGTGTAGAGCAGCCAGGGGTGCCCAGGGCTGTCGTGCAGAGCAGGGTCCTGTAGCCCAGGGCGCTGTGCTGGGGCAGGGACTCTGCTGCCTGCCAGGGACAGCTCTCAGCCAGCCCTGGGAGCTGCTCCCAGCACTGGGGGACAAGGTCTGGGTGGAAGGAGACAGCTGGTAAGGCTTGGAAGTGTTCTCCTTGTGTGGTGAGGATGCTGCATTGTTCAGGACTGCTGCTCCCAGCATGACATTTAAATCTAGAACATTTCCAAACAGATTATACAGGGAGCACAGTGAGGCAGGGGCTGCATAAAAAGGAAAATCGTGATTTTATAATCTACTGCTCTGTGTTTTGTAGGTGATAAAATTGCATATAGATTTTCATCTCTCAGTTCAGGCTGGGAAAAAAAAATGTTGATCTCGGATCTTAATAAAGCAGTCAGTGACAGAAATCAGCACAGGGTTCCTCACAGGCAACACCAGTGTCATTTTTCCAGCCTCCTCAGGGTTGCTGTGATGTTGCCATCAGATCCTGCAGAGGCAGAGCTGGCCCTGGGCAGTGCCCTGTGCTGGGAGGGGTCTGCAGGGCAGAGCTGAGCCCCCAGGGCTGGGCTGGGCTCTGGCAGCACTGGCAGGGCCCAGCCCTGGGCACAGGGAAGCAGCTGCTGGCAGGGACAGCTCCAGGCAGCAGAGCCCTGGGCAGGCAGTGTGGGGAAAGTGCCACCAAGCTGGGCTGGGATATTTCAAGTCTTCTCCAAACTGAATTATTCTATGATTATTTATTTTACAGATTCCCATGGCAAGACACAGGAAATGTCCAACAGCAGCTCCATCAGCCACTTCCTCCTGCTGCCATTGGCAGACACGCGGCAGCTGCAGCTCCTGCACTTCTGCCTCTTCCTGGCCATCTCCCTGGCTGCCCTCCTGGCCAACGGCCTCATCATCAGCGCCGTAGCCTGCGGCCACCACCTGCACACCCCCATGTTCTTCTTCCTGCTCAACCTGGCCCTCAGCGACCTGGGCTGCATCTGCACCACTGTCCCCAAAGCCATGCACAATTCCCTCTGGGACACCAGACACATCTCCTACACAGGATGTGCTGCACAACTATTTTCTTTCGCTTTTTTTATTTCAGCAGAGTATTTCCTCCTGACCATCATGAGCTACGACCGCTACGTGTCCATCTGCAAACCCCTGCACTATGGGACCCTCCTGGGCAGCAGAGCTTGTGCCCACATGGCAGCAGCTGCCTGGGCCAGTGCCTTTCTCTATTCACTGCTGCACACAGTCAATACATTTTCCCTGCCCCTGTGCCATGGCAATGCCCTGGGCCAGTTCTTCTGTGAAATCCCCTCAATCCTCAAGCTCTCCTGCTCCAAATCCTATCTCAGGGAAATTGGGATCATTGCTGTTAGTGCCTGTTTATGGTTTGGCTGTTTTGTGTTCATGGTTTTCTCCTATGTGCAGATCTTCAGGGCTGTGCTGAGGATCCCCTCTGAGCAGGGATGGCACAAAGCCTTTTCCACCTGCCTCCCTCACTTGGCCGTGGTCTGTTTATCAGCACTGCCATATTTGCTAACCTGAAGCCCCCCTCCGTCTCCTCCCCATCCCTGGATCTGTCCCTATCATTTCTTTACTCAGTGGTGCCTCCAGCCCTGAACCCCCTCATCTACAGCCTGAGGAGCCAGGAACTCAAGGATGGCCTGAAGAAAATTATCATGAATGCTGTTCAGAAGCAATAAACTGTTCTTTTTCTGCATTGCTGTTGTTGTGTTACATTTACACTCACTCTGTGTCCTGTATTTTTTTGCTGCTCACACAGGTGTTACACTACTGAGAATTCATTTGCACAGAAGTCTTTGACTGTAGGATTTTAAATTCATTGTTTGCCCTTCTAGCACACCCAGAGACTCTGTAACCTGGGAGCTATTCTACTTAACTGCTTACACAAAATAAAGAACTCTGTATTACCGTGTTCCCCTGACATTATTGTTCCCTGGCTTCTTTGGAGCTGCAGGGTTGGTGCCTCTGGGCAGAGCTGAGGCAAAAAGGGAATTCCAGTGCTCCTCCCTGCAGGCAGTCCCAGGGCTTCTGCTCCACAACCTCCCCATCCTTCATTTCCACACTCCCCTTCAGAGCCCTGTGTTGGTTTAAGGCCTCAGGGCTCTCTCAGCTCAGTCCCAGTCCTGCTGTGTGACTGTCCAGGGACTGCAGGCAGGGACAGGCCATGGGCACTGCTGGGACAGAGCTGGGCTCTGCAGCAGCATTTCCATCATGCAGGGGCATCTCCCCAGTGCAGGGCCTGAAAGCTTCAATCTCCTTCCCACTTTGCTCTCAAGGATGTTCCCAACACAGAGCCCTGGAGAGGAGAGCAGCAGTGACCAGCACAAGTGTGGCAGTGTTCAGGGTGGGGCTGTCCCAGCAGTGCCCTGGCAAAGCCAGCGCTGCTCCCAGCAGTGGCCTCTCACCCCAGGGCACAGAGGTTGTTCTTCTCTGCGTGGAGGGACATGAAGTGACCGGGTCAGGAGTCTGTGTTTGCAGTTCAGGGACATTCCACAGCTCTGAACATCCTGTGTGTGTGTGAGGGGACATAAACCCAGTGACACAAACACCTGCAGCTGTTCCTGGAGTTTCCAGAGAATAACATCCCCTGGGAACCCCTGGATGCAGGGCTGGGATGAGCTCCTGTGCCCAGAGCTCCTTGTGTCCATCCCTCTGGCCGTGGGGCACCTCGGGCAGGGGCAGGGCAGGGTGACACCCACAGGGCTGAGGTCCCTGCCAGGCTCTGGCAGTGGCAGCAGAGCCCAGGGAGCCCCTGCCCGTGTTGCAATGAACTGTGTGTGTGTGTGCCAGGGAAGGACTCGTGTCCCTGGACACCCCTGGGGCTTTGAGCAGGGCATGAGCCCAGCTCAGGGCTGGGCACCTGACAGAGCCCTGACATTGCTGGGTGTGCCCATAAGAGCAGAGTTGGGCAAGATGACTGTGGTTAAACCTCTCTGGGGATCAAGTGACAGCCAAGTGTTTCTGTCACTGTCCCTCCTTACTCAAAAAAACAGGAGAAAATAATGTGAAAAGATTGTGGGTCACCTTAAAAAGAGATTAATGTTAGGGGGACTAAAAAGCAAAGGCCAGATGCAGAAGCAAGGAAGATGATGGAGAGACAAGATTTCAACACATGTAGTGGTTGCTTTGGAAGACAAATGTATTAATATAGCCAATGCAGAGACCCTCTTGTCACCCACATTTCCCTACTGATCAGGAAATCCCATGGAATGGAAGATCCCTTGTGTCAGTCCAGCCCAGCTGTCCCATCCCATCCCATCCCATCCCATCCCATCCCATCCCATCCCATCCCATCCCATCCCTGTGTCCCCAGGATCACTTGCCCACCCCCAGGACATTGGTTGGGGGGTTGCAGAGATGCCTCATGTGGGGCCAGCCCTGCTCAGGAGCAGCCAAAGCCTCGGGCTGGGACCAAACCCACTCCAGCCACGAGAGCCAAGCACTGCAGGACAGGGGCTGCTCTGGGCAAAGGGAACTCCATCCCAGCCACATCCAGGCCAAGGGGGCTCAGGGGGCTCTTCCCACCTCTGCTATTCCACCATTCAATGAATCTTTGCCTTGGAGAGCTCTTTGAAGGCAGAATTGGCAGAGAGACAGAAGCAGAGCTATCAAATGCACCAGCACAAACACAGCAGCTCCAGTGAGGAATGAACCCTCCCAGGGCAGTGCTGTGGCAGGAGAAGCAGCCAGGAGGAGGAGGATGAGCTCAGTGCATGTGTGTGTGTCCCAAGGCACAGAGGGTGAGGGTGGGCAGAGGTCAGGGCAGGGCTGGCAATGGCAGGGCAGAGGCAGGGGCAGCAAGATGGGAGTGTGCAGCCTGCAGGGACACAGCAGCAGCTGTGGGACAGTGCAGGACAAGCTGGGCTGGACATGGCCAAGGGCCCTGGTAGTGCTGGCAGTGCCCAGGAGAAGCCAAGTCTTGGTGCCCTGGGGCACAGCAGGGTCTGTGCCACTGTCTTGGTTTGAAAGACAGGTATTTGCTAAGGAAAGGCAAGAGCCCCTTTCCTGAGATGCAGAGAGCAACCCCCTCCCTTCTAATTATTTTTGTTTCAAATCAGAGGCCTTCAGGCAGGAGATATGGGGATAGGAATAACAGTTCTTTACTGATATCTAACAAGGCAGACAACAACAACAGCTATAAAAATTGACAACAGAACAGAACAGTATAGCTCAGTTCCAGTCCCTTTTGGCCGCAGGCCGTCTCCCTGTGCTCAGTTACCGGTGCTGGGGGCAGGGCAGGTCCCGCGCAGTTGAAGAGGGCTGGGTGATGGCGGCAGCGGCCCAGGGGTGAGAGGGATGGGGAAGCGACTCCCCCCTCACGGTGTTGGTCGTGGTGCTCGGCAGAGGGTCCGGAGATAGTAGGGTGAGGTGGGAGAGCAGCAGAGCGATGTCCAACGGCAGGGAGCGTGAATCTCAGTGCTGGGATGGCAGGGGAGATGCCAGATTGGAGCCCGGGCCATCCTCCCACTCCACGAGCCAAGCGAGAGAGAGTCCCAGCCCGCCCAGATCCCCCATCCCACCTTTCCTTTTCTGGTCTTGCTCCCTCCCCTTCCACCCACCCCTCTTCGAGAGAACATTACCTTTTGAAGGTGTAACCAAAAATACTTAGCATAACAATGGGAGAAATTCCACAGAAAGAAAAGGGAGCAATTCAATCCCCAACAACCACCAAGGGCTGGGAGGAGACACCTTGTCCTGAGCCACTGGGGCCTCCTGGCACAGCCCTAGCAAGGCTGGCCACTGGCACCCCTTGTCCTGCCCTCAGCATCCCCCCACATCCCAGTGGCCTCAGGGATCTGCTGGGACGAATCCCTGGGGAGCCTTGGTCAGGAATGGCCCTGGGGGGCTCCTTCATGCTCCCAGGGACTGCAGGTTTTTCTGAGCACTTTGGGTTTTGCTTTTGCCTTGGAGTCTCTGAGATCTTTGTGCAATCCTGGCCTCCAATTCTGTCCTCCAAGGAGTCCAGGAGGAGCCTGTGTTGGTGGTGGACCTCAGTGGGACTGACACTGAAACTCCATGAAAAACAGAAACCCTCCAACAACATCTTCTCAGTGTTAGAGGATTTAGGCATTACTTTCTTCTGGCCAGGATGTTTTTGTGCCCAGCATGTGCAATAGAAATCATTCCACCCACACATGTCTGGCTTGTGCAGTGAAAATCATTCCATCACACATGGTTCTTTACTAGGCTTTTCACATACTTATACAGACAAAACCCAGAGAAATTCATGTTTCATTGAAGAAATTAATTGATCCTAAATTGCACAGTCCTTAGTATTCAATGTCCTGTTGGTTATTGACCCCTTTGCCTTTGATGTGAATTAGGCCCTCATTTGATTCTCTTAGCAATCTTTTCCCAGACCAGGTGTGTCCAACCACACTGGGAGTGATGTTCATTGATGTTTGTTTATCTCCTGTGTATCTTCTGACTACTCCCAATCTGTAGATTGACGAGAAACTTCCATTCCCCTCCTGCTGGGCAAAGGCAAACAAACCCCTAACTGAAGTTACATTAAAAAATTAAAATGAGGATTATTTGCAGCAATTCCCTTGTGTCCTGGAGCATCACAATGCTCTCCTTGGCTCCACAAGGTCGAGAAGTGTCACATCAACCTCTAGTTCCACAAAGTCCTGCAGTGTCACAGTTGCCTTTTGTCCCACAAGGCCCCACAGTGTCACAATTGTCCCTTGGTTCCATGAAGCCCTGCAGTGTCACAAAGGTCTCTATAAATCCATGAGGCCCCACAGTGTCACAATGGCCCTGCGGTTCCATATGTCCCACAATGTGACATGAATCCTTAATTCCATGGCATCCTGTATTCTGTGTCACAATGGTCTCCTTGGTTCCATGGTACCACAACTGTCCCTTGGTCCCACGAGGCCCCACAGTGTCACAATGGCCCCTTGATCCCATAACACTGTGTAGTGTCCCAGTGGTCTCCATGATTCCATACTTCCCTGCAGTGTCACAATGGACTGTTGGTTCAATAAAGCTCCACAGTGTCACCATTGCCCCTTGGTTCCATGGAGCCCCACAGTGTCACTGTGCTCCCCTTGGTTCCAGCAGGCCTTGGTTTCAAAATGCTCTCCATGGTTTCATGAGTACCCTGCGTCACAATAGACTCTTGGTTCTGTGAAGTTCCTCACTGTCACAAAGGTCCCTTGGTTTCATGAGGTTTGGTAGAATCACAATTCACTCCTTGGTTCCATGAGGCCCTGCTGTGTCACAATGCCCATGGTTCCATCAGTTTCCACAGTGTCACCACGGTCTCCTTGGATCCACAGGATCTCAATGTTCTCCTTGACACCATCCCACCCCAATGTCACAATGGATTTTTGGTACCATGAGGTTCCACAGTGTCACAAGGGTCTTCTTGGTTTCATGAGGATACAAACCTTTGCATAAACATCGAGCAACGCCTGCTTAACACTCCTAGGAACATCTGTCTGTATTCAGAAAATGGGAAAAAAGTGAGAAAGGCACCAGCAGCTTCCATCTACAACAGAGATCATGGGAAGGGACAGGGACAGAGAATTCAGCTGAAAGACTCAGAGAATTCACAGAATCACAGGGTTGGAAGAGTCCTTCAAGATCATCAAGTCCAACCCCTGCCTTAACACCTCAACTAGACCATGGCACTGAGTGCCATAACCATGTTTTTAATAACATCCAGGGATGATGTCTCCACCAACCTCTGGCAGATCATTGCAGTACTTCATCACCCTTTCTTTAAAAAATACTTTCCTAATATCCAACCTATGGTGCAGCTTAAGACTGTGTCCTCTCATTCTGTCATTGCTGCCTGAAGAAGGAGACCAAATCCCACCAGACTAAAACCACTTTCCAGGGAGTTGTCATATGGTCACCCTGAGCCCTCCTCTTCTCCAGGATAAACATCCCCAGCTCCCTTAGCCCCTCCTCACAGGAATTGTGTTCCGCACCCCTCACCAGACTTGTTGCTCTTCTCTGGACACACTCCAGACTTTCCATGTCCTTCCTAAATTGGGGACCCAGAACTGGACACAGCACTCGAGGTGCTGCCCAACCAGTGCTGAGCACAGGGGAACAATCACTGCCCTGCTCCTGCTGGCCACACCATTCCTGATCCAGGCCAGGAGCCATTGGCCTGCTTGGCCACCTGGGCACACTGCTGGCTCATGTCCAGCCTGCTGTCCATCTGTGCCCCCAGGTCCCTTTCTGCCTGGCTGCTGTCCAGCCACTCTGTCCCCAGCCTGGAGCACTGCAGGGGTTGTTGTGGCCAAAGTGAAGGCCCCGGCACTTGGTCTTGTTAAACCTCACCTTGTTGGATTTGGGCCCTGGATCCAGCCTGTCCAGGTCCCTCTGCGGAGCTCTCCTACCCTCCAGCACATCCACACTCACACCCAGCTTGGTGCCATCTGCACATTTGCTGATGCTGCACTCAATGCCCTCATCCAGATCATCAATGCAGATATTGAAATCCACGCTGGCTGCCTCTGATCCCTCAGCCATCCTGGAGGTGCCCTGTGATGGCACTCAAGGTGATCTGTTCCATCACCTCACCAGGCACCCAGGTCAGGCTGACAGGCCTGCACTTCCCCACATCCTCCTTCCAGCCCTTCTTGGGCATGGGCTCACATTGGCACCTCCAGTCCTCTGGCACCTCCCTGCTGAGCCAGCACTGATGAGAAATGATGGAGAGCAGCTTGGGGAGCTCATCCAGCAGCTCCCTCATCCCCCTAGGATGGATCCCATCTGTTCCCAGAGACACCTGTGAGCATCTGAGTGGCTCAGCAGGTCCCCAGCTGCTTCCTCCTGGATTACAGGGGGTCTGTTCTGCTCCCTGTCCCCATCTACCAGCTCAGGTAAGCACTTGTCCTGAGGACAACCTGACTGACTTTTTGTTGAAAACTGAGGCAAAGAAAGGGTTAAGTATCCCAGTCTTTTCCTCATCTTTGGCAACAATATCCCACCAAAAAAAGAATGGATTTTCTACTTGTTCCTCATTTTGCCTGTAATGTTTTAATAAAATAATTTCTGATATCTTCTGCAGAAGTGGCCAGGTTATGTCCTAATTGAGGTTTCACTTCTCTTATTTTTTTTTCACTTCTCTAATTCTCTCATTGGCATGATTAAAAAAAAATCTTTAAACCCTTCCTGAGTTGTCTACCTCTCTGTGCAAAGCCTCTTTTTTTCCCTGAGTGCTTGGAAAAAGCTCCATGCTCAGCCAAGCCAGTCAGTTTTCTTGCTACCTCACTGATCACTTTTTGGCACAGATGGACAGGCTGCGCCTTCAAGATTTCTTTCTTGTAGTGTGTCCATTCTTTCTGGAATCCTTTGTTTGAAAATGTGCTTTCCCATAAGAAAACCAGTACCTGATTTAGTACTGTCAAAACCAGCATCCTGAATAAACTGAAATCTGCTGTGACTCAAGTGTAGAAGTTTTGTTGAGGCCCCTCCTCCTTTCACAGAATATTTAAAAACTCAATAATTTTATGGTCACTGTAGCCCAAACAGCCTCTGACCACCACATCTCCACCAGCCCTTCTCTCTTTGTGAACAGCAGGAGACAGAGCTTTCCTGGGCAGTGGGAAGAGAAGGAAACCTCCCCAAAGTGCAGCCTGGAAGGTTCAGCCTGGAGGTGAGGAAACAGAAAAGTCCCTCCCAGGGCAGAATGTTGGTGCCCGAGGTGTCCCAGCGTGAGGCTGGGCCAGGCCATGGCTCTGTGTGCCAGGAGCCGGCAGCGCTGGGTGCAGGGAGCCCAGGGAGGGCACAGCAATGCTGGGCTGAGAAATGCTGGGGGGGACAGCGAGATGGGCGTGTGCAGCCGGCCAGGGCACAGGAGCAGCACGCACAGGGGGCACAGCCTGCAGGAGAGATGGCCAAGGGCTGGGCAGGGCTGGCAGGGCCAGAGGCACCCAGGCCTTTGTGCCCTGGGCTCGGGCAGGGCCTCTGCAGCCCCACAGAAGGAACTTTCCTGGCAGGGGCTGCACTTTGCTTCTGCCTCGGCCCTCCCTCAGGAGGCTGCCAGGGCTTGCAGCTTGATGACATTTGTCCTTGCTGCCCCTGCCATCCCAGTGCCCCAGGAACAGCCCCGAGCCACCTGTGAGGGACAGGCCCTGCTGGCCCAGGCCTGGGCTCAGGCCTTGGCCTTTCTGCTTCCTCCACCCAGCCCAGGCCTTGCTCAGCATTGCAGTTCCCTGCTCACAGCCTCGGGCTCCTGCAATCCTGGCCTCAAGGATCTGCTCTCACCAGTCCCTGGGGAGCCTTTGGCACTCCCTGCCCTCAGTGGGGCCAGTGATGCTCCAAGGGACTTGGAGTTTTGCTTCTGACTCCTGGAGCAGCTTCTTCAACCTTCTCTCAGTGCCTGAGGGTCCTGGGCTCAGCCCCAAATCCACCCTGGGGATCATTGAAATACAGAAAGTCCTCAGGAGCACCTTGTCTTCTTCCAGTTGTCTTCAAGTTATGAGGGATTGTGCAGCTGCTTGGAGTCAATTTGGAGTTTTGTTAATGAGGAAGGATTTCAATGTACACCTCATGACTTTTGTGTTTTTAATCACATGAGGTTTTTTTATTTTTCATTTTAGAGGAGAGCTGACTGAAGCATTTCCCACGTGATCTTGATGCTGAATGTCTCCTTAGGAGGTCTGGGCACCCAGAAGTACGAGCCCCTTGAGGGCTGACCCTGTTTGGAGAACCTGCTCCTCACCCCCAACCTCAGTGTGTCTCACATCACCCACCTGGGACTGACATGCCAAAAAAAAGATTATTAATTTATAAAATGAAAATAATATCTTTTTCATAATAATTCTATTCTATATTTTTCTTATCTTAATTTTCTATTTATGTAAAAAAATCCATATATGTTTGGCAACCAAAATTTTTTTTGGTCATTGACTTTGGTCATAAGTAACACAATTCCCTTCATTAATAAGTGACCACTATTGGCTATGGATTTCTCCAGCTTTATGATTATTAGTCCTATTTTTAGTAACATTGCCATATTTTTAATAATTTTCTTAGTTTGTATAAAAGGGACCCATTTGGGATTCACTGAGACATTTCTGGGGTACATTTGAGACAGTTTTGGGTCTGGAGAGGGAATTTAGACAGAACTTTAGTGTCTGGAGGAAACTTGGGGCACCTGAGTGTGCACTAGGAGGGGCACTGAGGGATTGTGATGGACACTTTGGAGCCCTGGGAAGCTCTTGGGGGTCCAGGAGAGCACTTGGGAGGTCAGGGAGGGGAATCTGGGGCCATTCGGGGTCCAGGCGGGCACTTGTGGGGCTCTAACGGGGCTCTCCGGGGTGCAGGGGATGATGGGAGTTGTAGGCGTGGGTATAATATGGTTTGATAGAGCAGTGGAGCTTCATGGGAGTTGTAGGCACAGCTACAATGGCTCTCAGTGGGGTGCGGTGCATGATGGGAGATGAAGTCACTGCTGCAATAGCACTCTATGGCAACTGCGAAGCATCATGGGAGCTGTAGTCCCGGAAGTGCCTCGGACAAAATGAGAAAACTCCTCTTTGCCAGACCTCCTGAGGAGAGACCCTGGATCAACATCAATCACAGAATGCTGCAATCACCTCTGCTCTAAAGAGAACAGTAATAAAATACACCCTTGAAAATAGGAATGGATATTTCTAAGAAGCTCTTTGAAATATTTCTCCATATCTGGAGTTGAAAACCTTCCTAATGAACTGCACCAGACCAGAGGGAAATCAAGGCAGAGCCATGGTTTCTCAGGACTTGCTTGATCCCAATAAGCCCCTGTGTGCATTTGGTGCTGCCAAGGAGCTCCAAATAATATTTTGGAAATATTGGCTCTCTCTCTGCAGTGCTGCCTTTGCCAGGAGCCCAGCCCAGACACAGCAGCACAGACACAGCACAAGGACTTTAATGACCCTCTCGAGGTTGGGGCTGAGTCCCTGAACATCAGTCCCTGAGAGGGAGTTGAAGAAACCTCTCAAGAATTCCAAGTCAGATTCAAACTCCAAAGTTTCTCTTAATTTTAGTGAGTCCCACTGATAAACATGGAGGAGAAAGTTTCCCAAGGGTTGAATTAGAGCAGAAATTTGATGACAATGATGTCAGGTTGGAAAAAATACGGTAAAAGAGGAAAAGAAACATCTGAAGAATTCAAAGTCAGATTCGAAATCCAAAGTTTCCTGACGTTCTAATGGGTCCCATTGAGGGACATGACAAATAAAGTGTCCCCAGGTGCAGGTTTATTGCTTTTATGTTACATTTTTAAAGTATCAGTTTTTTCTTTTTATGATATAATATTTAAGTGGGCTTATTGTTTTCATATTACCTTTTTTTTGTCTGGATTTTTCCTTTTTCTGAATGACACAGAGAGACAGGACTTCTGAGTTGCTTTAGAAAGTTTGTTTTAATTTTTTCATTTTCTATCTAGTCACAAAGGGTAAATTTGTCTTACAGATGTTCACAGCATGCCTTAGAAGTCACAGGACTTATGGTTACAAGGCCTTTAAAGTATATATTAAGCAATAAAACCCTGTCTATAGAGATATTTAAATTTCTAGTTCAATACTAAGATATTTCATCCTATTGACTGATGATACAGAGTGGAATTTCTCTAGTCAATTATATCCCGACACACAAACTTAACATTGCTGCACTCCACAACTTCTTGTTCCGTTTCTAAGTACCTTTATTTCTTCTGTATCTTAAATTCTAAAGCTAAACCGATCACAACTGTGTTTAATTCTAAGCTTTGGCTTACAGACCCAATGTTCTGAAAATTCCTTGTACTTTGAATTCCAACACAGCAGTGAATGGACTTTGCTCTGGATGTTGCCTGCAGCCTCCATCAGCTCCAGCTGAGCTTTGCCTTTCCTAAACATATGAACATATGCTCAGGGCAGATTTCTGAATTCCTCCTCTGGACTTTGTCCTCACTTCCACCTCCTGGTCGTTGTGCTGTGGCTCATGCCTGTCATTTGTCCCTGAGGCAGCACAGCCCCCCTGGCCAGCACAGGCCCCACATCCCCTCATCAGACACAGTACAGCACAGGGAGTGTTTTGGGTGGGCAAATGTTCCCCACCAGAGTGTCCGCTCCACACCTCAGTGTCCAGTCCCAGCACCCACATCCCGTGCCAGGGTTCACAGAGAGCCCTGCTCTGGGGTCTGCCAAGGGCTGGGTGAGGAGGGAGCCCGGGCAGGGCTGATGCTGCCCCTAGAGCAGTGCTGAAATGGGCAGGAGGAAGGAGATAAGCACAGAACAAATAGACCAAGAAAGTGGGGAGAGTGCCCAGGTCTGGAAGTGGCTGATGGAAGTGGCTGGAGGGATGCTCAAAACCCTGGGGCACCTTCTCACACTGGCCATGCCACCAAGGCCACAGACCAAGCTCCTCAGTGCTGCACATGCCTGTCTGAGATCCCTGCCAGGGGACTGGCACAGCAGCACACACCTGCTGGAACGGGTCCTGGCCCTGCAGAGTCACACAGCTCAGCTGACACGAGTGGGTTTTATCTCCTGGGATCTCTCCTTGGTTCCATGGGGCTTCAGAGTTTCACAATGTTCTCCTTGCTTCTGCAGTGTCACAGTGGCTCCTTGCTGCCATGAGGCTCTGCAGGGTCACAATGGCCCTTTGGTTCCCCACAGTGTCACAATGATTCCATGGGGCCTTGCAATGCAACAATGGCCTCTTGGTTCCACAAAGCCCTGCTGCTTCACACCGGCCCCTTGGCACCATGCGGCCCAGCAGTGCCACAGTGATGTCCTTGGTTCCCTGGGGTCCCCACAGTGTCACAATGGCTCCTGGGATCTGTGGTGCCCTGCAGTGTCACAGTGGTCTCCATGGTTCCACAAAGCCCCACAGTGTCACCATGGTCTCCAGAGGAAGGAAACCACAGAGCCCCAGTGTTTCAGGGTCTGATGGACTGTAGTCACCAGAGGCCAAAGCCAGATAGACCTGTCTGTCCTGCCAGGTTTGTCTGAGAGGAACCTTTGGATATTCAAAATTTTGAATGTTTAATCCCAATTTCAGCCCTTCCAGCCTGGAGGAGAAGGCCAGTTCTTTTCCATAGAAAGGAAAGCACACAGCCCCAGTGTTTGGAAGGCAGGTGAGAGCCAGCCCTCAGGAGGCCAAGGTCAGCCAGACCTGTCTCTAATGTCAGCTTTTGTGTAGGAACAATCTTTGGATCTAGGGCTTTTGGAGGTGAAATCCTGTTTTTGGCCATGGGTGCCGGGAGAAAAGGATGGTTCTTTTCCACAGGAAGGAAAGCACAGAGTCCCAGTGCTTCAGGGGCTGATGAGCAGTAGCCACCAGAGCCCACACGTGCCAGACCCATTTGTCCTGGTAGCTTTTTTCTGAGACCAATCCTTGGTTACATAGAATTTTGGAGGCAGAATCCCAATTGCAGCCATGAGCACCTGGAGAAGAAGGATGGCTCTTTCCTATAGGAAGGAAAGCACAGAGCTCTAATGTCACAGGGCAGATTAGAGGCGAACACAGGAGGCCAAGGTCAGCCAGAGCTGTATGTCCTGGAAGCTTTTGTCTGGGAGAAACCCTTACATATAGGGAATTTTGGAGGAAAAGTACCAATTTTGGCCATGGGTGCCATGCGTGCAGGAGGGATGGTTCTTTTCCACAGGAAGGAAAGCACAGAGCCCAGTGTTTGAAGGCTGGTGAGAGCTGGCCCTTGGGAACAGAAGGTCAGCCAGGCTTGTTGGTAATGGCAGGTTTTGTCTGGGAGAAATCCCTGGATATTGGGAATTTTGGAGGCAGAATCCTGTTTTGGCTATGGATGCCTGGATGAGAAGGACAGTTATTTTCCATTTGAAGGAAAGCATAGAGCCCCAGTATTTCAGGGGCACAGGAGAAGAGAATTTCAACATGCCAAGGGCAGTTGGACCATCAGGCCAAGCCAACATGTAGGAGTGTGTGATGGGCTTTGCACCTCTGATTAGTGGTTTGTCATCAGTCTTGTCTGTTTCTATTCAGAGTCAAAATTATTAGAAAGGCAATTGAGACGGTTCCTTGTGTTTGGACTTGGATGTTTATTATATCTTATCAGAGAATTACAGAAAGCACCTCTAGCTCCTTGCTAGAAGTAGGAAAAATGGCTCTCTGCTGAGCCTGTTTCAAGGCCTTTTAAAGTTAAACAAACCAATACAAGTTTAACACCTATAGTATTTATACTTTTGACCCAATAATAGATTCCCATGACCCTTAGAGTGATTTTTGACTGACTAATCCAAAGATTACTACCTAAGTTCCATGAAGAAGGAAGAAGAAGAAAATGAACAAGAGAAAGACACCACCCAAAATTCTCCATCTTTTCCCATAACTACCACTGTACTATAAAAAT
Source organism: Sturnus vulgaris (assembly GCF_052056855.1). Lineage (NCBI taxonomy): Eukaryota > Metazoa > Chordata > Aves > Passeriformes > Sturnidae > Sturnus > Sturnus vulgaris. The sequence goes on from NC_142272.1 coordinate 6,012,761, forward strand.
CTCAAATTTAAAACCCATCAGCCAGTGAAAATACACACATCTAATCCACTTATACATTTGTGATTTCTAACTCATTATTTATATTTACAAGTCTTCTTCAAGGTTTCAGGTCCAATGCAGTGTTTTTCAGGGTGTCTGTGCCTGGAAGCACAGAAAGCTCAAAAACTCCAGATTTCTGGGATCCAACACCAACAGACCTGTTACCTGTTCCCTTGAATCCATGTGGCCCTGCAGTGTCACAATGGTTCTGTTATATTGGATCCTTGGTTCCATGAGGCCCAGCTGTGTCACACTGACCCCTTGTTTCCATGGGGTTCCACAGTGTCACAATGGTCCCTTGTTTCCATGAGCCCTTGCAGTGTCACAGGGGTCTCCTTGGTGCCACAGTATCCCAACGGACCCTTGGTTCCATGGGGACTCACAGTATCAGAAGGGTCTCCTTGGTTCCATGAGGCCCTGCAGAGCCCCTTGATTCAACAAGGCCTCAAAGTGTCACCATGGCCTCTAGGATTCCATGAGGCCCCACAGTGTCACAATGGACTCCTTGGTTCAATGGTGCCACACAGTGACATAATCACCCCTTGGCCTGATGAGACCCACAGTGCCAAAATGGTTCCATGGGGCCCTGTAGTGTCACAATGGCCCCCTGGTTCAATGTAGCCTTTAGTGTCACAATGGTCTCCATCATTCCATAAGGCCTTGCAGTGTCACAATGGACCTTTGCTTCCATGATACCCCATAGTGTCACAATGGTATTCTTGGTTCCACAATGTCATCCCTTCATCCCATGGAGACCCACACTGTTCATTGTAGTGCCTTTGATTCCATGAGGCCCTGCCATGCTGTAATGGCCCCTTGGTTCCAGTGGGTCCCACAGTGTTAGAAGGGTCTCTTCTGTTCCATGACGCCCCACAATGTCACTGTGGTCCCCTTGGTTCTATGCAGCCCCACAGTGTCACCATGGACCCTTAGTTCCATGAGATTCCATAATATAACATGGTCACCTTGTTTCCGTGAGGTTCTGAAGTGTCACAATGGGCCCATGGCTCCACGAGGCCAGGCTGTGTCAGAATGACCCCTTGGTTCCAAAAGCTTTCTTAGTTTCACAATGGTCTCCTTGGATCTGCAGTGTCACAATGGCCCCTTTGTTCCATCAGTTTGCACAGTGTCACACCAGACTCCTTGGTTCAGTTAGGCCTTGCCATGACATAATCTACAGAATATCAGAATAAGACTCCTGAACAGTAATTTGCTATTTAAGAGAGCATCATTTTTTCAGCCCTGAGGTCTAGTGAAGGATAACTCCTAATCATACATGGGCATGTAATTCCACCAGTGTGTTGCTTATGAACAGTCAATAAATGTGTACTACAATTTACCCATTTCCATAAAACCCACCCCATGTTCCCAGGTTCAGTCATTGTTTTCTCTGTCACTGCACTTTTGAGCCAGATTTCTTCTCTTCCAGCAATCCTTACTGGCAAAGCAGCACCTGCAAGGCTACTTTTTGTGCTAAAAGTTCACCAGCACAGTAAAAATTGAATTAAACCTATAGATGTCAAGGCCAAGGCTCTGTGTGTGCAGGCAGAGGCAGGCAGGAGGCAGAGCTGTCAGCAAAGGAAGGGGCCAGCGAGGTGGGGCAGCCGGGGGATGACGACAGCCTGCAGGGACAGAGGCGCAGGGCATGGACACCGTAGGACAGCCTGGGCTGCAGAGGCCACAGGGATGGGCAGCAGCTGAAAGGCCCTGACACAGCCAACTCCTGCAGCACTTGGGCCATGCAGGCTGGCCCTGGGCCTGAGGCCAGCAGGGGACAAGTGAGCCTTGCTGTGCTGGGGCCTCATTGCCTCCTTGTCCCTGCTCAGCAGCCTGGCAGGGGCCGCCCCATGGTGCTGCCCTTGGCATTGCACATGCCCAGAGCCCAGTGGCCCGGGAAGAGCCCTGAGCAATGAGGGAGGGACAGGATCTGCCTTGCCAGGGGCTGGGGCTCAGCCCTTGGCCCTTTGCATTCCTGAAACACATCCAGGTTTGCTCAGCATCACAGACACCTTTCCCTTGTTTGTCCCCACCTGTCATCAGTGCCTCCAGTGTTCTGCTCTAACTGGAACCTGGGTGTTGGAATTCAAAATGCAAGGAATTCTCAGAACATTGAGACTGAGAGCCAAAGATTAGAATTAAACATAGTTAAATAGAGATAGGTTCAACTTTATATATTAAGATATAGAAAAAGTAAAGTTAGATACAAAGGTAACAAGAAGTTTTAGAGTGTAGTAATATAAGTTTGTGTCATGATATAATTGGCTAAGAAAGTTCACACTGCAGTATGAGTCAATAAGAAGAAACTTCTTACTATTGAATTAGAAACAAAAATAATGCTGTTGACAGTGTTTTATAGGTTAATAAATCCTTAAAAGACCTTGTAACCATAAGTCTTTTGACTTCTAAGCCATGCTGTGAACATCTGTAGGACAAACTTACCCTTTCTGCCTGTATAGAAAAAAAATAAACTACAATTTCTAAAGCAGTTCAGAAGTCCTGTCTATCTGCTTCATTCAGAAAAATATAAAAGTCTTCTAAAATAAAAAAGGTAGCATAAAAACAGTAAGCCTACACTTTAAAAATATAATAAAAATAAACCCACATGTTAAAAATATAATGTATAAAAAATAAATCCGCACCTGGATACAACTTCTCAGGAATGTCCCTTACTGGGATCCATTAGAACTTCATCAAACTTTGGACTTTGGAACTGACTTTGAATTCTTCAGATGTTTCTTTTCCTTATTTACTCTATTTTTGTCTGACACCATTGTCATCAATTTTCTGGTCTAATACAACCCTTGGGAAATCTTCTCCTTCATGTTTATCAATGAGACTCACTAAAAGTAGCAGAAACTTTGGAGTTTGAATCTGACTTGGAATTCTTGAGAGGTTTCTTCAACTCCCTCTCAGGGACTGATGTTCAGGGACTCAGCCCCAACCTCGAGAGGGTCATTAAAGTCCTTGTGCTGTGCCTGTGCTGCTGAGCTGGGCTGGGCTCCTGGCAAGGACAGAGCTGAAGAGAATGAGCCAATATTTCCAAAATATTATTTGGAGCTCCTTGGCAGCACCAAATGCACCACGGGGTTCATTTGGATCAAGCAAGTCCTGAGAAACCTGCCTTGATTTCCCTCTGGTCTGGTGCCATTCATTAGGAAGGTTTTCAACTCCAGATATGGAGAAGTATTTCAAAGAGCTTCTTAGAAATGTTATGAATGGTTTTCTATTTTTCCAATTAAACAAACAACAAAGATTAAAAGTAACAACAAATTTTTAGTAGTAACAATTATAAATGAATACAATCAGAAGTATTAAAGATGATTACAAAAAATTATTGAAACTAAATACCATCCAAGTAAAGTATTACAGTTGTATAATTTGGGATGGATAAAATTTGAGAGTAAGTGTTTTAGTATAATTGAGGTTCATATAAAGCATAAGCAAAACCGACCGGGGGTACGGGGAGTGGCTCCCATTCCTCTCGTACCAAAGCATCCAGGCTAACAATCCCACTTATTGACTGTAGGCTACAGAAGGTTCTAGAAAGCTCCTCCTAGTTTCTATTCCTAAAATCTCCGTAACTATACTGCACGGCGCATGCTCTACTAATGGGTTAGGGGGTCTCTCATCCTTTTGAGGGTCTTATTTCCGATGAAGGCTCATCATCTTCATCAGTGACCGAGGTGTGACCTGCAGGTAGCGCAGGCGCCCTGTGTGACTGAGCAGATGTTTTCCATAACATGACTTTAATTAAGTCCCATGCTTGGAATCATTCCATTTTTGCCCATTTCAAGGTTGAAGCTCTATTTCTAGATGCCGCTTATCAGACCTACGTCCTTCTACTATTCTTATCTGACTTTCTTCCAACCTTCTTCTTCGACTCCCAACATCTGTAAGATGTCTTTTATCCTGTCTCACCCATCTCCCCCCCTGTCACTCAGTAACAATAGTCTTCTATTGATCTAAATACAATTTTGTTAATATAGTTACAATTTAATTAGCACGAATCACATTTATCACAATTCCCCCATTTCTTTTTTTTTAAAATAATTTTGATTCGTGCTTTAGAAGGTTGTTACTTGGTATTGTCTATGTTCCTTCATACTAGCCTCCATTTTTTCTAACATTTTTCGTGCGGTCTCCAGCTTTTCACACTCCTTCTCAAATTTGATTAACATTTCTCGTGCCAGGGTATTCTCTTTGCATTTAGTCACCACTTTTTCGACCTCTTTCCCTTGAGTGGGATTAGATTGCGCTTTCAGTACCATTAAGGGGTTTATTTTTCCTTTTGCTGTTAATTCTGGATCTATGGGCATGGCTGTAAGTTGCATTCCTTGAATTACTGAGTGTATTAGTCTGATTAGACATGGTATCATGCAAGGCAGAAACAATAGACCTAAAACAGAACACAATAGCATGAATCCTATTTTTTTCCACCACACACCCCCAAAAAGATTATCCCCCCAGTCAGCTTTCAGGATAGAATTCCATTTTTGAACTGGTACATGTGCCACTCTTTTAATTTTGTCAGCAAGTTTGGTGATGGCTTCCCCGTGGTCATCTATTTCCACACAACACTCAGATTCATTAAACCTCCCACAAACTCCTCCTTCTTCTGCCAACAGATAGTCTAGGGCAATTCTGTTTTGATATACAAATGCTCGCATTTGTGAATGCTGTTTGGCCAACAACTTTAAAGCGTCTGCTGTGTGGTTTGAGACGACTTCCACTAGGGCCTGGAGCCTTATCAACCGGTTTAATAGGTAAATTGGAGTTCTGTATCCCCAAGACCCATCCTGAGCCCAAGTAGCAGGTTCATAGTATGCTATAATTCTTTCTGCAGGCCATTCTTCATCTTTCCATTTTTGGTTTCCTCCCGCCATCGTAAAGTCGAGATTTAATTTTCTTTTTTTTTCTTCCTAAGGTTTCATAAAGTGGTGTTCCTAGTATCTTGCCTTTAGACCTTGGTATGACAAAGAAGGAGGGTCGTATAATTCCTAAGGTACAAGTTCCCTCCCATTTTCGGGGTAGTTCACTGTATGCTTGTTGCCCACAAATCCAATATATTCCATCAGGGGCTTTCCATCTTTCTTTTGTATTTTCTGGTTGTTCCCAATAAGATTTCAAGTCTTTTATGGATTGGTAGGGCTTAGCTCCAGAACTGTTATGCCAGCACAAATTAGTTTTATTATTCCACTTGCAATTCATTTCTTTTGCTATTCCCCAATATCCAGTAGGACTCTTGGGTCGCCAGGTCTTTGTGTTATTGTTTGAATTTACTACTAAAGTAGATAGGCAAGGAGTATATCCTACCACTTCAGTGTATTTTCTCCCTTCCCCAGTTATACAAATTGTTCCAATGACTTGATGACTCAGGACCCAGCCTTCAGGCCGTTTTTCGGGTCTTAGAAATCATCCAGTTCTTCTAATTCTTTCCTTCTGATTATTTCCCTATCCTTCATTGTTTCTTTTTGTTTTCCAATTAGTTTTTTCTTTGGCCCTTTTCCTTTTTCATCCTTTTCAAAACACAAAAAATGTTCGTATCTAGGACAGAGTTGATTATCATTAGGGTAAGGAGCTCACCCCCTGAATCCCAAATTCTTTCTTACCCAATACAATTTTGAACTTTTCACACAAATTTCTAAGAAGCTGTTATGATCATAACAAGCTGCACTAATATATGGGTGTGCCACAAATACTGATTCCATCTTATTCTTGACCCACATGGATTGATTGCATTTGTCACAGGGATCAGGAAGGATTCGTGTCTTTATTTCTGCTTCTTGAGTGGTTTGTTGTCTTGTAATTTGTTCCTGCATGGCCTGTTCTTTTCCATTCCATGCAGTCTTACGGTTCTGGCCAGCTGCTAGGGGTATTATTGTAAGCACCATGAAAAGAATCCTCAGGAATTTTAACTTTCTACCTGTCTCAAGGCCCCTTGGGTTGCAGCCAAGGGCTGAGATGTCCATCTTCTCGGTAGCAAAGTTTTTATCCTGGGATTTGTTTTTCTTTGGTACCCTTGGCCTCATAAGGTTCGCACGATCTATTTTAACTTTTTCTGTTCCAAAGATGGCACAAAATATTTATAGTTCTGCAGCACTGCCTTATCTCTTTCCCTAGATTGATTAGCTAATAATTTTTTTTTTTTTTCCCCAATTTAGTAAAGCTCCGGAGATATGCCAACCACAACAAAATTACACTATTTCAATTAAATAGTTCCTCTTTTTGGTTTTCTAAACCTTCTTTTCCACCAATAGATATACTCGCCATGCCAATTTGCTGGTGAGACGTATTTACTACGTGGCACATAGACTTCTTCTCCACAGCAACTGTCAGTTATGATACTCTGGTTTATAATATTTTGGATTGCTTGTTCTTTAGCCTGCACAAAAGTTAATATGGCAAGGAGTAGTTGGTCCTGATTCTCTATTAGTTGAATTGCGGCATAAAAGGTCCCGTTTTCATGTCTTAATGGTTTCCCATAGAAGTCACTAAAAAATCCTTCTGTTGTTAGCTGATCATGCATACGCTCCGAACAACTGAAACAAAGCAATTGTCTCTCTTTTTCTTTTGCCCTAGTTACTCTCCACCATGAATTAAAACAGCAAGTGCAAAGAATACAAATCCATGGGCGGCATTCTAAGCCATGAGTACAACATTGCCAATATTCTAATTGTTTTTGGGCCTCCTCAATAATAGGTGTTACCAGTCTCTTTCTCTTGAGTTGCAGTTCTTAAAATAAATCGGTTAACATTGGTGGGCGGAAAGTCCGGAGAAACTTTTCAATTTGTCTGGGATTTTCCCACTGATCAAGGAGGCGTCTGATTCTTTTCCATCGGCGCTGTTCAGCTTCTGAACTTAATGGGGTTGCAGTTGGCAGCCAATCCAGGATGTCTAGACTTTAACAATATACTGTCTCAAAGCAATTTTAATTGATATTCTAAGCAATAACAACATACAATAATATCTTTCTCTTATATATATATATATATCTCTATCACACCTCCCTTTTGGTCCCCAAATACAATGACTTTATGCCAGTTTCTTATTAATACTGCTTTGTGGTGTCAAGTTTTCCTTTCCGCCTAATCATGAAGTTATTACAATTAATCAGTTTTCAAATTCCCTTTTTAATTTGATTTTTAGGTCTCCTGGTGCTGAAATAATTTTCCATCCTTTGTTTTGTATTGGTCCTTTTACTCTTGAAGCATGAGTCCAGCCTTTTTCTGCTGTTCGGACTGCTGCTTCTGTGGTTAAAAGAACCAGAAATGGTCCCTCCCACCGAGGTTCTAAACTTTCTCCTTTCCAGCATTTTATCAATACATATTGTCCTGGTCTGATGGAATGTATTGGAAAATCGAGAGGAGTGGTTTGTGCTAAAATGCCTTTCTCTCTTAATTCCCTTAAATTGTTTGCGATGGTTGTAAGATACCCTTGAATGGTTTTGTCCCCGACCAGGGAGGGATCCATTGTCATGCCTTGGGGGTAAGGCAATCCATATAACATCTCATATGGTGAGATCCCAGTTTCAGAGTGGGGCTTGGTTCTTATATTTAACAGAGCTAAAGGAAGGCATCTGGTCCATGGTAATTTAGTTTCTATCACTAATTTAGTTAGTTGTTGTTTAATAGTTTGATTCATCCTTTCAACACGTCCAGAACTTTCAGGATGCCATGGGGTATGGTATTCCCAGGTAATTCCTAGTGATTGGCTTAAATTGTTAATTATTCTCGAGGTAAAATGAGTGCCCAGATCTGAATCAATAACTTGTACTAATCCAAATCATGGAATAATGTGCTCCATCAGAATTTTGGCTACTGTTTGAGCTGTGGCTTGCGCTGCAGGAAATGCTTCTACCCACTGAGTCAACTGATCTACTATAACCAGCAGATATTTCCACCTGCCTACTTTAGGTAATTCAGTAAAGTCAACTTGGATCTTTTCGAATGGCCGATAGGCTGTCCGACGACCTCCAGAGGGAGGACTCCTCAACACTTTTTTGTTCACTTTCTGACATGTGAGACATCCTTGAGTGATTTGTTTCCCAATTTCAAATATTCCTATATACCCATAAAATTTTAAAAAGTAGTCATAAAGTGCCCCTGTGCCCCAGTGAGTTCTTCGATGTAAGTTGTCCAGGATCTCTTGGGCTATGGGTTTTGGGACTACTTTTCCACCATCAGGTAGAATCCATTCTCCTGCCTTCAGGGATGGCCCTAGCTTCTTTATAGCTTCTACCTCTGTTAAAGAAAAGTATGGTGTTTCAGTTTGTGTTTCTATCTCTTTAAAAGTCATAATTACACTGTTGTTTTCCCTTAGGGCAGCCCTTTTTGCTGCATCATCAGCCAAATTATTTCCTCTTGTTTTAATGTCTCTCCCCCTCTGGTGTCTTTTTACATGTATAACTGCTATCTTTTTTGGACCTTTTAAAGCTTCAAGTGTTTTACTTACTAAACCTTAGTGTATTAATACTTTTCCTTGGGTGTTTCTTTCCAGATCTGTCCAAAGGTATGCACAATCCCAAAAGCATACTTCGAATCCGTGTATATGGTTGCCTCTTGATCATTTAATAACAACAATGCACGGAGTAATGCATAAAGTCCACAGGCTTGTGCTGACCAGGATGCGCTAAGGGGACCAGATTTTTTTACTTCTAATTATTTTCACTAATTATAGCATACCCAGATTTTCTTTTCCCATTTACCACACGAGATGATCCATCAATAAATAATTTTTGCCCTGTCCAGAGTTCCTGTTCCCTTAAATCTGGACGTATTTTTGTTTGTAATTCTATGACCTCTATGCAATCAGGTATTAATTTTTCCCCTGGGTCCCCATACAGAAACTGCGCTGGGCTTTGTATGTTTGCCACTCTCAACTCTAATTCTGGAGAGGTTATCAAGATACCCCCATATTTTAATATTAGACTATCTGTTAACCATTTTTCAGCCTTTTGAGCAAGAATTCCTCTCATGTTATGGGGAGTGTATACTTCCAGTGGTGCCCCAAAAGTTATTTTTCGAGCCTCTTCTACTAACAATGCTGTTGCTACCAGAGCTTGTAAACATGTTGGCCAGCCCTTGGAACGGATTGAGCAACTTAGAATAATATCACACTGGCTTTCTGCTTCCTGCCCAATCCTGAGTCACTACTCCGTAAGCTCTTTGATAGGTTGTATTAATAAATAATTGAAATGGCCTGTCTAAATCAGGAAGTCTTAAGACAGGAGCTTGCAGCAGGACCTCTTTAACTTGCTCAAAATTTTCCTGATCCTTTTCAGTCCATTTTAAGTGATTTGTAGTCAATTTTTCATATAGGAATTTTACTTTTCCACTAAATCCCTCTATTCACTGCCTACAATAACCCAGAAGAGCCAAGAACTGTCTAATTTCTCTTTTAGACTTCGGGGGTCCCATATTCAATATTCCTGAAACCCTTTCAGGGTCTAATTTTTTTCTTCCTCTGCGGATCCAATGACCTAAATAACGTACTTCTGACTCCACAAATTGTAACTTTGACCTGGATATTTTTAGCCCATTTCTCCTTAAAAATTTAAAAGCTGTACAGTCCCTTTCCTAGTGTCTTCTTCAGTTTCTCCAGCTAATAACAAATCATCTACATACTGTAACAACTTAATCCCTTTTGGTAACTCAAAAGACTTCAAGAGATCTTCTAATGCTCCCCAAAAAGGTTTGGTGACTCAGTGAAACCTTGGGGCATTACCATCCACCTAAGCTGTTCTCTTCTGCCTGTGTCTGGGTCCTTCCACTCAAAGGCAAAATAGTCCTGGCTACTCTCATCCAGAGGACAAGTCCAAAAAGCATCTGTTAAATCCACTACATTATACCAAGTATAATGAGGGGCCAATTGGCTTAGTAAAGTATATGGATTGGCCACCACTGGAAAACGAGTAATGGTGCTTTGACTGACTGCCCTGAGATCCTGAACTGGTCGGTAACTGCCATCAGGCTTCTTTACAGGCACAATGGGGCTGTTATGTGCTGACATGCAAGGTTCTGATATCCCCTGGTGTCTCTAATTCTCAATTATTGCTTTCAATCCCCTCCGACTCTCTAGTGATATTGGATATTGTCTTACTCGAATGGGGATTTCTGGATTCTGTATTTCAATGCTTAGGGGCTGAATGTTTAATTTTCCCACTTCTCTGGAATACCACACTGTGTCACTAATTTCCTGATTATCTTTTTCAGTTAAAGAATAAATTTTAAGTTGTCCTTCACAGGGCTTTATTTGAATTCCCAGGGCTATGATTAAATCCCTTCCTAATAAGTTGTTATCTGCCTCTGGTATTAGTAATAAATCATTCAACCCGAATCTCATATCAGATTCTATTTGTACATCTTTAATTACGGGAACCTGAAAAACTTCCCCTTTAACCCCTACTACTGGGACATGCTCGGAGCTAACACTACAATCTTGAGGCAGTTTTCTTACTGTGGACCTAGAAGCCCCTGTATCTACTAAAAATGTGATTTCTTCACCTTGAGGACCTACTTTTAATTTTATCAAGGGCTCTTTTGATGTTTTGGTCCCATTAAATAAATGAACCCCTGACCCCTCTAATCCTCTCTAAACATCTTTTCATCCTTCTGCCTGTTTTTGCAGACTTTCAGCACATGTCCTTTTTGGTGACAATAGAAACAGATAGGACCTGTACTCCTGGAAACAGGACAAGAATTCTGTAAATGTCCTCTTTTGTGACAAGAAAAGCACATAGGTCTAGTGTCCTCTGAAGGAGGTCCTGATCTTTTTATCCTCTCCTACTAGGTTCTTTGTGTTTGTGGTTGCTTGTGTTTCTTTAACTACTGCCACTAGGATCCTGGCTTTTGTTTTCTGTTTTTCTTCATCTCGTCCAACATACACTTTTTGTGCTTCCCTTAACAACTCCTGAAGCCCCCTATCCTGCCAATCTTCCAATTTCTCCAGCTTCTTCCTGATGTCCCCCCAGGACTTGGCTACAAATTGTGTTTTTAACAGAACCTGCCCTGCTGGTGTATCAGGGTCTATGCCTGAGTACAATTGCAAATCCTTTCTTAGTCTCTCCAGCCATTCTGCTGGGCACTCATCTTTCCCTTGGTGCTCACTCAGAGATTTCCCTATGTTTTGTCCCCTGGGCACTGCTCCCTGAATTCCTTGGATAATCATCCACCTGAAATCCCTCATATTTTGCCTGTGTTCTGTCTCCTGATTATTCCAGTTTGGATCTGCCATAGGCCATTTCTGATCTCCCTGGTCTGGCCCCTGATGATCTCTATTCCAAGCCCGTATTCCTGACTGTCTAATCATTTCTCTCTCTTCCACTGTAAACAAGATTCCTAAAATCACTCAGATGTAAATATTCAGCCCGAAAAACTGATCTAGTCTCTCTGCTACTCCAATAGGATTTTTTAGAATCCTGCCCATTTCTTTCTTAAATTCCCTAAAGTCCCTAGTATTCTGGGGAACACTCACGTAACCAATAGGTCCCTGTCCTGGGACCAGATTTGCCATTGGAACCTCTCTAAGAGGGTATAATCTATCCTCCCTTCCTGCTCCCTCGTCCTCTTTGTCACTTTCTTCCTCCTGTCCCCTTCTGCCTCTAGTTCTGTGTGCTACTGGCTCGTCCTGAATAGGGGGTGCATCAGGGATCAGGGGCTGGACAGGCTGGCCAGGCTGTCTGTATGGGGGTGGGAGGTGATCTAACGGGTCCCATGGCTTTAGCCAGTCCCTTCTTGCTGCCTGTCCTTTAGTTTGCAAAGGGTATAACGAATAACCTTCTTTTTCCTGCCTTTGAACTCTAATTTACCCCCCACACACACTTTTTGGAAGCCACAAAGCAGCATATTCACTTTCCTCCTGATTAAAACGTTGTTTTGAACTCATATATAGATTTAAAACCTGACAAATCCAATTCTCAAATGATCCAAACTCTGGCCAGTACAAATTATTTGCGCAAATCTTTTCTTTAGTCCACTCAAACATACAGTACTGTATAATTTTCTGCTTACTTTTTTTTTTTTTTTTTTTTTTTTTTTTTTTTTTTTTTTTTTTGGGATTCCCTTGTACCTTAGAATTGTAACACTATCCCCAGGGGGCTGTCCTAAGGAATCTCACTCCCTCACTCCCCTTTCTTGGAAACCTCCTCTCGGTTCCCAGGCACACTGGGTTCTTGTGAATTTTTCTCACACTTCACAACCCCTGGGTCAGAGATTTTACTTTTCCTCTGACCCATCTCTGGCAGCAACATCTCCCTTGCTCTCTCTCACTCGTTCTGCGGTTCAACTCCTTCGCTTAATATACCAATCTCACTTCTTTTGCCAACCACTTGTTTCCCACCTAATTCCTTCTTTTCCTTTTATTCTCTCCCCAAATTCTCTTTCTGGCCACTCTCCACAATCCTTCTTAATCACGTAGTGAAACTTTCATCTATTATCCTCCCAACAGATAGTTGAACCTGACTCGTTCACTCCCTTCTTAAATCACTTCTCCGAGCATCAGCTCCCTTCGCACAGACTTTTCCTGTGAGTTCTCAGGCTGGGACTTTCCCTCATGGTCCCTCCGGGGGTATTCACTTGCTTTCCCCATTCAGACCTTCCTCACACACAAGCACACAGCCGCCCTCTTTACCCAACCCCGTGGTGCTCACACAGCCCCGTTTTCACACAGGGCTCTTGTGCACAAGACGTTTTACGGGCACCTTTCCCTTTCTGCCGACGTTCCCACAGGAGCCTTCTTCTGGCACACCTCCTTGTAGCGAGCTTCTTTGGCTTATGCTTTATTTTAATTTGGAACTCCTTCTCCAAGAGAGCCTGATCTAGCCTCAGGACCACCTTAACAACTGGTGGGGAGCTCCTTCCCAAAAGTAGCCACTCTTCACTTGGACTGGAGTTCCCGGGTTTCGGCACCAAGTTGTTATGAATGATGTTCTATTTTTCCAATTTATCAAGCGACAAGATCAAATTTAATAGTAACAAAATGAATACAATCAAAGTATTGGAGATGACAATTAAAGTATTGGAGATGAAACAATCAAAGTGCATATATTTAAGAATATACAAAATTTGGCAGTAAGTAATTCAGTATAATTGAGGTTCATATAAAGCACAAGCAAAACTGACCGGGGGTACGGGGAGTGGCTCCCATTCCTCTCGTACCAAAGCATCCAGGCTAACAATCCCACTTATTGACTGTAGGCTACAGAAGTTTCCAGAAAACTCCTCCTAGTTTCTATTCCTAAAATCTCCATCACTGTGTGTACGGTGCATGCTCTACTAATGGGTTAGGGGGTCTCTCATACTTTTGAGGGTCTTATTTCCGATGAAGGCTCATCGTCTTCATCAGTGACCGAGGTGTGACCTGCAGGTAGCGCAGGCGCCCTGTGTGACTGAGCAGATGTTTTCCATAACAAGACTTTAATTGAGTCCCATGCTTGGAATCATTCCATTTTTGCCCATTTCAAGGTCAAAACTTTCTATTCCTAGATGCTGCTTATCAGACCTACGTCCTTCTACTATTCTTGTTTGACTTACTTCCAACCTCCTTCTTCGACTCCCAACATCTGGGAGATGTCCTTTGCCCTGTCTCACCCATCTCCCCCCTCACTCTGTAACAATTGTCTTCCATTGATCTAAATACAATTTTGTTAATATAGTTACAACTTAATTAGCACGAATCACATTTATCACAGTGATAAAGAAATTCCTCCACAATCATTTAATCTCTCTTTGGGCTGACACCACCATCTTTGCTCAGCCCAGCTCCAGAGCAGCAACACATGCAAACACGACACAATTATTTGTGGGCTAGGGAAGGACAGCCACGTGCAAACAATCTCTGTACCAAAGTACCCCTCAAGTCTTGTGCTCAGTTTTGAACCTCTTGCTGCAAGAAAGGCATCAAGGGGCTGGAGTGTGTCCAGGGAAGGACAATGGAGCTGGGGAAGGGTCTGGAGAACAAGTCTGATGAGGAGCAGCTGAGGGAGCTGGGGAGATTCAGCCTGAAGAAAAGGAGCTCAAGGGGGACCTTCTCACTCTCCACAACTCCCTGACAGGAGGGTGGAGCCAGGTGGGGTGAGTGTCTTTCCCAGGTAACAAGTAACAGAGGAAATGGCCTCAAGCTGTATAACAGGTTTAGATTGGGCATTAGGTGAAATTTCTTTACTGAAAGGATAGTCAGGCATTGAAACACGCTGTCTAGGGCAGTGATCGAGTCACTACCCCTGGAGGTGTTCAAAAGGTGTGTGGGTGTGGCATTTTGAAACATGGTTTAGTGGTGGGCTTAATAGTGCTGGGGTAACAGTTGGACTCAATGATCTCAGACATATTTTCCAACCTGAACAATAATGTGATTCTAAGTTTTTGCTGAGCACGATGAGTGAGAAGGAGTGAGATGAGTATTCCACCAGGCAGGACGATACTGAGAGGAAGGACAGCCCCATCTTCTGGAAGCTGAGGTGATTGAAGCTCCTGCCCGATTTTGGCAAGAGATTCAAAGCAAGAAGCCTGCTTTGGGGTGGGTTTCTGCTGTAAACTCAGCAGCAAGGTGCCACTGGCATATGTGCTGTCCTCACCACGAGCTGGCCTGCTCGTGTCAGTAAGCTCTGAGCAAGCTCTGTATGAACTCACCGCCTGGCCCTAAAGGATTGGCAGAACAGGAAACTCTTTCAAAGGTGTCTAAGGACTTGATGTTGATGTTTGAATTTCCCTTTCATATTGCTGCAGCGTTTTTGTCCAGGCGCTTTATCCCTGCAGCACAAAGCTGTCATTTATTTGTAGTCAGAGATTTTGTGCTTTTGAAATTAAAGCCAAGGCGGACAGAAAATAAAAGTATTCCAAGACACTTTAATGCATTAGGCAAGTGTTAATTAGGGGAAGCTGAGTCTTTCCAGCCCTTGGGGGGAAGCATATCTTGTGTAAAAATAATTCAGAAAAGGGCAAAGCTGTTCTGCCTAGTGAGATTTTTGGTTCTCCACAGTTTGAGGAAAACACAAAATGTACTCATCAGTGGAAAAAGTTATAACACAGTGAGAATAACTTAGAAGGAGCTGATGGGGTCCAAGGCCAATGCAGAATGCGTGGCCACAGCTGGGAAAGCAGCATCCTTGCTCAGGCAGGCACACAAGCAAGAAAATGGGCTGAGAAAACATGGCAGGGTTATTGAGGGAGCTCCTGTGGTCACAGTCCTACCTGTGAAATGGCTTCTGCCTGCTCACGGCCTGTGATCACAGGAGCAAGCAGAGTGTTATCTCACCCTCTTCCCAGGAGCTTCTGGGAACCAGCTCCTGGAGCAGCAACTGGCAGTGATGGTTATTGAAAAATACACTCATGAAGCTGCATCTGGAGCTGGCCACATTTTCCTGCCAGTTTTCAGCAAATTGTGTACTTGGAAGAACTATGGAAAAAAATCTACCAAGAATCAGTGAATATGACTCCTTAGGTGAAACTGTCTCCCACTTATTATCCAGCTCAGCAAATGTTAATGCCCTATCCCTGAATTCAAATTCCCATCAGAGCCATTGTCTGTCCCCAGACAATGGCCTTCTTTGCCCTGGTAAACACAGAAAATGGGCATTTTCTCAGAGGATGTAAATTTGGCTTTTTAGACAACCTCTCCACACACACACACACACACACACACACACACACACTGACAAATCTTTCCAATAATCTGGGAAAGTATTATCAAACAAAACCTTTTCTGCTAAAGGGGAAACACTTTGCCCAAACCACTGAAATGCTAAGGGACAACACATTACTTTAATATTATCTTAAATGAAGAAAATTAGATGTCCTTGGATTTAATTTTACCAGTATACATACCTTCCACTGATTTTCTGACTTTATTTTAAAAGAGTGATTCATGCATTTAGCTTTTGGTTAATTTTAAACTTATTTTAGGAGTCATAATAAATCTCACTTTGGAAGAGCAGAATGATTAATTTCTCAACTACATTTTTGCTTTGAAGTGTCTGTTGGCAGTTAATAAAATAAGTCCTTTTACGTTTTCTTCAAAGTGACAAAACACAAATACACGTGGATGCTTTGGGCCAAAGGAGGGGGCTGAAAACCTGTCTGGCAGTGGGAATTTAGCTGAAAGGAGGAGGGGAGCTGCTGCCTCACCACTCTGAGGAAAAGTGCTGCATTTGTGCAGCCAAAACCGCTGCGTGTGGAGGCAATGGGAAATTTGGGACTGGATCTGCAGAGATCCTGATTTAGAGGGTGGAGTCTTGGGCAATGAACATTACATTTTGTTAGAAAACCACTCGTGTTTTCACAGCGCAGATTTCATAAACCTGATGTCTGTCTGACTGAAAGTTAAGTGCCTTACAGCCCTTCCCTCAGTGTTTGCTCAGTGGTGAATACTGCACTAGGCTCTGTGTCCAGCTCACAGCTGCTTTTGGAGTCTGTCTAGAAACACTCATGCCTCTGAGACATGGAGAAACGTGCAGGCTCAGAGGAGCAAACTGCCAGCTGGCAGAGCTGGGCAGCCACCCTTGGAAGCCATTGGTTCAGGCTGGCTGAGGATGAGCCTCAGGTGCTCAGCACTGAGGTTTTTTACAAAGACCGCAGTCAGAGCAGAATGCCGAACTCAGGTGCTGGTGCTCTGGACCACTGCAGTAGTGCAAAGGTCCTCCCACCCTTGGGGAAGCATTTCACCAGGAACATTGATGCTACCAAGCAATTTCCATGCTAAGTCAGCATCTGTGTTGCCATCATGGCACAGAAGAGGGGAGAAGGGAGAAAAAAATCAAAGCAGATTGGAATTGAGCAAGGGATACGCCATGGAAGGAGTTCTCTCTGGAAGATAAAATTCTCAAAACCAAAAATCTTTATTTTGCTAAAATATTTCACATTTCTTTCAGGGAGAGTCCTATTTTGCTGTTACACTTCAGTCACCCCTTTTCTTTGCAGTGTCCTAACTTGCAGTCTGATTGCTGGCTCTGCTTGTTTTCTTCCATTTTGCATCACCCCCACAAAAGAAAGGATCACCACACAAAAGAAACAGCTGAAGAGGGGAGTAGATAAAGTCAGCAAGTACTTTGTGAGCAATTCCCACCCTTTATTCATCGGTAGATGTGATTTGGGCTAGGCAAATGATTGGAAATATTTGTTTCCCTCTCCCCTGCTCAGGGTGCTTTAACAAGACGAGGAAACAACTAGAGACGGGGAAGATTGATGTTCTGGAGGGGGCAAGCACGTCTACAGCCATTCACTTGTTATGCTTCTCCAGGACCAGAGTGGAATACATAAACCTCTGGCTCCAGCTAGAGGCCACTCACGGCTGGGTTTCTAAGCTGAACAGAGCTCTCCTTAGGAAGTATCACTCTGCTCTGTTAAGGTGTGTGATACAATAGGCCCAATATCTCAAGAAGACCAGAGAATAGAGAAATTGCTTGCTTCCCAGAAAGTGGCTCAATATCTCTCGTCTGTGAGAAGCAGAGACTAAGTGTTTTTTCTCCTTTACTTCTGTGTGCACAAACTCTCAGCTTTTTCACGTTAGTCAACAGCTTTATCTCAGATTACTACTTGTTTTCCGTTGTATTTTCTCTCCACTGTCTCACTAGGAAGGGGAGTAATAGATGGCTTACTGAGCACCTGGCATTCAGACAAGGGGAACCCACTACACTCATCTTAAAAAAGGGTAGAAAAGAGCACTCTGGAAATGATCAACATGTCAGCCTCACTTCTGTGCCTGGGAAGACCACGGGACACATCCTCCTTGAAGCTGTGCTAAGGCACATGGAGAACAGGGAGGTGATTCTGGGCAGCCAAGGCTGAGTCCTGCCTGACCCGTCCAGTGGCCTGCTATGACAGAGCAAGTACATGAAGAGACAAGGCAAGGACTCCAGGTGTCATTTATCTGGACATCTGGATAGACTTTGGCATGATCCCCACAACATCCTCTCTAAATTGGAGAGAGATGGATTTGATGCCTGGACTGTTGGACGGATAAGAAATTGCATGCATGGTCACTTCAGAGGCCAACACATCAGAGTCAGGATGGACATGAGTGACCACTGGTGTCTCTAGAGGGTGTGTTCTGGGAGCAGTGTTTCTTAAAATCTTCATTAATGTCATAGACAAAGGGATCAAGGGCATCCTCAGCAGATTTCCTGACGTCAATGAGCAGAGAGGGGCAGTTGCACACCTGAAGGATAGAATGCCAACCAGAGAGATGTGGATGTACTTGAGGAGTAGAACCAAGGCGATCTTACTTGATTTAAAAAAATAAGTAGGGGTTGCTGCACCTGGGTAAGGGTAGGCCCCAGGATACACGCAGGTGCAGGGTGGTGCATGGGTAAAAAGAGGATGGGAGCTCCTGCCTGTCCGTGTCCTGTCTGCCTGTTGGGTCTGCCCCAGGGCAGTCAGGCTGTGACTGCAGCCATGTGTCCCCCTGTGGCTGTGGCCGGCACTGCTGTCCCTGCTGCCCTGCTGCCAGAGCCCTGTCCCTGGGCAGAGCCGTTCCCTCCCCAGCACAGCCCCGTGGGTGCTCCCTGCTGCGGCCTGGCCTGGCCCCAGAGCAGGGTCCCCCTGCGGGTGGCCCCGGGGTGGCCGCGTGTCCCCAGCCGGCCGTGCCTGGGCAGCTGCCTCAGCCGTGAGGGACGCAGAGCTGCGGGAGCCCAGGGCTCTGTGCCGCCCGCACTGCAGAGCTGCCTGCTCCAGCTGCCAGGGCCTCGGCGCCCGCCCTGTGCCCTCCCGCCCCGACGGCCGTGCCGGGCCCCGCTTGCTGCCCTCATGGTGCCACTGCTGGCCCCAGGGCTCTGCCAGGCCTTCTCCAGGGACACCTTCCCGCAGCCTTTCAGTCCCTGCACGGGCCCGGCACACACCTGCAGAGGGGCTCTTTGCAAGGGCCTGCAGGGACAGCGCCAGCGCCAGTGGCTTCCCAGTGCCACAGGGAGGGCTTAGGCTGGAGACGTGCAGGACATTCTGCCCTCTGAGGCTGCTGAGGCCCTGGCCCACGCTGCCCACAGAAGCTGTGGCTGCCCCAGCCCTGGCAGTGCTCCAGGCCAGGCTGGGTGGGGCTCGGAGCATCCTGGCCTAGTGGAAGGTGTCCCTGTCCTTGGCAGCAGGGCTGCAACAAGGCAATTTCTAAGGACCCTTCCAAGCCAAGCCAGTCTGTGATTCTGTGATCAGGGGGGCCGGGGGCAGCTGGGCTTCATTTCTGATTAGAACCAGTTCAGCACTGTCAGCCTGGTTGAGTTCTAGGAGTCTATCCATGAGCCCATATCCACAGCTTGTGAGAATTACCAACACTATAGGTCTGGCTGAGATCAATAAAGTCTTGCACAATCCAGATTCTGCAATATTGTATTTTATTGAAACAAGATCAAAGCAGTCTCCAAGTTGGCACTATCTATAGACCATTAATATGGGTTGCAACAGATAGCGACACAAGATATGGCTTTACTTGTATATAAAAATAACATCATACAGGTACTATACAATATACATATTATATACAATATAAATTTTATCCCTATAATTATATATAATGTCTATAGTATCTATATTTTATATGTATGTTCCATATGTATAAATACATTTACTTTATGAAAAACTTCCCAGCCAAAAATGCACTGGCAGTATTAATGTGTCTCAACAGATAGTGACACTAAATATGTGCTCTACTGTTATTATTTAAACATAATTACATATTCAACTCTCCAGAATTATTTCTTGTCAGGATAGAATAATTACATTTTTCTTGTGTTTGATATTATTTATATAAATGCATTCTTTGTTTCATTGTATTTTACTATTCTATATGATAATTAATAAACGTATTTTTATATAATTTGTATACATGATGTAAATATCTATTAAAAAAAAATCTAGATTCTTATATATACAAAATTTCAGGTCAGCTCCAAGACAGTTTGTCCAATGTTGACCTAAAGGTGTCCCTTTTGGGGACAAGGAGAGACACTGTCCATTGACTGATGCTGGCCAAGCAGCGCTGTTTTTTCCTCTTGGTCTTTTCTGCCCTGTTTCTTTTATCTTTTTCTGTCCCACATTCCCACTTCTTTCATACTTTAAATTTTGGCCCTTCTCAAAGGCCTGGAACAACCCCATGTTATGGGTGGGGTTTGGTGACTTTGGCCCTGCATGTACAGCATGTTCTCTCTTCACGCACATTCTCAGGAGTGGGGAAATTCCAGCAGGGCTTTATGCAGATCTGGGTGCCTTTTTTGGAAAATGTAATGATAGAAGGAGGTAGAATAAACCCTCCCGTGTTCCTCCACCTGCTGAGGCGGCAGGAGAGGCTGTGGGACCTTTGCCAGAGCCTTAGCACACATCCTCTTCTCCTTAAAGCACCAAATTTGTACTCTGAGGTGGCTCTCTGCTGCCAGCTGCGAGCAGCACACGCACAGCGCTATGCAGGAGAATCTCTTTCAATTGTCAGGTTTGAGGACAGCTAGGAGTCGACGTTGCAGATCCAGGTACTCGCCTATGCCCTGGGAGTAGGCTACCGGATCCATGGCCAGGTGGTGGAAGAGGTTGGGTGGCTCAGCCATTTGAACATCCTGGGGCACACTGAGCTCCTCAGGAAGCCTCCAGTTGCCCACAATAAAGTGGTTGAGGCGTTTCACTTGCAGGGATAAGCGCAGGCTCTCACTGATATCAAACATTCGCCTCAGGAAATGCCTCCTGCACCACTGTGACACAGGAATGGTGTTCAGGAGGTGCATGACAATGGTTTTCATGGTGTAGGTGGAAAAGCCTATGCCCAGCTGAAGAGACGTGAATAGCTTCAGGCATTTGAGGTGCAAGCTGTCACGGGGAGCCTGCATGGCAATGTGCTGGAAGAATTTCATCTCTGCCACAGCATAAGTCTCAGGCCACAGAGTGCTTGGGGTTCTGGCATACCCAGGCTGGCTGCTCACAAAGATGTCTGAGTCACCTCTCTGCACCCCAAGCTTCATCTCAATCCGGAAGCTTTCTCTGCCATTGGTCACCTTGAATTGGCAGGAGTGTCTGGAGGGCAGCAGCATTAAATGCCAATTTTGTGACTGAGGCAAAGCTGGCCAGATTGCTCTCACCAGCTGGCAGAACCAGCGGGCAGTTTTGTGCACATCCAGGTAGGAGTCGGTGCACAGGGTGTCTAGGAGGCTGGGATCCTGATTCCTCCTCAGCTCCTCCTCGGGGTGGTGCAGGAAGCACAGCATGTTCTCACCCTGCTGCTCCTTGGTGCAGGTGCACTCCAGCTGCACATGGACACGGAAGTTCCTCACGTGCCTCTGCTCTGCAGAGTCCAGCTCCAGGTGGAAGCTGTGGCCTCGGGGAGGAGTCATGGGGATGAGCACCTGGTACACAACATCCTGCTCACGTGGACTCCAGCCTTCAAAGGCGCTGCCCACCCCGATGGCTCCTTGCAGGACTGGGTAGAAGCTGTTTGATAAGACATGTCCAAAGTAAATTGCATAATTATCCATGAGGTTCCTTGTCCACTCGCAGCCTTTCTGCAGGTCCTGTACAGGCCACTGTATGCGTTCCATTAGAGTTCTTCCAACGTTATCGTCAAAATCATTGTCTTCTTCATGGACTGCAATTGCAAGATCACTGTTTTCTGCATTTGCAGCCTCATTGACAACTTCATTTTCAATATTATCTTCTTCATTTGCAGCAACATTAGTAACTTCCCGTACATTGCCATCATCATTGCTATCTTCCTTCCGATTCTCATCATCTTCTTCTCCTGCATTTCCAACCTCTACTTCTTCATTTGCATCCCCATTTCTGACTTCCTCTTCATTTGCACCATTGTTTTCTTCTTCAGGCTCCTCTCTTCGCAGGCTCCTTTTGCACCCCATCCACCATAGGACCAAGACAAGGACCAGGAGCACAGCAACAGCTAAGAGCTGCAAGAGCTGCACCTGCTTCAGGGTGAGCTGCTCCACCTCCTGCTCCAGCCTAATCCTCTGCCATTCCAGGTATTTTGCACGCCTTTCCATGCGCAGACGGGTTTCCTCATCCTGATCATCACCCACGAGCTTCGGGTACTGGATGAGGCTTTTCAAGAGCACGAAAAGCAACACTATGGAATTCATGGTCTGCAGGAGGATGGAGAGAAGGCCTTGAGTGGGGCTGTGAGGGAGGCAAGTGGCAGTGGGGGCAGCAGGGACTGGGATCCTCAGGGGTCTGAGGGCAGGAAGGACAGGGCCCCAGACAGCTGGCAGGCAGCAATGCCTACCCACACCAGCGTGGCCTGCCCAAAGCTCTCCCATCAGGGGCTGTCCCTGCATGCAGGGGGAGAACCCAGCCCCGGGTGCAGCTTTTATGCCCCGGCCCTTGTCCCCAGCCCAGCCTCCCCTCCACGTGTGCACTCACTGCTTGCCCAAGCAATGCAGGGCCAGCGTTACCTGCTGGGCCCTTTTATACCTGCCCCCATTGTGACACGTCCCCCCGATGTCACAGGTGTCACAGCGCATCACAACGCAGCCAACCCCACCCTTTGTCCCCACCCTGCCTCAGCCACTCAGAGTGACCCCTGGGTACTGGTTCAGGCTGCTTTTGAGTGAATGTTCTTCAAAGGGCTCCCATTGTTCTTTCTTTTGGGTTGAATTTTATCTGCCCTGCTTTGGCAATCTCACAGATATCCATGTTGGAAGGCACCCTTGAGGATCATTGAGTCTCAGCTTTGACTCCTCACTGCTTGAGCTACACTTCAATCTCAGAATCAGTGTGGCTGTAAACTGATGCCTTGAGGAGCTGGAACAGAGGCTGCACACAGAGTTAAGGAGAACAACATGGGTATTTATTGTGTGGCCCACGAAAGGCCTACAAAAGCCACACCCCAGTAATATAAGTGCCACAGTCATGGCCCCTGCCCAGATGGCTCCAAGATGGAAGGAAAGGAGAGGGCTGGTCACAAAATCTTACACTTTTATAGGTTCTGGTTAATTTGTATGAACCCACCCTCCACCTTTCCACGTAGTTTGCGCTTAGGGCCTGAAGTTTGGAGAAACTGTCCTCGAGTTCTTCACTAGAATAGGACTGTTTTGTCTTCCTCAGCCTAGCACATCAGAAAAGCACATCCAAGGAGAACAGGAAAACTTAAAACTAAAGGCATCATTTCCTCCCTTTAGAGGCTCGACAAGGCCTTTACCTTGTCGAGTCTCTATTCTAAATATTAATAACAAGTATTTAATTACAGATAAGTGACCAATAATAATAAATACCCACCATTAGATAAATACCTACTAGTAAATACCTACTACTTGATAATAAACGTAAACATAAACCTAATAACAATAAACATCTAACGAGAGTAATATCTTATACAATCAAATGTTATATAAAAGAAAAGTAATTAGGCCCAGAAGAAAAACTATCATTTCCACCAGTCTTTGTTGTCACAATTGTTCAGAAGCAGAAGCTTTCTTAATTCTGGAGTAGTGAATCCAGGGTCCTCTGCCAGCAACTTTGACTAGAGTGAAGGCAGTCATCAGGACTTTAAATTGTCCTTTCCACTTGGCTTGCAGAGGATCACTATCCCACCACTTCACATAGACCCAGTCTCCAGGCTGGAACAGATGTGCAGGGGTGTCCAGTCCTATGGGTCTGGATAGCACGATGTAACTCTGAAGCTTTTGGAACTTCTGCAAAGTGAAACTTAGAGCCATTAAATAACACTGTAAATCACGTTTCCTCTTCATGTCGGTTGCAGCCAACAGTGGAGCCATAAGATCTTCTTGGTGGCAAACACAGAGGCCAACCCAGGCTTGCCCCTGATTATTTCATGAAGGTCTTGGCCAGCCCTGCTCCTTTCACCTGGTTATCAAAGCAGTTTCACCTGCCTCATCCGGCAACAAGTGGCTACCAAAGCCCACAAATTTGCATTAACATTGGAACTACAATGGGGTGCAGCAGCTCGTTGAAAATGCCAGTGGCCATGGGGAACCAGCCAAAAGGAACTTCCCACCAGTGGTGTTCTCCTGCCCTCCTAATTTGTTCCATTCCCTGTTTATACCTTTACCATCATGGTGAACTGTTATTGGGATCTTTTTAGCTTTGGCCTTGGCATTTTCTGGCAGCTGCTGCAGATTTGCATGCTGTAACATTTATTTTACAATTGTTTGTGTTTATACACAAAACCACAGTCTCTAATTGTAGTTACATTACAAATACACGTATTTACGTTACCAAACACAGTCTGGGTACAAGCTTCCAAGCCTCCAATTCTCCTTCTTCTCCCTGACAATGGTTTTGGTGAGGTAGGCATGTAAAGGAATTGATGCTTCTCCAATTTGAATACCAAAGGTAGAAGAAAAAACTGTGTTTCCCTTACCCCAGTTACCCCAATAACATGTACAGTGTCGTGACTCAGTTTCCCTTCTAAGGTATTTAACATAGAATATGCTGCTCCACAATCTACAAAAATTACTTGATGTCAACTTTCCCCAGCTTAGTTATAATCAAGGGCTCTGCTGGGGGAATAGCCCTTGGTTGCCATCACTCAGAGCCTGAGCCACTTGAGGTTTGTACTACTGAGAGCTGGGAAACTGAGGATTTTTCTTTTAACACTGGACAGTCCTTTTTCCAATGTCCCCACTTTCTACAGTATGCACACTGGTCCTTCTGTGTAGGGGAAGCTTTGTTGGGTGACTTTTTCTGAGTTGCCTTCTTACTAGGTTGGGATTTAACTCTTTTAGTTGAACCTCTATCTTGAAACACTTTCCAGGCAACCTCTAGCAGTCTCTCCATATCTCAGACCCCCTCTCTCTTTTGCAGCTTCCTTCTTATATCATTTGAGGCCTGACCCATAAACAACAAAACCAGATGTGCTTTACCATCAGCTGATTCAGGGTCTAGATCAGTATATTTGATGGCAGTTTCTCTTAACCTGTTCAAAAAATCAGATGGTGATTCATCATCATTTTGTCTTACTTCAGAAAGCTTTGACCAATTTATAGCTTTAGGTGCTCCATGTTTTAACCCATATACCACAAGACTTTGATATCATTTTAGCCTTGCCATATGTTCTGGTATATTTGGATCCCACCCAGGATTCTCAAGGGGAAATATCTGGGTGACAGTACCCTGAAGCAATCCACTGGCTATGCTCCCCTCCACTGAGGTTATGATGGCTTTATTGACCATTTGTCTCTCAATGAGGTCGAGTAATGTATCTAACATGGAGTTTAAATCTGCCCAGACGGGGATTTGTGAGTTAATAGCCTGCTCCACTAATTTTGCCACTTTATTTGGGTTTTCTTTATATTTTCCTACAGTAGTTTTCCACTGTTCTAACTCTATAAGGGAATATGGTACTTTCACATATACTGGCCCCTGATTACCAACTGCCTGTCATAAAGGGGCTTGCAAAACTGGTTCTCTGTCCCTCTCCCTTTTTGATCTAGTGCGGTGGGCAATTGGGCTACGCTCTCTGAGGACCTTTTTGGCTATCTTTCCCCTTCTCCTCCTGTTTAAGGCAGCAATAACCTCGTCCATTTCCTCATCCTCCTCTTCCTCCTCAGAGTCATTTGAGCAAGAGCTGTCTGACTGTTGTAGCCAAGAGTCGATCTCGGCTATCCCAATCCTGGAAAGCATCATACAAGACCTGTTGTGACTCCGCTGCCGGGCTGTGTGTCTGCAATCTTTGATGATTTCACCTTCCGAGGCAGCTCCCTGGCCTTTGGTTTGCCATGGCACCTCACAGGCCTGAGAACGGAGGAGGTGTCACTCACCCTTTGGGAGGTTCCCTCTCCCCCTTCCCTGTAAAAGGCCCTGTCCCCCGGCCTCTCCCCTCGGGAGGGTGCCAGGGGCTGCACACACTGGCTCTCTCCTCCCCCCTTCCCCACTGTTATGAATGATGTTCTATTTTTCCCAATTTATCAAACAACAAGATTAAATTTAATAGTAAGTTTTTAATAGTAACAAAATGAATACAATCAAAGTATTGGAGATGACAATTAAAGTATTGGAGATGAAACAAAGTGCATGTATTTAAGAATATACAAAATTTGGCAGTAAGTAATTTAGTATAATTGAGGTTCATATAAAGCATAAGCAAAACCGACCGGGGAGGGGCCCCCTCCGACCAGGGGTACGGGGAGTGGCTCCCATTCCTCACGTACCAAAGCATCCAGGCTAACAATCCCACTTATATACTGTAGGCTACAGAAGGTTCTAGAAAGCTCCTCCTAGTTTCTATTCCTAAAATCTCCGTAACTATACTGCACGGTGCATGCTCTACTAATGGGTTAGGGGGTCTCTCATCCTTTTGAGGGTCTTATTTCCAGTGAAGGCCCATCATCTTCATCAGTGACCGAGGTGTGACCTGCAGGTAGCGCAGGCGCCCTGTGTGACTGAGCAGATGTTTTCCATAACATGACTCTAATTAAGTCCCATCCTTGGAATCATCCCATTTTGGCCCATTTCAAGTTTGAAGCTCTATTTCTAGATGCTGTTTATCAGACCTACGTCCTTCTACTATTCTTAGCTGACTTTCTTCCAACCTCCTTCTTCGACTCCCAACATCTGGGAGATGTCCTTTGCCCTGTCTCACCCATTTCCCCCCTCACTCTGTAACAATTGTTTTCTATTGATCTAAATACAATTTTGTTAATATAGTTACAACTTAATTAGCACGAATCACATTTATTACACCCAGCCCTCGGGCTGCTGCCGGAGGTGGTGGTGGGGGCAGTGTCCATTGCTGCCCCGGCCCGCCTTCCTCCTCCTCCTTCACTGCCCAGGGCCCCCCTGAGCTGTGGCTCCCCTGGCCCCCCTTTGCGGCAGTGACGGAGGAGGGGCCGTGCCCTGGCCTGAGCCCACGCCCCGGCCCGGGCCCCCGCCCAGCGCGGCCGGGACCGATCCTGTCCTCATGGCAGGAGCCACCAGATCTGTCTCCGCCTCCTCTGGGTTTTTATATATACTGCTGAAAGGTAGCTCTGTCTTTTTGTCTTTTCAGACTAACATATGTTCTTTCTTTTTATCTTGGTCCTGCTCACATGCTAATACCATAAAAAGTCGGGCATACTCTAATTCTTCAAAGAATCTATCTCCGCGTATTCGGGATATTAAACTTGATATTAATTTTCGATCTAAACTCCCAACTTTAGGCCATGTTTCTCCATCATCTAGTCATATGTTGGCCAGATTTTCTCCAAGAGACTGATAAGTTTAGGTTTTGAAAGTATAGACTCTTCCCCGAATAGATTTGCCCAATTTTTCAATATTAACCCCAAAGGGCTATCCCCTGGAATACTACCATTATCATGTTCACCAGAAAATACACAACCCATTCTGATGCCCAAAATAAAGAGTAAGAGACACAGAGACTCGGGGTAGAACTCACAACTCTCAGAGTCACAGCACAAATGCTACGCCGCCTTCTGGCTCTAGATGCTGCAATTTAAACCTGCTCTTTAAGAAGAGGGATAAAGAGCAAAACAATTCTACTTGGAACTCTAAGGTTCCCCAAACGAATTTGCAATTTACAAAATTATAACCCACAAACCCTCCTAGCACCTAACCCAGATGCTAAACAGAATGCCCTTTTACTCGGTCACTCACGTGCCTCTGTCCCCAGGGTTCTTGGCTCTGATACCTCTGGACCTCTGCTGGGCCTTTTCGGGGCTGCTGGCAGAACTTCAGTCCAGGGGGTTTTCCAGATGCCTTCACTGTCCCCTCTGGGTCGCCAGCTCTGATGCCTTGAGGAGCTGGAACAGAGGCTACACACAGAGTTAAAGGGAATAAAATGGGTATTTATTGTGAGGCCACGAAAGGCCTCCAAAAGTCACACCCTAGCAGTATGAGTGCTACAGTCGTGGCCCCTGCCTGGATGGCTCCAAGATGGAAGGAAAGGAGGGGGTTGGTCACAAAATCTTACACTTTCATAGGTTCTGGTTAATCTGCACGAACCCATTCTCCACCTTTCCACGTAGTTTGTGCATAGGGCCTGAAGTTTGCAGAAACTGTCCTTGAGTTCTTAACTAGAATAGGACTGTTTTGTCTTCATCACCCTAGCACACCAGAAAAGCACATCCAAGGAGAACAGGAAAACTTGAACTAAAGGCATCAGAGAAATATGACAAAGACCTTCTTAGAAATATCCATTCCTATTTTAATGGGTGTATTTTATTACTGTTGTCTTTAGAGCAGAGGTGATTGCAGCATTCTGTGATTGATATTTGTGAGAAATGGATTTGTAAAGAATTCTCAAAGCCTGACTGAAAGCTCACACAGTCTTGTACATCTGGATGCAAACTCTGAGATAAGGTGTGCTGACTCAGAATGGCCCTGGAATCGAGAAGACATTGCTGAGAGAGAGACTGAACTAGAAACAAGTTTCAAACATTGGCCTTGTAAAAAGATCAAATATTTAGGAGAATTAGAACTGTGAAAAATGCATTGTGGCAAGACTACATGGAGTAAAATACTAGGTGATTAGTGTTATAATTATTAGCACCATTGTGTGGCAAAAGCTAATAGGCTGAAAAACATTTATAAAATATTGTAACCAGGAAAGAAGATGGCTTCAGATAGAATGGCATGGAGTTTTACATCTCTTATGTTTCACCCTTCAAGGAGCCTGATCATGGAATAAAATCTTTTTAAAACCTCTCTCAGTTGCCCCATCTCTGTAGAGCTGGGATTTTCCAACAGTGCTGAGACCCTGAACATCAGTCTCTGAGAGGGAGCTCAAAGCAAACTTCTCAAGAATGCAAAGACATACTCAAACTCCAAAGTTTCGTTGACTTTAATGGGTCTCAATGAGGGATATGACTGAGAAAGTGTCCCCAGGTTCCAGGTAGAGCAGAACACTGGAGGCACTGATGACAGGTGGGGACAAACAAGGCAAAGGTGTCTCTGATGCTGAGCAAACCTGGATGTGTTTCAGGAATGCAAAGGGCCAAGGGCTGAGCCCCAGCCCCTGGCAAGGCAGATCCTGTCCCTCCCTCATTGCTCAGGGCTCTTCCCGGCCCACTGGGCTCTGGGCATGTGCAATGCCAAGGGCAGCACCATGGGGCGGCCCCTGCCAGGCTGCTGAGCAGGGACAAGGAGGCAATGAGGCCCCAGCACAGCAAGGCTCACTTGTCCCCTGCTGGCCTCAGGCCCAGGGCCAGCCTGCATGGCCCAAGTGCTGCAGGAGTTGGCTGTGTCAGGGCCTTTCAGCTGCTGCCCATCCCTGTGCCCTCTGCAGCCCAGGCTGTCCTACGGTGTCCATGCCCTGCGCCTCTGTCCCTGCAGGCTGTCGTCATCCCCCGGCTGCCCCACCTCGCTGGCCCCTTCCTTTGCTGACAGCTCTGCCTCCTGCCTGCCTCTGCCTGGACACACAAAGCCTTGGGCTGCTCCAGACTCCTTCTGGGGGATGTGTTGCAACACAGGCCTACCCGGGGACATAAACTCCTTTCTCTTTGTTCCCAGTCTTGTCCTCCCCATCTGCTCTTGGCATTATTTCTTTCTTTCTCTGGCTATTCTCTATGTCAAAAGGATCCACCATCTCTGAAATCACCCTTCAATCCCTCCTAGGGCTCTCCTCTCCTGTCCTCAATCTCCACTCCACTGAACACAGAGCTCCTTTGTCCCTATACAGTGCTCATGTGCTGAGGCCATGGGCACCTGGACAAAAATGTTTCTTTTCCACAGGAAGGAAACCACAGATCTCCAGGGTTTTGGAGGCAGATCAGAGGTTCTTACTAGAGGCCAAGGCAAGCCAGACCTGTCTGTCCTTGCAGCTTTTGTCTGAAAGCAACTTTTGGATATTTGTAGAGTTTTCGAAGTGGAATTCCATTTCAGCTGTGAGTCCCTGGATTGCAATGACAGTTCTTCTCCATGGGAAGGAAAGGCAAGAGCCCTAGTGTTTCAAAGGCAGATGAGAGCTGGCCCTAAGGAAGCCAAATGAACCTAGACATTCCTTGCAGCTTTTTTCTTGGAGCTGTCCTTAGATATAAGGAGTTTTGGAGGATCATTCCCAATTTAGGCCATAGATGCTTGGACATGAAAGATTTTTTTTCCATGGAAACAAAAGCATGGCCTCTCACTGTTTTAAAGGCAGATGCAAGGTGGCCCCTAAGAGATCATGGCCAGCCAGAGTTGCCTGTCCTGACAGGTTTCATATGGGAGCCATGCAAGAATATAATCACATTTGGAGGAGGTATCCCAATTTTGGCCATTGGGCACCTGGAGAAGAAGGAAAGTTCTTTCCCACAGAAAGGAAAGCATGGAACTCCAAGCTTTCAGGGGCAGATGAGAAGCAACCCTCAACATGGCAAGGTCAGCTGGAACAGTTAGGCCGTCCCCAGAAGACCAAGCCAGCCAGACCTGTTCCATGCTTTTGTGTCCTTGGGGCCTTTCAGCATCACAATTGCCCCTTGGTTCCATGTGGCCCCATAGTGTCACAACAGATTTTTGTTTCCATGAGGCCCAGCAGTGTCACAATGGTCTCCTTGGCTCTGCAGTGGCACAATGGCCCCTTGCTTCCATGAGGCCATGCAGTGTCAAAATGGTTTCCTTGGTTCCATGGGACTGCACAATGCCAGAATGTCCCTTTGGTTCCACGAGGCCTGGCTTTGTCACACTGGCCCCTTGCTTCCATGGAGACCCAGAGTGTCACAATGGGCCCTTGTGCCCATGAGACCCTGCAGTGTCACAATGGTTGCCTTGGTTCCATGAGGCCCTGTGGTGTCACAATGGCGTCTCGGTTCTGTGGGGACCCAGAGTGTCAGAATGGTCTCCAGGATTCCATGAGGCCTCACAGTGTCACAATGGTATCTTTTGGTTCCACAGTATCACAATGGCACCTTGGTTCCATGAAGCCCTGAAGTATGGAATGGCACCTTGATTCCATTGGGCCCCTCTCTGTTACATGAGTTCTTAGTTCCATGGAGCCCTGTACTGTCACAATGGCCCCTTGGTTCCACGGTGCCACACAGTGTCACTACGATCCCCTTGATTCCATGAGGCCCTGCATTGTCACAATGGCCCCTTGGTTCCAGTGGGTCCTGAAGTGTCATAATGGCCACCGTGGCTCCCTGAGGCCCTGCAATGTCACAATGGACTTTTGGTTCCATGACCTTTTGTACTGCCAACAACAATCTCCTTGGTTCTTCAGTGTCACAATGGACCCCTTGTTCCATGAGGTGCCTGGCCTCCCACAGCCCCTCACAGCCCCTCATGGCCCCTCACAGCCCCTCACGGCTCCTCCCAAAGGAGTAGGGGTGGGGCCCTCTTGTTCCCCTTTTATTTCGGTCCCTTCACAACGATGAGTAAAGAAAGGCTGAAATGGAGCCTTTCCCCAGCGTTTCCCTCGGGGTTCATTGCAGGCTGAAGCTCTGTGCTGGCGCTGCCCCAGCACCAACA
The DNA here is from genome assembly GCF_052056855.1 of Sturnus vulgaris. Taxonomy (NCBI): domain Eukaryota; kingdom Metazoa; phylum Chordata; class Aves; order Passeriformes; family Sturnidae; genus Sturnus; species Sturnus vulgaris. The sequence goes on from NC_142272.1 coordinate 6,044,107, forward strand.
TCCCTGCAGCCCCCAAGGCCTTTGCTGTCCCCCCGTGTCCATTCCCTGTCCCCGAGTCCCACCCGGCTCTGGCAGCAGCAGCAGCCGCAGCGCAGTGGGCGCCGGCCCGGCCCAGCCGGGGCTCCCGGGCAGGAGCAGCAGCAGCGCCGGCCCCTTCCCACCTGCTCCTGCCTCGGCTTCCAAGGCCTTTATCCAGGGCAATTCTGGAGGAGAGCAACAATCACCCACACCCAGCCCTGATTCCTCAGGGCCCGCCTGTGCTGCCCTGACCCAGCCTGCAGAGAAAGAAAGGATCAGGTTCCAGCACTGCTTTCAGACCTGTTTTACACACCCTGAGCTGACAGCAGGAGGCTGTTGTTGCCTTTGCCTTGGGAATTGTAGCTTATGGCTGCTCTTGCCCCTCTTCTGTTTGCCATTTGAATTTTATCTGTAAAACTTCAATTGCCTTTTCCGATCAGTGCTATCCAGAGTGCTTTTGTGATGGGGAACTCAGGCTGTTTGTTGCAGCCATCATGAGTAGCAGATCTCGTAATGCTCACAAGTCCCTGAGCACAAAGTCAAGGAGAATTAAAGCCACACAGGCCACTTTGGCAGTGCTCAAACAGTGCCCTGTTGCTGGTGCTGCTGAGATAGAATCAGCTGACAGAGGCTATTACAGAAATTGCCTCTGGAGTGTCAAATAAAATGAAAAAATCCACCAGGACAAAGAGAAACCAGAACTTGTTGACTTGCTTCATTGTTCCTTCCAGCAGCAGCAGCAAATGGAGATGCCCAGAGGTATTTCCAGCTGCTGCTGATGCCAGTGGGAGCCCAGCCTGCTGCCCAGCCCCAGCGGGATCCTGAGCCCAGCCCGGGCAGCTCCCGCAGTGTCGGGAGCTCAGCGCACGCGGGGCCAGGCCCAGAGCCCCGGGCACGGCCGCCCATTGCGGGGCAGCGGCGCAGGCGGAATGTCCTGAGCCCAAACCTCCTGCTCCTGCCACACAGCGCCCAGCCTTCTCCCCCTGCTCCTCCTCTCCCAGCACGGCACAAATTCCAGCTCCGAGGAGGCTTCCCCACACAGGCCTCAGGCTCCTCTTTCAGCCTGAGTGTCCCTGCAGAGGAACACGGCATCTCTCAGGCACTTCCACAAGCTCAGGGTTCTCATTTCATGGGGAATCTGGGATGGAAATCCCTTGCTAAAAAGGACAAAAGCAGAGGGAATGAATTGGAAATTATTAGGAAAAAATTACCCTTCTTACAGACAAAGTTCATTCCTTGCATTTCTCCTTTTCAGATTCTTTCAGTCATCTCCTCACAGAGGTCCAGCTTGTTCTGGTGCTTGTCATGAACTGATGGTACTCTTGATTTATACCAGTGCAAGAGATGTAGAATCAGCTAAACTGAACACAGAAACCAACTCCCTCTGTCAGCCCATTTTCATGTTCTAGATCACTTTCAAGATGTGCATGGGGGTGTTGGAATGATTATGACACAACTCTCCCCTTCTGGCTGCAGGCTCTGGAGATTCTTTCTCTGCATTCAGTCAGGGTTGCATTCCCTAACAATTCTTGGTACCACCTCCTGTTTTCTTAGGTTAGAACAGTAACAATGGAAACCTTACCCATGGCACAACTCCCCAGCCCACAAGGAAAAGAAAGGACATGCTGTCAAGTTCTCAAAACCTTTGTCCTGCTTTGCTGCATAAGTTGTGCTGCACGTGCAGTGTGGAAAGCCAAGAGAAGCTGCAGTTGGTGGCACATCTTGTGACAGGAGCTGCAACTCCTTCTCCAGGAAAGGTTTTTGGAAAGAGGAAACAGGACTGTGGAGAAGATTCTGGGAAAACTGAAAACAGCTTTAAAGAAGTGAAATGAAAATGGAAAGAAACAATCCAAGATGTTTTTCTCTATTTATTTCTGTGGTTCCATTTTCCATCTTGCACTACTTCTCCATCCCTTTAATTCCAAATGGATCTCAGCTCTAAGATCCGTGACTTGGCCAGTTTTAGACACTGTAAAATACCATGAGCTGCACACAGTTTGCCTTTCCCTTTTTTTCTTGGAAAGCAGTGCTGGAGACACAGTGCAGTGTTTGGGTCAGGTACAAATTCTGCATTCAGGGAATGTGCTCAGATAGTGTTTGAGCCTCAGCAGGGACAATGCACAGAAGCAGCCACGAAGATTCCTGTGCCACTGTGCAGGAGTCAGGACTCTGGATCTTTGCTCAACACGGCAAAGTTCCCGTGTTTGGACAGACCCAGGAGCTGCCAAGGGGGAGAGCGGAGATCGGTGCTGGGGCGAGCAGGGAACGGACACACGGACACACGGCCCTGGCACTTCAGTGGTAGCAGCGGCAGCGAAAGAAGCGACTTTGTCGACTCCTTCATGGTTCTCCTCTCCCTCTCCTGCTCTCTCTTTAGTGCTTTACCAGCCCCTCCCTCCCCGGCCTCCCTCTCCCTATTCCGGACCAGGCCATGTCCCTGGTCCCGGGCGGGGCTGCTCCGTTCCCCGTCCCCGTCCCCGTCGCCGGCCCCGGCCCCGGCCCCGGCCCCGGCCCCGGCCCCGGCCCCGGCCCCATCCCCGGCCCCGTCCCCGGCCGTCCCGCCGCGGTCTCGCCTCCGCCCGGCTCTGCCCGTGCTGGCGGTGCCGCTGCTGGGCGGGCATCAGTGCCTGGGGCTGGGGCGGCATCGCCTCCCTTTGGCTCCGCCTGTCCCGGCCCCGGCCCCGGCCCCGGCTCCTCCCGGGGCCCGTGGAGGACACACGCGGCGCGGCCGCTCCCGCCGCCTGCGCTGCGGCTCCCCCGGCCTGAGCTCCGCCGCTCGGCAGCGCGGCCGCCGGCCCCGAGCCGCCGCTGTCCCGTTCCAAAGAGCGAACACCTGGGGCTGCCCGGCCCGGGGCGGCTGAGGGGCGCTCGGGGGCCGTTCCTGGCCCCGGGCCGAGCGCTGACAGCCGCGTCTCGCCGGCAGGGAAGGCGCAGCAGGGCCTGAAGGAGCGGTACCGGCTGGGTTCGCTGCTGGGAGAGCGGGCGTGGGCTGAGTGCTGCATCCCTGATGCAGAGCATCCCGGGCTGGCTGAGGGGTCCCAGAGCCCTGGCACGGCCCCAGCCCCACTGAGATCGTGCCCCTGGAGATCGTGCTGCTGGCCAAGGTGTCCTCTGGGTGTGCTGGGGTCATTCAGCTCCTGGAGTGGGTTGGGTTGAGCTGCCCAACAGCTTCTTGTTGGTGCTGGAGCGTCCGGAGCGGTGCCAGGACCTCTCGGGTTTGCAGGCAGAGCGGAGATTCCTGCTGGAGCAGGAGGTGCGGGAGCTGTTCCAGCAGGTGCTGGAGGCTGTGCACTGCACCAGCTGCAGGGTCCTGCTCAGGGACATCAAAGCAGAGAACATCTTGCTCGACCTGGCCACCGAGCTGCTGAAACTGATCGACTTTGGCTGTGGCACCTTCCTCCAGGACAGCCTACACGCAGTTTGCAGATGAGCCCTCCCAGGGGATGCTACTGGGCATCTCATGGCCCAGCCTGGTTGTAGCACCGGGGCTTCCCCCTGTTGCAGCCGGGGTGGGATCAATGCTTGAGCCAAATTGATTTGGGTGTGGGTGTGAGGGGTGCCAGCTCCCAGCCCTGCTGACAGCCTTCATCACCCACTCTGCCCTGGGCTGGGCTGGAGCTGAGGCAGCCAGGCTGACAAAAACCCCATGGGGGTAGCAGAGAGGGGGGTCAGACCCATGCACTGCTCAGTTTGGTGTGCAGGCAAGGAAGAACTTGAACTGCTACTCTCCCCTTGTTTGCCTTGGCTTATTAACATTTTTTGGAGGCCATGCAGGCAGGGAGAAGAGTTTTCTCCACCTCTGGGTGAGGTTTTCTTTTGCATGTCATGCTTGGGCCTCCCTAGGGCTTCTGCTGCCCTCTTTCAGCACCAGTGGATTCTTTTCCAACCCCGAGTTTGTACACAAGTCCCAGGTGCTGGCGAGAGGGCAGTAGGTCACACCCTGTGCCACTGGGGCAGCCCCCACATGCCCAGGGATGTTGGGACCAGGCTCTGGGAGCAGCAGCATCCCCCTGATGAACTCCATCTGTATTCCATAGGAGCCCTGTCCTACAGCCCACCAGAGTGGATCCACCACCAACGCTACCATGGCGAGGCAGCAATGATCTGGTCCCTGGGCCTCCTGCTCTACCACCTGGTCATGGGGAAGCAGCCGTTCAGGAGGGGCCAGGAGATCATCTGGGGGTGGATCCTGTTCCCACGAGGGCTCTCTCAAGGTGGATCCTCATCTCTGGGCACAGGAGGGAATACCAGTGCTGGGAGACAGCAGCAGGCTCGTGAGCATCCTGCTCTGGCAGCTGCTGAGGAGGTGGCACATGTCCTGCTCTCCTGCTCTCCTCCAAACAGAGAATCCATGGGGAAATTTAGGAACAACCCTGGGCCACCCAGCATGGCCTGGGCACAAGAATGGGGGGACAGCTTCAACTGACTGGTGATTTCTGGTTTCTGTCTTCAGAGTGCCAAGATGTTATTAAGAGGTGTTTGTCCATGCAACCCTTGGACAGGCTGTCCTTAGAAGATCTTCTGTGATCCTTGGCTGTTCATCTGCCATAGAAGATGGGGGAGATCCACGGGCAAAGTTAGGTAGGTAACGGCTGCACACATCCCTTGGCAATCAGTGGCAAAGCAAACCAGACTGGTTTTGTCCTGCTGTAGCTCTGGGCAGGGATCATCAGAAGAGAACAAGCAGCTCTTGGCCTGGAGCTGAGCTGGAGACCTGGTGTGGCAAGCAGTGGTGGCCACCATCCACCCTGGGTTTGCTTGTCTGTTTCATTGATGGCTGGGGCCCTGGGCAGAACACTGACAGCCTGGTCTCACCCCCAGGGAAGGAGAAGGAGCCCCTGGAGAAGCTGTACCAGGTGGGGCTGCTGCTGCTGGGGACAGCAAGGAAGACATCAAGGATGACAACCTCTTCCTCCACCTGGCCACAGAAAAGCTGAAGATGATGGACTTGGATTCTGGCACCTTCTTCAAAGCCAGGCTCCACAGCGAATTTGCAGATGAGTCCAGACCCAGGGGATGCTCCCAGATTTGGGCATTGCACAGGTTCCCCCTTTGCTGGGGAGGATAAAACGGATTCTTCCGTCGGCTGCCAAGCTGCTTTTTGGCAGGGCTGGGGAAATGGGCTGGCCTGGGTACAAAATGGGAGTTGGCTCCTGGCCCTGGCAACAGCCCCCAGCACCCACCGTGCCCTGGGCTGGGGCTGGAGCTGGGGCAGCCAGCCTGACACAAACAAACCCCGTGGCAGCAGCAGAGGTGGGACTGCAGAACTGTGCATGGCTGCTTTGCTTTGCAGGCAAGGAAGGGCTTGGGCTGCTCCACTGCCCTTGCTTGCTTTGAGATCACCATTACTTTTGGGGGCAATGCAGGGGGAAAGGGAAAACCCATGGGCTTCCCTCACCCCTGGGTGAATTTTTCCCTGGCATGTAGAGGTTGGGCCTCCCTCCAGCCCCTGACAGAGATAAGACTTTTTACCTTTTCCCGTGTCTCCCCTTTTTGTCTGTAATCTATTTTCATTCATTTGTCATTTGTTTCTCTAAAGGAAGTGTTCTAGGTGGTGTCCAGTGTGGATCAGGAAGTGCTTGGGCCCAGCTGCAGCGTGGATGGGCCGTGTCCTTGGAGAAGGCTGAGGACATCGTTTGGGACCAGCTTTTCTTCCAGCAGCGATGGCGTGAGGCGGGTCCCCGTCTCCTTGGCAGGGTGAGATAAGAGCTTTTGGGAGATGGCAGCGAGCACAGGAGCATCCTGCTGTGGCAGCTGCTGAGGGGCTGGATGTGCCATGGCTGGCTGCAGGCTGGGCACAGTCCTGCCCTCCTGCTCTGTGCCCAAGGCAGCAATGATGGGCAGCTTTGGGCACCGCTCTGGGCACGGCCAGCACGGCCTGGGCACGGCGGGAGCTGGGACAAGGGGGACAGGAGCCTTCAGCTGACGGGCGGTTTCTGGTTTCTCTCCTTGCAGCCGGGCTCTGTGGATGCTGAGGCTGCTCTGGGCTCTGCCAGGGCTCAGCTGCAGCTCAGCACTGGGCCGGAATCAGCCAAAGGAGAAATGGTGTGACCTGCAGCAGAGACTTGCTTGAGCATTTCGGCAACGCAGCTCAAGTTTGCAGAGCGTACACCTGCAGGGGAAAACATGACACCTCCCCAAAATTAAACTTGTTCAATACCTTCTGAAATGAAATCAATCTGTCATTACCCCAAATGACATTTTTCAGCTTGCTCAAGCTGTAGCTCAGCCCTTCTCTGAACAGTTCTCGCCCCCACCTGCCTTTTACTTCATAACTGCTCCCTCCTTTCCCCCAGTGAGTTCCCAGCCCATCGCAGTCTCCATCACACTGCTGCCTTCCTCGATGCCCCTCACCACGAGGAAGACCAAGCCCCAGGCTTAGGGACTCATCCTGTCACTGGCTGAAGAGCAGCAATGTCTCAGAGGCCTGATGAGATTTTAGTGTCATTCAGAGCTGCTCTCCAGCCCTCAGCTCTCCTCACTGCTGAGTTCCCACTCCCTTTTCCTCATCCTTCCAGCAGGATGAGCTCTGTGACTCCCCTTGAGCCTCCCCACTTCTCCCAGCCCACCCACCCAGCTCAGTTAGGCTTCAGCTGAAGCTTCTTTGTTTCCCCTGGCACTTCAGTCCAGTCCCCTCTGCAGGGAGCCCCAGCCCCAGAGCACAGCACACAACAGTGCGGTCTGGGCTGGACCAGCTCCCCTCCAGCCCTGGCTTGGCTGTTTGTGGCAGCTGAATGCTCCCTGTTTGCAGCTGTCACTGCAGGATGGCCCCAGGGCAGAGCCCAGCCAGGCTCCCACTGCATCCCCTGAAGCTTGGGGCACACGGTGGCCCCAGGGCTGAGGTTCATGGGGAGCACCCAGAGCTGTGGCTTGCAGGCAGTGTTTGCAAGTGTTGTGTTCTTATCTCCTGAAGCCTGTGGGGAAAACAACCTGTGCTGCAGCTCAGCACTGCCCCTCTGGGCAGGGACAAGGCTGAAGGGCTTTCCCATTCCAGAGGAGCCAGCATTGAGCCTTGGTAGTGTCTGACACGGCTGGAGCTGGGTCTGGTTCCCGTTTGGGACTCGCTGCCCACTCACCCCCACTGCCCTCCCTCACCCGTGGGCAGAAGGGTCTGTCGGTGCCAGGGGCTCTTGGATCTCTCTGTATCCATGGGCAGAAGGGTCTGTCGGTGCCAGGGGCTCTTGGATCTCTCTGTATCCATGGACAGAAGGGTCTGTCTGTGCCAGGGGCTCTTGGATCTCTCTGTATCCATGGACAGAAGGTTTTATCTGTGCCAGGGTTTCCATAATGTCTCTGTACCCATGGGTATGGAACGAACACAGAGAGTGAAAGTGTCAGCCACGGTTCTTGCAGACTCCTTACTTTGTACACAAGACACATCCATGCTCACACCCACACACAGATATATTAAAAGGATAGATCTGGATAGAGATTTACCACAGAGCTCTAACTTTGGCACTACACACCTTGTAAGCCAGCAGCCAGGAGATTTTTTTCCCAGCTCTGTGTGAGTAGGTGTCCAAGAGATGAAGGGAGCAGCATTTAGAAGCAATTTCAGGATTTCTAGGCAGGAAGTGGAGCTGACAACCATGCATGAAACTCACTGTATTCATCAGAATGGTTCTTTAGGAATATGGCACAATGGAGACAGAAGATTTGGAAAAATTCCAGCTCTCTGTGGAATTGTGCCAAGAGGGGGGCAGCAGAAACATTTTGTGTCTGCTTTGATGACACAAGGTCCAAGGAGCTGTGGTGGCAGAGGGTGACCTGGGCTGGTGGCAGGTGAAGTCCCATTTCCTGGCATCCCAGAGTGGCACAAGACAAAGCTCCAGGCACCCACAACCCCACTGATGAAGGCCTTGGGGTGCTGCACATTCTATAGGAAAAGATGCTGTCACACTATCCCTTGGTACGTACAACTTTCATTTTCAATATTTTACGTCCAAGTTTCAAACTGTAAAATTTTTACACTCAAGAAACAGTCGTGTTGCGATGGGGGTGGCCGCAAAACTTATGGGTTTGGAATATTGAGGATTTAAGTAGCAAAATAAAGGAGCAGGAACAACAGAGTTGGCCCAAAACTAAAGAACTTTAATGGAAAATAAAACAGGGACAACGCCCAGAAACTGAATGCTGTATGGGGACAAACTCCGAGGACACGAAAAAGGGGACCATGACAATAGATACCCTGGGGGTGAACTTTCTGGAACTATGAGCATATAAGGGGAATGAATAACCAATAGGGGAAAAGAATTGGAACCAATTAACAGAACAACACTAAGGACTTTGGGAAGAACAGTTAGGTTTTCCCCAAGTTAACAAATGTTTCCCAGGGCTTGAACTCAATGCCTGGTTCTTTCTTGGTGAAATCTGACTGACTCTGTGTCCCAGCCAGGCTGACTCCCACACTTATCTGCAAGAAGCACTGGAGAAGTGCATGGGGAAAGAGTTCTGCAAGAGCCAGGTTCTTGCGCAGCAGAAAAGTTATAAAATATGAAAGATTATAGCAACAACAATGAATCAATTATTTATGGCTTGTAAATATTCCAGTGAATCTCAGATACTTCTGGGCAAAAATAAACACAGGGCAAACTTTGCAAAGCAGGGTTTCATAACAAAATTGCAGTTTGTCTGTTCCTGTTGTGGGAGAAGATGAGGTTCCAAGCTGCCCAGCTCAAGAAGAAAAGGAGGATCTACACTTCCCTGTCATATTTTCCTACTGGCACAGGAATTAAGACCAAGAATTTGGGTAAATGGAGGGGTAAAACCAGAGCATGGATGAGGGTTTACATCCTAAGACTTCATTTGCTAGAGGACAGTTTTGCTGTGCATGGATCTCCTTGCTAAACCTCTTTGTCTTCAAACTCCCTTCCTCAGAGGCAGAACTAAACAAGCTCCATATGTCAGAGTTTCAGTTAAAAGCTTTGTGATGAGTTCATTTTAATGGATCCATTTCCAGTCTGTGGGGTTGCTGTCATGAGGAGCTGTGGTGGCTTCTTGTTGAGATCAAAATCAAAATCAATGTGCCATTTGTCCCAGCTCCATCTGTCCTGTGACAGCACTGGCTCCACGGGAGCACACTGAGTGCTCTTGTGCCATTTCTAAGTTAAAATTGAACCTCCTAAAGAAGCCAGGCCAAAATCACCAGAGAGCAGTCACAAAAAAAAAAAATGTAGGCAGTTTGTTGGGTATTGATCTAACAGCAACCACCTTTCCAAAGTCCAGGCTACACTAAACAAGGCTCTTAGCAGATTTTCAATTTGTTGTGTTCGATACATGTGCAGAAGAAAAAAAGCCACTTCCATTGTAGAAACATGAGCTGCTGCTATGCAGTAAGTTCTGCTCAGTAGCTGGCCTGCTGATGTGGTTTTGAGGGGGTTTTAGACAGGAGATACTGCAATAAAATTTGACAAGAAAACTATAAAACTATATTTTCTACCTCCAATATTGCCAGCACATAGCTTAAGGAAGAAGGTATTTACCAACCATAACAGTAGAAAAGAATTAAAATTTAGAAAAGGGCTTTTAATGATATCACAAAAATGTCCACCAGTCATTTTCATGCACAAAAATATTTCATAGATAAGTAAGATTGATAGAAAAATAGAGTAATAAGACAGAGACATATGAATGCACTTGGCTGTATAACTTTGTATAGAAATGGATGGGGAAAATGAGAGGTGATTCTTTTCCACACATGGAAAACAATCTTTTTGCCAGAAGAATCAGCTTCCTTCTTCAATGACCACCAGGGTGCCAAAGACTCCACCAAGAAGGCCCTGTGATCCAATGGCCTGTGCATCCAGCACTTCAACAAAGTCATGCCTGCCTCTTAATACTACAGTGCTGTTCAAGAGGTTTATTCCCAATTGTTGGTGACAAGATGAACAAACTGAAGCCAGTTACTCTAAAATGCCTGCACAAGCACCACCACAAATGACAGCCAAAAGAAGGATGAAACCAAGGTGTCCCACAACCATGGCCCAAGCAGCCAGAGATCCTCCTTCAACCCTGGCTGCATTGCAGCCCCACTGAGCACCAAGAAGAAAAGGGCCCTACTGAAAGCAAGCAAACTTAACCCTCTGCCAGGACACAAATTTAAAGGGCAAAAAAATTAAAAAGCCCCACATCGTCAGCCACACTTCCCAGTGAGAAGGGTTGGAACTCTCTGCCCCTCAACACTTCCCCAGGGGGTGCACAAAGGTAACTGGGATTTAAGCTGTGCCCCCCGAATGAACAGAGCCAACCTCCCTTCAGTGTGAGAAACCACGGCCTCAGTTATAGCCCCGGGTGCCTCCTGTGCCCCAGGGAGCAGCCCTGGCTGTCACTGTGTGTGTGGCTGCAGCACAGGCCCAGGCCAATGGCCGTGGCTGTCAATGTGTGTGTGGCTGCAGCACAGGCCCAGGGCCAATGGCCGTGGCTGTCAATGTGTGTGTGGCTGCAGCACAGGCCCAGGGCCAATGGCCGTGGCTGTCACTGTGTGTGTGGCTGCAGCACAGGCCCAGGCCAATGGCCGTGGCTGTCAATGTGTGTGTGGCTGCAGCACAGGCCCAGGGCCAATGGCCGTGGCTGTCAATGTGTGTGTGGCTGCAGCACAGGCCCAGGGCCAATGGCCGTGGCTGTCAATGTGTGTGTGGCTGCAGCACAGGCCCAGGCCAATGGCCGTGGCTGTCAATGTGTGTGTGGCTGCAGCACAGGCCCAGGCCAATGGCCGTGGCTGTCAATGTGTGTGTGGCTGCAGCACAGGCCCAGGGTGTAGCCAGGCCCTTGTTGTGCCTCCGGCGCAGCTCGGCAGCCCCATCGCAGCCCGGGGCCGCGGCCCTTCCCCGCCGGGGCCCTGACCCGGCCCGGCCCGGCCGCGGGACCCGGCCCGACCAGGGCGCGGAGGCTCCAGAGGCCCCGCCCGGCCCCCAAGGGATGGGCTCCGCCCGCCCGCTGGGCCCGGGCCGGGCCCGGCTTTGCAGGAAGCTTCCCGCCGACTTTGCACAGCCTGGAGCCCCAGTGTCCCTTTGCTGTGCTGAGAAGCCTTAAAAAACACGTCTAGTTTAACCCCTCTGCACACCTCATGAGGGATCCCTGCAAAACCAAGCAGAGAGCCCAGAATATCCCTTTGTGCCTCACAAAAGAATCCAGCCCCTGTCCACCTTAGGATGGACTCAGCTCCTCTGCAGGCTTTGACAACAACCACTAAACTGCCACGTAAATCATGAGGAGCTCAACCTCCCTGCCAAACTTACAGAGCTCTCCAGTCACCTGTACGCCATAGAAGGGACCCCAAATTCCCTAAGAACCTCAGGAGGAACCCCAGCCACATGCACCACTGACAAAGAACCCAAACCCCACATATCTTATTGGAAAACTCCACACCATACCCGTGTGCCTCATGACAGACCCCAGTTATCTGCCAGCCTTACAGGGGTCCCCATCACCTGTGTGCCATGGAATAGCCAAGCCTGCCATTAACTCTAGCCAGCAGCGTGTTCCCTGACAGAAACCCTTTCCAGTGCCCTTCTGGGAATCAGGAACACGTGTTGAGGTGCTGGCTGCATCTGTGGGATCAATGGGGAGCATGAGTCCTTGCTGTGCTCCACTGCTGAGCTGGCAGCTCGCTGGTCACAGCCAGGACGTTCTCTGTTTCCCGCAGAGCTGGGGCCTGCAGGCACCTTGGCACCCCTTGGCACAGGCTGTGCCACCCAACAAAGCCCAGAAGGCCGGGAGGAGAGCCCGGGGCCAGCGCAGCTGCTTGGGCAGTCGCTCCTTCCAGGGACCTGGGCCCGACCCATCCCTGAGCAGCCACTGCCAGCCCCGAGGCTCCCTGCCCCGGGACAGCTCCCCCAGCCCAAGGGGACAGAGTCAGGCCCTGTCAGGACCCAGTGCAGCCCCTGCCCAGTCGGGAGCCAGGGCTGGCTGTGGCCCTGGGCTCGCAGCAGGGCTCCCGCTCGGGGCTGCTCCTGTGCCTTGGGCCTCTGGGCACTCAGGGCAGCTCCAGGAGCAGCTGCAGTGGGAGGGACCTTGGTGCATGAGTCCCGTTTCCCAGGAGCTGGGAACGAGCTCCAGAGGCCTCAAAGCTGAGGCGCCTCCAGCTTTGGCTGCTGCAGGGCCGTGCAAGGGCAGGCCCTGGGGGAAGAGCTGCTGCCACACAGCCCTGCCCAGGGCTGAGCCTGGCACAGCAATGACCTCCTGTGCCTGTGCCCGTGTCTGGCATCACTTCCCCACCTGCAATAGAGGCTGGCACCGGCCCACTGCTGCCTCTGAAATGGGGCTCCTTCTGCACAGACTTTTGGTCCATCACTTGAGAAAGAAAAAGGGACAGCTGGATCAGATGGAACTATTCCCCATTGGATAGGCTGCACCTTCAGAAGGCAATCCTTGGCAAAGTCATGGATAAGGTTCAAGAAACATTTGGGCTTCTGAGCCAGAGCCAGGGCCCTCACTGTCAAACAGCTGCCAGGCCTGAGCCTCAGGAGCAGTGAGGGGATTGCACAGGGCGAGGGCACACACGTGCACGGCTCTGTCCTGGCACCTGCAGCGATGCCCCCTGGCCGAGCTTTGGGCTCTGAGCTGGCAGCTCCCTCAGGGTGAAAGGCCTTGACCTACCCTCACCATCTCCCAGAGACTCATCCCTGAACGTGGGTTGGGAAGCCAGATCACCTTCCCCAACAGGTTCATCTGCAAAGAAAGGCAGCGCACAACAGCTCCCAGCACTGCAGGAGATCCTCAGGCTGCCTGGGGCCGGCAAAGGAGCCATGCAAGGATCAGCCCTGGGGCACAGTCCTGGGCCCTTCCCTTCCTTTCCGTCCTGATCTTCTCTGAGGCTGCACAGAGCACACAGAAGGAGACACTGGCATTGCACATGGGAAAAGCATTGACAGCTAAATGCTCCTTCCTCCCACTGGCAGCAATCCTGTGGGACTAGTCAGGGCTCCAGAAGGGAGCAGGGCATGGTTTACAGAATGCCTCAACCCTGAGATTATGTAAAGGAATCATCACAGGAGTGAGCTCTTGCCATAGTGACAGAAATTATTTTGTCAGGAAAGGTGCACTGAGAACTTGCCTCCACCATGCTCTAGAATCTTCATCCTGTCATTCAGCAGTTTTTCAAAATAAACCATGTCACGATCCCAGTCTAGAAGGAAGCACAGATGAGAACCATTTCCATGGTGTTCTGGGATGCTCTTCTGCCTTAGGGAACTGGGCACTGCAAGGGGCTCGGGTAAAGCTGTGTGAGCCAGATGTGAATGGAGATGGCCAAAGCTGCAGAGGGGCCTGGGGAGCTCTGGGCTGACTATGGTCACTCTTCACACTCTCAATGCCCTGTTCAACATCCCTGGAGGGAAAACCGGAACAGCCCAGGGCCCCTCTGGGCTCTCTCCCTCCCACTGAGGAAAGCCTCCCTAAATCCCTATGCAAAACCATCCCCAACGCTCCCTGGGGAGAAGGGAGCGCTGTCCCGGGAAAGGGGAGCCAGGCCGCCGGCTCACCTGCTCCCTGTGCTCGCCACGGAGCTGCCTGGGCAGCCCTGGCAGGCAGGGCCAGTGCCAGGAGGAGCAGGAGGAAGAGGCGCAGAGCAAGGGCCACGGTGCCTTGTCCTGTGCCAGTCCCGCAGCTCTTGCTGCCCCCGCTGTCCTGACACCGCTGTCCCAATGTCAGCACCGCTGCCGCCGCCGCCGCTGCTGCCGCAGCAGTTGTGCTCAAGGACTGACTGCTCGGTGCCTGTGGTGCTGTGCAACCACGGGGCTCTGGGACCTCTGGGACCCCAGAGCCTGCTGTGACCTCAGCCTGCTGGGACCCCAGAGCCTGCTGTGACCTCATGGCCTTAGCTGCACCCCCAGAGTGTACCCCCATCTGCACAAATGGACTGCCCTGATTGTAAATGTTTTGCTCCATCAAAGGGCCATTGCTTAGCAAAACCTTTGTTTGGCCTGCTGACACTGCTGGTCAGGCTGTGTCTCTGGAGATGCTCTCCATGGCTCCCCTCTTTTCCTGGGCATGCCATTGGAGGAGGGCCAGGCCCAGATGATGCCACTGAAGGAGATGTGCCCTCCGCCCAGGGATGCTCAGCACGGGCTCCCCCAGCCCCTCGGGGCCCCGCCGCTGGTCACAGCAGCCCCTGCCTGGCTCCTGCCTGCCCGCACCGTGGGCATCCATGGCTGCTCCTGGACATGGAGCTCAGCCAGTGCTGGTGCCGTGTGGGCTGTGCTGGTGGTACCAACCAGACACGGGGGTGACAGCTCCATCTCTTCATTGAGACAGAAGGCTGCCAGGTACTGGAACAGCGACCTGCAATGGATGGAGTACAGACGGGCTGTGGTGGACAGGCACTGCTGGCACAACTACGAGTTGTCCAGCCCGTTCCTCGTGGAGCACAGAGGTGAGCGTGGGGCAGAGCGTGTCCCCTCGGGCTCTGCCCTGGGAATGACCCTGGAACTGCTGAAAACCTCCCTGGGAATCACCCGAGACACGTCAGCCCTTCTTGTGCCCAGCCCCGGGGCTTCCTGCCCCCTCATCCCAAGTGAGGCTCTCCCAGTCCATCCCAGTCTCTCCCAGTGTCCTCATAGTCCCTCCCAGTGTCACCAGAATCCCTCCCAATTCCTCAGTCCACAGCCATTCCATTCCCAGTCGACTCCCAGTCCTTCTAACCCCACTCTCAGACCTCCACCCCGTCTCCCAATGCCTTCCCAGTCCTCCCTAATCTTTCCAAGTCCTTTTCCAGTCCAATCCCAGACGACCACCCACTCCCTTTGCCCTAATCCACTCCACTCTCTCCCAGTGTTCCCCCACTCTATCCAGTTTCATTCCCAGCCACTCTCAGTGCCATACCAGCCCTCTTTCATCCCTCCCAGTTCCCCCCAGCTGATCCCAGTGTGTCCCCACTCTCTCCCAGTACCCCTCAGTGAGTCCATCTCACTGGTTCCCTCCAACTCCCAGCCCGGCCCCAGCTGCCTGCTCTGCTCTGTGATGGATTTCTCCCCTGCCGAGATCCAGCTGAGCTGGTTCCAGGGCAAGCAGGAGCTCTCAGGGCATGTGGTGGCCACCGACCTGGTTTCCAGCAGCACTAGGAGCTGGAAACCTCCCCTGGCACGGGGTCAGCTCCAGCTGCCAGGTGGAGCACGTCAGCCTGGAGCACCCCCTGAGCCGGCACTGGGGCACGGCCCGGACCCCACAGTGCGGGGGGAGTGGGGGAGGCACTGAGGGGGCTGGGAGAGGGAGTGGGGTGTGCTGGGAGTAACTGGGAGGGAGTTTGAGAGAGCCTGGTTAAAACTGGGAGTATGGTTCAGGGGTCTGGAAGGGCTGAGGAGTTTAAAGGATGCTGTGGAGGGTGGAATGGGGTTCCAGGGGTCCTGGTGGGCACTGGGATGGAGTCTGGGGGTGCTGGGTGTAATTGGGAGGGATTTGAGTGAACTGGGTGGGGCTGGGAAAAGATCAGGGATTGGAAAGCAGGAGTTGGAATGAGGCTGGTTGTGCTGGAAAGAGACTGGGAGGGTCTTGGTGAGTCCTGGTGGGGCTGGGAAGGGACTGGGAGAAAGACTGGGGGTCCTGGGGTGGTCGGGGGAAAATGGGACCGGGTTATGGGATCCTGAGAAGGACAGGAGGGGATCTGGTGGATCCTGGGTAGGCTGGGAAGAGACTGGGAGGAGGTTTCAGGGAATCCTGACTTTGGCTGGCAGTAATTGAGAATGTGATTAGAAGGGATTTGGGTATCTGTGAGAGGTTTTGGGGGGTCCTGACCCCTGCAGACCCCCAGAAACGCCACCAGACACCGCCCAAAGCTGATGGGTGCTGATGGGGATCAGGGTCTCCTTGTTGGGCTTTGTCTTCCTGGCGCTGGGGCTCGGCTTCTACCTGTGTAAGAAGGTGACGGGGGGTCCCGGAGTGTGTGTGCTCTCCCTGAGGACCCCTGGCTCAGTTTCACCCCCTTTTCTCTGCCCACAGAGCTCCTGACCCAGCAGCGGCTTCAGCCCCTCCCCGTGGCCTCGAGCCCAGCCAGAACCCCCTGCTCCACCCCCACGCTGATTTTGGGAGTGTTGTGTGTCCCCCCCAGCCCCGCAGTCACTCTGCCCCAGCTCAGCTGCTCCCAGTGCTCCAAATAAATCTTCCCAGTTTGCCGCAGTCCCGTTTATTGTGGGGCGGGACTGGGGAGGGACTTGGGGGGACCCCGCGGGGGGATCGTGATTGGGGGGGAGGGTGGGGCCCAGGTGGGGAACACTGGGTGCTGCGGGTCTGCCCGGCAACCGGTGAGTCATCACAGCTGCTCTCGCTGATTGGCTGAATCTTCTCCATCGCATTCTCTGATTGGCTGAGGAGAGGCCCGCGAGTTGAGAGAAGGAACAGGAGAGATCGAGCACCGGCACGGGAACAACAGACCCAGCCTGGGCACAGCGAGGGAATTTATTACCAACCACATCACAGCAGCACAAGGAGAAGGGAGAGGAATCTCTCCAACCCCTTCTCCCCACCCAACACGGATCACCAGGACCACGGATCACCAGGGCTCTGCCCAACGGGGCTCACTGGGGATCATCCAACACCGATCCTCCCATGAGGGATGGAGCTGGAGCAGAGCACGAAGCTCTTCCCACACTCGGGGCAATCACAGGGCTTCCTTTATTGGTGGCTTCGTTGGTGCTGGGTCAAGTGAGAGCTCGTGGAGAAGCCCTTCCCACACTCAGGACACTCGTAGGGCCTCTCCCCCGTGTGGATGCGCCGGTGGGCAGTGAGGGTGGAGTTGTGCTTGAAGCCCTTCCCGCAGGCGGGGCAGCGGAAGGGCCTCTCCTCTGTGTGAATCCGCTCATGTCTGAGGAGATTGGAGCTGCTCTGAAACCTCTTCCCACACCTGGGACATTCGTAGGGCCTCTCCCCAGTGTGGATGCACTGGTGTTTTCTCAGGCTGGAGCTCCACCCAAAGCTCTTCCCACATCCCAAGCAGGTGTAGGGCCGTTCTCCTGTGTGGATCACCTGGTGCTGCAACAGATAAGATATTGTCCTAAAGCTCTTCTCACATTCCCCACACTCTTAGGGCCTCTCCCCAGTGTGCATTCTCTGGTGCCGGATCAGGCTGGAGCTGGAGCTGAAATCCTTCCCACATTCCAAGCACCTGTGGGGCTTCTCGCCTCCATGAGCCTTCTCCACCACCTCTGAGCTCTGACTGAATCTCCGGCCGCCTTCCCGGCACAGGGAGGGTCTTTGCTCCTAACAGCTCCCCAGGATGGGTTTGCAGCCCCTCCTCCTGAGGGAACTCTGGGGCTTTTCCTCCTCCTCCATCTGCCCACACCTTGGGAACAAAATATCCTGGTTTGGGAGAAAACAAGAGGAGAGGGCCTTGGGTTGGGGAGCTCTTCCTTGCTCAAGTGCAGCTCAGGAAGACATTGGGCATCTTGTGTCTGTCAGAACCACCAAAACACCAAGATTCAAAACAAAAACCCTCCAAACATCACGACACAGATCAAAATTACTCGAAATATCAAGATTCAGTCAAAACTCCCTCCAAAATATAAACATTCAGGCCCCCCAAAGTAACAGAAGCACCGACATTTAGCCCAATAAAGCTAAGAAACACCAAGATTCACCCCACTGAAAAGAGTGGATTTTTCTTCCCGGTCACCTGGTGCCTGTGGGGAGTGCAACGCTCTTGGGGCTGGGGGAGAGGCTGCAGATACAGAAAGGGGTGGAACCTTGAGCTGCTTCCTGTTCCGCCTCCTCCTCCTCCTGTGTCCCTACTCTTCCTCGCACTCCTCTTCGTCCTACTATTCTTCCTTCTCCTGCACAATCCCACCTTCTCCTCCCACGTGCATTCTTTTACCATTTTGTTCTCCAAGCCTGCTTCTCCTTCCCTTCTCCTGCTGCCCCCAGGCTCAGCACCCACTGCCGGCTCCCTCTTCCCCCCAAACCCACAGCATCCCAGCGCAGGGGCAGCGATGGAGCTGGGGCAGCTCGGGCTGGGGCAGCGCTGGGCTCTCGGCCGCTCCCGCCCGCACTCGCTCCCCACTGCAGCCGCTGCCGCCACCACAGCGCGGGGGGGCCCGGCCTTGGCGCTCCCCGCTCCCACCTCCCCAAATTCCCCTGGCGGGGGGCGCTGGGGCCGGGAGACAGACGAGTGACAGATCAGGGGGGCTGGGAAGAGTCGGCAGCCAGAGAGCACTGAAAATCTCAGCAGTGACTGCAGTGGGATCTTCGGGGACTAAACATGGCAGGGCACCCATGGAGGGTAGAAAGGGAGAGCTAGGAAGGGCTCCCGGCAAAAGGGATAATGATCCCAAAATATCTCTGAAGGGTCCCTTGGGAGCATGTTGAGGGAGTTTGCACATTGTCCCAGAGAGAATCAAGGACATGGACCCCCAGGGGGCAATAAGGGAAATCCAGAAGGGATTGAGACCACAGGAGATGGATGCTGTTGGTGTGCTGGGAAGGGATTGGGTGAAGGGCAGTGTGCAGGAATATGGCTCAGGCAAGACGCAGCAGGAGGAATCTATGTGGCAAGAAAAAGGATGATGTAAAAGACGAGGAAGAGAAAAATACTGAGGAGGGGCATTTTTTTCAGTAGGCTCTTATCCTCAGAAGTTGCCATCTGATGCAGATCGTTTGTATCCGCGGTTGCCAGGACAGGCACACAAGGAGGTGAGGATTGCAGGGGGTTTCTCTGTGCTGGCAGCGGCAGGAGCGGGCGCAGAGGGGCGGCACCGGGAGCACGGGCTGGGGGCCTGTGGGGAGCTGCGGGGCCGGGCCGGGGCTGTGGGGCAGCCGGGGCTCAGCGCCGGGCGCTGCCTGAGCCCAGCAGCCGCCGGCAATTGCAGGCCCGGCAGTGGCCCCCGGCCCCCAGGAGGCTGCGGGACGCCCCGGCCGCTGCCCGGCCCCGTGGAGCTGCCGGCCCTGCCCGCCGGGGGGGCCGCGTTTGGACACTGCGGCAGGACAGGCACCGGCTCTGGGATACGGGCTGGGCACGGCAGCGACAGCACAAGGAGCAGCAGGAAGGAACAGCTGGGAAATGGGCATTGGACGTGCAAGGATCGAGATTAGCTTTTAAGCATTTTCCTTGGGTCACTGCAGAAAGGAATGATTTTGCAGAAAGCTCAGCAGTGTGATAAATGTCATTCGTGCTAATTAAATTTTAACTGTATATTAACAAGATTGTATTTAGAAGACAATTGTTATAGAGCGAGGGGGGAGATGGGTGAGACAGGGCAAAGGACATCTTCCAGATGTTGGGAGTCGAAGAAGGAGGTTGGAAGAAAGTCAAACAAGAATAGTTGAAGTACGTAGGTCTGACAAGCAGCACCTAGAAATTGGAAGTTTCAACCTTGAAATGGGCCAAAATGGAATGATTCCAAGCATGAGACTCAATTAAATTCTTGTTATGGAAAACATCTGCTCAGTCACACAGGGCGCCTGTGCTACCTGCAGGTCACACCTCGGTCACTGAGGAAGACGATGAGCCTTCATCGGAAATAAGACCCTCAAAAGGATGAGAGACCCCCTAACCCATTAGTAGAGCATGCACCGTGCAGTATAGTTACGTAGTTTTTAGGAATAGAAACTAGGAGGAGCTTTCTAGAAACTTCTGTAGCCTACAGTCAATAAGTGGGATTGTTAGCCTGGATGCTTTGGTACGAGAGGAATGGGAGCCACTCCCCGTACCCCCGGTCGGAGGGGGCCCCTCCCCGGTCGGTTTTGCTTATGCTTTATATGAACCTCAATTATACTAAATTACTTACTGCCAAATTTTGTATATTCTTAAATATATGCACTTTGATTGTTTCATCTCCAATACTTTGTCATCTCCAATACTTTGTCATCTCCAATACTTTGATTATATTCATTTTGTTACTATTAAAAACTTACTATTAAATTTAATCTTGTTGCTTGATAAATTGGAAAAATAGAACATCATTCATAACAGAACCAAGGGCACAAGAGTGACACTGTGAGGCTCCAAGGGACCAAGGGGGCATTCTGACATTGCAGAACAAAGGGTCCACTGTGACACAGTAGGACCTCATGAAAGCATGGAGGCCATTTAAAAGTTTGAGGCCATGTGAAACCAAATATCCATTTTAGCATTTCAGGGCCTTGTGAAACCAAGGGGACCCTAGTGACACTGGGGCTCAGTGAGACCAAGGGGTCACTGTGACACTGTGGGGTCTCACAGAACAAATGGCCTATTGTGACATTGCAGAGCCCTATGGGAACTGTGACACAACAGATCTCATTGAACAAAGGGGCCATTGTGACACTTTGCAGCCCCACGGAACTAAGGAGTCCATTGTGACACTACAGGGCATTGTTGGGCCAAGGGGCAATTGTGGCACTGTGTGGCACCACTGAACCAAGGAGACCATTGTGACACTGCAAGGCCCCATGGAAGCAAGGGACAGTTGTTACACAGTGGGTCCCCATGGGAACAAGAGGCCAGTTTGACACTGCAGGGCCCAATGGATCCAAGGGAACAGGTAACAGGTCTGGTTGGCTTGGCCTGACTGGTCCAACTGCCCTCGGCATGTCGAGGGTCTCTTCTCATGTGCCCCTGAAACACTGGGGCTCTGGCCTTTCCTTCAAATGCAAAAGAGCTGTCCTTCTCATCCAGGTGCCCATGGCCAAAATGGGAATCCACCTCCAAAATTCCCTATACCCAGGAATTGCTCCTAGACAAAGATTGCAATTTCCAACAAGTCTGGCTGCCCTTGGCTTCCTGAGAGCCATCTCTATCCTGCCTTCACACACTGAGGCCTTGGGCTGTCCTTCCTATGGAAAAGAGCTGTCCTTCCTGCCCAGACATCTATGGCCAAAACTGGTACTTCTCCAAAATTTCCTATCTGCAAGGGTTTCTCCCAAATGGAAAAAACTGCCAGGACAGACAGGGCTGCCCTTGGCCTCTGGTGGTCAGCTCTAATTTGCCCTGAAATACTGGGAGGGGCTCTGTGCTTTCCTTCCTATGGAAAAGAACCATCCTTCTCTCAATGGTCCCATGGCCAATATTAGGATTCCACATTCCAAATTCCATACATTCAAGGACTGCTCCAGACAAGCCTGTCAGGTTAGACAGGTCAGGCTCCTCTTGGTGTCTGGTGGCTGTTGAGCATCAGCCCCTGAATCACAGAATCACAGAATCACAGCACCACAGAATCACAGAATCACACAATCACTAGGTTGGAGAAGACTTCCAAGATCATCAAGTCCAACAAATGCCCTAACACCTAAACAAAACCAAGGCACTGAGTGCCACATCCAGTCTTTTTATAACACATTCAGTGATGGTGTCTCCACCAACCCCTGGCAGATCATTCCAGTACTTTATCACCCTTTCTATAAAAAACTTTTTCCTAATAACCAACCTGTATTTCACCTGGCACAGCTTAAGACTGTGTCCTCTCGTTCTGTCAGTTGCTGCCCAGTGAAAGAGACCAACCCACACCTGACTACAATCACCTGCCAGGGAGCTGGAGAGAGTCATAAGGTCACCCCTGAGTCTACTTTTCAACAGGACAAACATCCCCAGCTCCCTCAGCCACTCCTCACAGGACTTGTGTTCCACACACCTCACCAGCCTTGTTGCCCTTCTCTGGACACACTCCAGCCCCTCCATGTCCTTCCTAAATTGGGGGCCCAGAACTGGACACAGCACTCGAGGTGCTGCCCAACCAGTGCTGAGCACAGGGGAAGAATCACTGCCCTGCTCCTGCTGGCCACACCATTCCTGATCCAGGCCAGGTGCCATTGGCCTTCTTGGCCACCTGGGCACACTGCTGGCTCATGTCCAGCCTGCTGTCCATCTGTGCCCCCAGGTCCCTTTCTGCCTGGCTGCTGTCCAGCCACTCTGTCCCCAGCCTGGAGCACTGCAGGGGTTGTTGTGGCCAAAGTGCAGGACCCGGCACTTGGTCTTGTTAAACCTCACCTCGTTGGATTTGGGCCCTGGATCCAGCCTGTCCAGGTCCCTCTGCAGAGCCCTCCTACCCTCCAGCACATCCACACTCACACCCAGCTTGGTGCCATCTGCACATTTGCTGATGCTGCACTCAATGCCCTCATCCAGATCATCAATGCAGATATTGAAATCCACGCTGGCTGCCTCTGATCCCTCAGCCATCCTGGAGGTGCCCTGTGATGGCACTCAAGGTGATCTGTTCCATCACCTCACCAGGCACCCAGGTCAGGCTGACAGGCCTGCAGTTCCCCACATCCTCCTTCCAGCCCTTCTTGGGCATGGGCTCACATTGGCACCTCCAGTCCTCTGGCACCTCCCTGCTGAGCCAGCACTGATGAGAAATGATGGAGAGCAGCTTGGGGAGCTCATCCAGCAGCTCCCTCATCCCCCTAGGATGGATGCCATCTGGTCCAGAGACACCTGTGAGCATCTGAGTGGCTCAGCAGGTCCCCAGCTGCTTCCTCCTGGATTACAGGGCTCTGTTCTGCTCCCTGTCCCCATCTACCAGCTCAGGAGAACACTTGTCCTGAGGACAACCTGTCTTATTGTTGAAAAGTGAGGTGATGAAGGGGTTGAATACTTCAGCCTTTTCCTCATCTTTGGTAACCATATCCCCCCCTAATAAGGAATGGAGATTTTCCTTGTCCCTCCTTTTGCCATTAATGCGTTTATAAAATCATTTTTGTTATCTTTCACAGAAGCAGCTGGGTTAACTCCTACTTTGAGCTTTCACCTCTGATTTTCTTTCTGCATGACCTAACAACTTCTTTAAACATTTCCTGAGTTGCCTGCCCCTCTGTCCAAAGGTAATGCACCTTATTTTCTCCCTGAGTTCCTGGTAAAAGCTCCCTGCCTAGCCAGGCCAGTTATTTTCCTCGCTAGCTCACTTCCTTCTGTGAGGAATGTGAGAGACAGGTTGCTTCTGCTCCTTCAAGATTCCTTTCTTGAACTGTCTCCATTCTTCCTGGAATCCTTTAAGAGCTGTTTCCCGTAAAAAAATCAGTTAAATTATCCCCAAATCTGCATTCTGAAGTCTGCTCTCTGTAGGCCCAGTGTAGAAGTTTTGTTGATGCCCCACCTGCTTTCACAGAATATTAAAAAACTGCATTATTTCATGGTCACTGTACCCCAAACAGCCTCTGAGCACCACATCTCCCACCAGCCCTTCTCTGTTTGTGAACAGCAGGAGACAGAGCTTTCCTTGGGAGTGAGACAAGAAGGAATCTTGGTTTTAATCAAGGGCATATTATTTTGATTTTTCAGTTCAGAGAAGGGCTGACTTAAACATTCCTTAAGTGATCTTGATGCTGAATGTCTCCTTAGGAGGTCTGGGCATGCAGAAAAATGAGCCCCTTGCAGGCCAACCCTGTTTGGACAACCTGCTCCTCACCCCCAGCCTCACCATGTCTGACATTGCCTATCTAGGACTGACATCCTAAAACATAAAAAACCCCTATAAATTTATTATTAATATTGTAATTTAATTAAATAATGAATTCATAATTATGCTTTTATTTTTATAATACTATTATTCTTTTTTATACCGAATTTTTATATTTATATGAAAAAATCTATACATTTTTAGCAATCACAAAAATTAATGGTCGTTAGTTCTAAGAAACACAATTCACTTCATTAATTAATTGACCACTACTGGCCATTAATTTTTCCCTCTTTATCATAATTAGCCCTATTTTAATCCCTTTCTCTTCTTTTTAATCATTTTCACAGACAGGATAAAACGGCGTCACTTTAGGGTCCATGAAGACATTTCTGGGGTACATTTCAGGAAGTTTTGGGTCTGGGGAGAGAATTTAGAGAGAACTTGAGAGTCTGGAGGACACTTCAGGGAGCCGGGTGGTCACTTAAGGATTAGGACAGAAACTTCAGGGTCCGGGTGAGCTCTTCGGGGTCCAGGGTGGGCACTTGGGGGTGAGGGAGGGGAATCTGGGGCCATTCGGGGTCCAAGCGGACACCTGGGGGGCTCTGACGGGGCTCTCCGGGGCGCGGGGAATGATGGGAGTTGTAGGCACAGGTATAATACGGTTCAATGGGGCCACGGAGCATCATGGGAGTTGTAGGAGCAGCTACAATGTCTCTCCCGTGGTGCATGACGGGAGATGAAGTCATGGCTTCAATAGCACTCTATGGGAACCACGGAGCATGATGGGAGCTGTAGTCCCGGAAGTGGCTCGGCCAGGGCGTTTGGGGGTCCGGGAAGGCACCTGGGGGACACTTTTGTGTCCGAGCCGAGACTTGAGGTGCTCAGGACGGAGCGTGAACGGTTCGGGAGCACTTGGGGGGAGCTTGGGGAGCTCTAACCGGGCTCTTTAGGGCTCAGGGCACGGCAGGAGTTTTAGGTACAGAACTGTGTTATGAGGGACTCTGAGGCTGTGGGGGATTACAGGAGATGAATTCCCAGAAGTGACTGTAACGGGAATCTGTGGGGTTGGGAGCATTCAGGGGATCTGGGGACACTTTTAGGGGGTCCCGAATGGGTGCTGAGGAGGCACTTCTGAATCCTGGAGGGTCTGGGGGACACTTAAGGGACATGTGGGGGACGGACACCGGGGTTCTGTGGGGCGCGGGGCATGAGAGGTGTTGTAGTCCCGGCTCCAGTCGGGCTCTGTCAATCCCAGGATGTCCCAGGATGTCCCTGTATTTTCAAGTGCAGCCCACAGTCCATCCCAGTCCACCCAGATTCCCCTCAGCACTTCCCATCTTCCCAGGTTGTCCCAGTGCTCCCCAGTGTTCCCAAGGAAACTTGAACTTCTCCCGGTTGCTGTGGCAGCCAAAGCCAGCAGTGGGGTCAGTGCAGTGTCCATGGCCACAGCCCCTGGCAGTGGCCCAGGGCAGGTTGGGATGATGATCCACCCTCACAGCTGGCCCAGGGCAGCTCTGCAGTGGTTTTGGTGGAACCTTGGGCTGGCACACACCTGAGGAGTGTGTCTGCTTGCAGTGGGGAACATTACGAGTTTTAGATTGCTTCAAAAATTAAAAAAAATTCGAAAGCCCCTCTTTGCCAGAGTTCCTGAGGAGAGACCCCGGATCAACATCAATGACAGAATGCTGCAATCACCTCTGCTCTAAAGAGAACAGTAATAAAATACACCCTTTAAAATAAGAATGGATATTTCTTAGAAGCTCTTTGAAATATTTCTCCATAACTCGAGTTGAAAACTTTCCTAATGAACTGCACCAGACCAGATGGAAATCAAGGCAGAGCCACGGTTTGTCAGGACTTGCTTGATCGTAATAAGCCCCTGTGTGCATTTGGTGCTGCCAAGGAGCTCCAAATAATATTTTGGAAATATTGGCTCTCTCTCTGCAGTGCTGCTTTTGCCAGCAGCCCGGCCCAGCTCAGCAGCACAGACACAGCACAAGGACTTTAATGACCCTCTCGGGGTTGGGGCTGAGTCCCTGAACATCAGTCCCTGAGAGGGAGCAGAAAAAACCTCTCAAGAATTCCAAGTCAGATTCAAACTGCAAAGTTTCTTTTACTTTTAGTGACTCCCACTGATAAATGTGAAGGTTTCCCATTGATTGAATTAGAGCAGGAAAAGAAAACTCTCAAGAATTGAAAGTCCAAAGTTTCCTGAAGTTCTAATGGGATCCACTGAGAGATATGACTGAGAAAGTGTTCCCTGGTGCAGGTTTGTTGATTTTACATTATATTTTCAAAATGTGTGTTTATTGTTTATATTATATATTTTTCAAGTGTGGCCTTATTGATTTTATGTTGTAATTTTTGGTGGGGACTTTTTGTTTTTCCAAATGAAGCAGAGAGACAGGACTTCTGAGTTCCTTTAGAAAGTGTGATTTATTTTGTTTAATTTTCTATCCAGGTAGAAAGGGTAAGTTTGTCTTAGAAGTGGTTGCAGCATGGCTTAGAAGTCACAAGACTTATGGTTACAAGGTCTTTTAAGGATTTATTAACCAATAAATCACTGTCAACGGAGATATTTCTGTATCTAATTTAATACTAAGATATTTTGTTTCACTGACTCATTCCACAGAGTGAACTTAGCCAATTATATCCTCACACACAAACTTACATTGCTGCACTCTACAACTTCTTGTTCCCTTTGTAAGTACATTAATTTCTTCTAGATCTTAAATTCTAAAGCTAAACCTATCTCTAGTTGTGTTTAGTTTTAAACTTTGGCTTACAGACATTGCATTTTGAATTCTAACACAGCAATGAATTGACTTTGCTCTGGGTGTTGCCTGCAGCTTCCATCAGCTCCAGCTGAGCTTTGCCTTTCCTAAACACATGAACACACGCTCAGGGCAGATTTCTGAATTCCTCCTCTGTATCTTCTCCTCACTTCCACCTCCTGGTCGTTGTGCTGTGGCTCATGCCTGTCATTTGTCCCTGAGGCAGCACAGCCCCCCTGGCCAGCACAGGCCCCACATCCCCTCATCAGACACGGCACAGCACAGGGAGTGTTTTGGGTGGGCAAATGTTCCCCACCAGAGTGTCCACTCCACACCTCAGTGTCCAGTCCCAGCACCCACATCCCGTGCCAGGGGTCACAGAGAGCCCTGCTCTGGGCTCTGCCAAGGGCTGGCTGAGGAGGGAGCCCGGGCAGGGCTGATGCTGCCCCTAGAGTAGTGCTGAAATGGGCAGGAGGAAGGAGATAAGCACAGAACAAATAGACCAAGACACTGGGGTGAGTGCCCAGGTCTGGAAGTGGCTGATGGAAGAGGCTGGAGGGATGCTCAAAGCCCTGGGGCACCTTCTCAGACTGGCCATGCCACCAAGGCCACAGACCAAGCTCCTCAGTGCTGCACCTGCCTGTGTGAGATCCCTGCCAGGGGACTGGCACAGCAGCACACACCTGCTGGAACGTGTCCTGGCCCTGCAGAGTCACACAGCTCACCTGACAAGAGTGGGCACTCGCCTTAATTCTTTGGGGCCTCAGATTGTCACAATGTTCTCCTTGTTTCTGCAGTGTCACAATGGCCACTTGCTGCCAAGGGGCCCTGCAGGGTCACAATGGCCCTTTGGTTCCCACAGTGTCACAATGGTCTCCATGATTCCGTGGGGCCTTGCAATGCCACAATGGTCTCCATGGATCCACGGTGCCCTGCAGGATCACAGCGGCCCTTGGGCTGCACCAGGCCCTGTAATGCAACAATGGCCTCTTGGTTCCACAAAGCCCTGCTGCTTCACACCGGCCCCTTGGCACCATGCAGCCCTGCAGTGCCACAGTGATGTCCTTGGTTCCATGAGATCCCACAATGTTAAAATGGTCCCTTGCTTCCATACAGCCCAGCAGTGCCACAACAATGTCCGTGGTTCCACAGGGTTGCCACAGTGTCACAATGGCTCTTTCATTTCAGAAGGCCCCAAAGTGTCACAATGGTCCCTTGGATCCATGGTGTCCCCACAGTGTCACAATGGTCTCCATGGTTCCATGGGCCCCCACAGTTTCACCATGGTCTCCACAGGAAGGAATCCATGAATCCCCCGTGTTTCATGGCCTCATGAACTGCAGGCACCAGAGGCCGAGGCCAGCCAGACCTGTCTGTCCTGGCAGCTTTTGTCTGGCAGAAACCCTTGTGGATAGGAATTCTGGAAGAAAAGCACCAATTTTTGCCATGGGTGCCTGTGCAGGAGGGATGGTTTTTTTCCATCGGAAGGAGAGCATGGAGCCCCAATGTTTGAAGACAGGGGAGACCCAGCCCTAAGGAAGCCAAGGGCAGCCAGAATATTGAAAATGGCAGCTTTTGTTTGGGAGCAATCACGGATATTGATAATTTTGTAGAGGGAAATCTCATTTTGGCAATGGGTTCCTGGATGAGAAGGACAGTTCTTTTCCATTTGAACGAAAAGCCCAGGGTTTCAGGGGCACATTAGAAGAGACCCTCAACATGCCAAGGGCAGTTGGATCAGTCAGGCCAAGCCAATCAGACTTGGTCCTTGTTCCCTTGTTTCCATGAGCCCTTGCAGTGTCACAGGGGTCTCCTTGGTGCCACAGTATCCCAATGGACCCTTGGTTCCATGGGGACTCACAATGGCAGAAGGGTCTCCTTGGTTCCATGAGGCCCTGCAGAGCCCCTTGATTCAACGAGGCCTCAAAGTGTCATCATGGCCTCCAGGATTCCATAAAGTCCCACAATGTCACAATGGACCTTTGTTTCCATGGGGTCCTGCACTGTTCCGTGAATCCTTAGTTCCATGGGACCCTGTAGTGTCACAATGGACTCCTTGGTTCAATGGTGCCACACAGTGACACAATCACCCCTAGGCCCCACAAGACCCCATAGTGTCACAATGGTTCCTTGCTTCCATGAGGCCTTGTAGTGTCACAATGGACTCCTTGGTTCAACGGAGCTGCAAAGTGTCACAGTGGCCCCTTGGTTCAGTGAGTCCTGTGCTGCCTTAAGATTTTACCCTTAATATTTTTCAAATTCAGTACTGCATTAGTGCATAACTCTAAACTTCATACAAAATGTTAGTTAACTGTATTCACATTTTGGTCAAACAAAACAATTCATCTAGGCCTGAAACTCAAGGACACCCTACAGCCTCAGGCTCTGAAAAGTATAAACAAAAGTGAATTCAAGGGTGAGAAAACTGAGGTAATGTGGCTTCATTACTTGAAGTTGTTATTGGAGGATTAACCTCTGATATGCAAACAGACCAAAATTAAATCTTTCTGAAAAACTCATTATCACAGTCCATCTTGAGTGTAGCCCCTGGGAGGCTTTTGACTGCCCAAGGTGACTCTATTGAAGGCCTTTAATAAATACCCACTTTATTCTCTTTACCTTGTCTAGTCTCTGTTCTAGGTAGCCGCTCCAAGGCATCATCTGTAGTGTCACAATAATCTCCATGATTCCATAAGGCCCTGCAGTGTCAAAACAGACCATTGATTCCATGAGATCCCACAGTGTCACAACGGACCATTGGTTTTACTGAGCCCCACAGTGTCACTATGGTCCCCTTGGCTCCACAAGGCTCTGAAGTGCCACAATGGCCCTTTGGTTTCACAAGGCCTCAAAGTGTCAAAATGGACTCCATGGTTTCATGAGGCCGTGCTGACAATGGACCTTTGTTTCCATGGTGCCCCATAGTGTCACAATGGTCTCCTTGGTTCTACAGTGTCAGAATGGTCCCTTCATCCCATGCAGACCCACAGTGTTCACTGTAGTGCCCTTGATTCCATGAGGCCCTGCCATGCTGTACTGGCCCCTTGGTTCCAGTGGGTCCCAAAGTGTCAGAATAGTCTCCATTGTTCCATGAGGCCCTGCAATGTCACTGTGGTCCCCTTGCTTCCACAGGGCCCCACAGTGTAACAATGGACTCGTGGTTCCATGAGGTTCCTCAGTCACAATGGTCTCCTTGTATCCACAGTGTCACAATGGCGCCTTGGCTCCATGTGGCCATGCTGTGTCACAATGGCTCATGGCTCCATGATGCCACACAGTTTAATGACAGTCCCTTGGTTCCACAAGGCCTTGGAGTGTCACAATGAACCCACGGTTCCATGAGCTTCCATAGTCTCACCACGGTCTCCTGGGATCCAAATTGTCACAATGGACAACTGGTTCCATGGGACCCTGCTGTGTCACAGTAAACCTTTAGTGCCATGGGGTTCTGGAGTGTCACAATGGTTTCCCTTGTTCAACAAGGCCCTGGAGTGTCACAATGGCTGCTTGGTTCCATGAGCTTCCAAGGTGTCACCATGGTCTCCTTGTTTGTGCAGTGTCATAGTGGACCCTTGGCTCCATAAGGCTCTTAAATATCACAGGTCTCCTTGGTTCCATGTGGCTCTGCTGTGTCACCACAGCCCCTTGGTTCCAGGAGTTTCTGGGCTGTCAACAGTGGTTCCTTTGTTCCAATCAGGCACCGCTGTGTCACACTGCACCCTGGCTTCCATGAAGTTCTTCAGTGTCACAGTGGCCCCTTGGATCCATGCGGTCCCATAGTGTCACCATGGTCTCCTTGGACCTGCATTGTCATCAGGGACCATTGGTTCCATGTGGCCTGGCTGTGTCACAGTGATGTGGATTCCGTAATTGCCTTCAGTGTCACAATGGAGCCTTGTTTCTGTGAGGCTCTGAACTGTCACAATTGTCTCCTTGGTTCCATCAGCCCCTGCTGTGTCACAAGGGTCCCCTTGGTTCCATGAGCACACCAAAGCTTTGCATAAACATTGAGCAGCACCTGCTTAACACACCTGGGAACATCTGTCTGCATTCAAAAGACAGGTCACAGCTGAGAAAGGCACCAGCAGCTTCCATCTGCAACAGAGATGCAGGGAAAGGACAAGGACAGAGAATTCAGCTGGAAGACTCCGAGAATTCTGCTTACAAAGATCATTGTTGCTCACACTGGCCCTTGTAGAAATGTGACATCATTCCAGGTAGCCTGGACTGAGCATGTGGTTCCTGAGTGCGGTTTGTTGTTCAGGAAACCTGCTCAGGTTTTCCATTCTGTCCTTACAAACAGGAAAACTTCTCCTGGGCCTGTGTGCAGGCAGAGCCCTGAGGAGAGCAGGTGGGACATGGTGCAATGGGCTGGGACACCCATCTGCAGAGCTCAGGGGACAAGGTTCTGCTGCAGGGCACAGGGATGTCAGTCCCAGGTGGGCGATGTCAGACATGGTGAGGCTGGGGGTGAGGAGCAGGTTGTCCAAACAGGGTCAGCCTGCAAGGGGTTCATTCTTCTGCCTGCCCACACCTCCTAAGGAGACATTCAGCATCAAGATCATTTGGGGAATGCTTCTATCAGCTCTTCACTGAACTCAAATATAGAAATATGCTTGATTAAAACATAAAAGAAAAAGTCATGAGGTGCACTTTGAAATCTTCTTCCTTAAAAGAACTCCAATATTTTTTCCAATGAGCTGCACAAGGCCTGGAGACTTGAAGACAATTAGAAGAAGACTAAGAGCCATTGAGGGCTTTCTGTATTTTAATGAACCCTGTGGTGAATTGGGGCTGAGTCCAGGATGCTCAGGCACTGAGAGAAGGTTGAAGAAGCTGCTCAAGGAGTCAGAAGCAAAACTCCAAGTCCCTTGGAGCATCAGTGGCCCCACTGAGGGCAGGGAGTGCCAGAGGCTCCCCAGGGAGTGGTGAGAGCAGATCCTTGAGGGCAGGATTGCAGGAGCCCGAGGCTGTGAGCAGGGAACTGCAATGCTGAGCAAGGCCTGGGCTGGTTGGAGGAAGCAGAAAGGCCAAGGCCTGAGCCCAGGCCTGGGCCAGCAGGGCCTGTCCCTCACAGGTGGCTCGGGGCTGTTCCTGGGGCACTGGGATGGCAGGGGCAGCAAGGACAAATGTCATCAAGCTGTGTGACACTCCAGATGCTCATGGAACCAAGGGCCAGTGTGACACAGCAGGGCCTGATGGAAACAAGAAGCCATGGTGAGCCTGCAGGGCTGTAACAACCCAGAACACTGAAATGCTGGGGGTGACCAAATGTTCCTTTACTCAAGTATGTTGCACAGGAGAATCCCAGCCAGATATTTTCTAGAGGTCAAAATGACATAAAATTTTACTGGCAAAGTATAGAAAATCAAGGAACTTTGGAAAAGAATTTAATAAAACATCCTAGTCAACATAAAACACTTATCATAGCAGGAACTTCATTAACTTTGCCCATTTAATCTATAAACCTCTAAACACTTAGATTGTTGAGGTGCCCAAAACTGTTCTGTATAAAGAGCATTAGAAGGAGAGGAA
Source organism: Sturnus vulgaris (assembly GCF_052056855.1). NCBI lineage: Eukaryota > Metazoa > Chordata > Aves > Passeriformes > Sturnidae > Sturnus > Sturnus vulgaris. The sequence continues at coordinate 6,075,734 of NC_142272.1, forward strand.
AGAGACACAGAAAAACAGAAGCTCTAGACAGACACACACATGGCTCCCAGCTCCTAGGGTTCCAGTGTGGGTGAGACACAGACCCCAGGAGAAGGCAGGATATGGACCATGGGCTGAGCACCTGCTCTGTGTTTTAAGCCCCTGGGCCTTCGTGGGCCTCCCCCAGGTGGGACTTGTGATTGCTGGGGCAATCAGAGCCTGGGTCAGCACCACCCCACTGTGTGACTGATTGACAGCTCATCCCCAGGTGTCTGGGACATTGATCTCATCCAGCCTCTGACAGTGACCATGGTGACACTGCAGAACCTCATGGAACCAAGGGTCAGTGTCACGATCCGCTGTTAATACAGGTGAGATTCGTGAGAGTTTGTTTTTGATCTCAAAAGTGCAAAAGACAACGTCAGGGGACAAGTCAGTTTGCTCAAAGCAGAAATGCACTTTTATTGAGTGCCAACAACTCTGTTTTGCGATCCCAGGAGAGTTAAAGGAAACAAAGTAAAGAGAGAGAGAGAAAGAGGGGGATAGGGAATAGCTACTGAGAGATGAGATGGATGTCCTCGTGGTCTGGCCCAAGAGACTCCGGTGTCCTCGTGGTCCCAGCCAATAGACACGTCTTCTGTGGGGAGATCTCAAAGGCTTCTCCAGAGGGTCGCTTTCTTATAGTCCTTTTCCAAAGTGAGTAGAGTCTGGCCAAGAGGTGGGAGATTTATGGGCCATTGTGAGGTGCTCGAGACAGAACATGCAGTGGTGCTCCGAGAAGCAGCTGTAGGTGCAGTACCTGTTCAAAGGCTCTGTACCGTGGACAGCACAGCAAGCACAGAGCACCAGCAAACAGTCCCTTGGCCAGCATCCACCTCGGCCAGGCCAGAACTCCTGTCCAGAAGCGGGTGGGGGTCCTTGGGACAGCCTCTATCCTCGCGATGGTCATGAGGCAAATGAGGGAAACTCCAGACTGACTCTTACAAGAGCCTTTGCTCCACATTTTTCTATTCTGTCACAATGGTCTCCAGCGCTCTATGAGGCCGCAACATGAAACATGAAACAGTGGACATTTGCTTCCATGCAATTCCACGGTGTCACAATGGCCTCCTGGCTTCCATGAGTCCCCACTGTGTTTACAATTGACACTTAATTCCCCAAGATTCCATGGCATCACTGTGCTCTCCTGTGATTCACAAGGCTGTGCTGTGTCACAATGGACACTTGCTTCCTCCAAGGCTGGAGATGTCCCAGTGGCACTGGGTTTCCATCAGGCCACTCTTTGTAACAATGGGGTCTTGGTTCCATGAGAATCCATTGTGCCAGAATGGTCTCCAGGGTGCCATGAGGATGTTCTTTGTCACAGTGGAGCCTTGCTTGCACGAGCCTTGGCAATGTCCCAGTGGCACATAGGTGCCATCAGGCCCTGCCATGTCACAATGGACACCTGCTTCCATGAGATTCCATTGTTTCACAGTGCTCTCCTAGATCCCATGAATCCTTGTTCTTCCACCATAGGGTCTTTTTTCTCCTAGGCCTGGCAATATTTCCATGGCCCTTGTGTTCCATGTGGCCCCTCTCTGTCACAATTGACCCTTGGTTCCATTACATCACAACGCGCCCTATGTTTCCATGACCTGCCCTGTGTCCCAATGGACACTGGATTCCACAAGAGCTGGCAGTGTCCCCGTGGCACCTGTCTCCTATTCAGTCCCACTTTGTCAAAATAAAGCCTTGGTTCCATGAGATTCCACTATGTTACACTGTTCTCCTTATTTTCCTGAGCATCTGTTGTGTTCACAACTGACCCTTGGTTCCTTGAGATTCTACTGCCTCCTTGGTTTCATAAAGCCCACATTTGTCACATCAGTTCCAGAATATTCAATTGCATCACAATGGTCTCCACCACTCTATAAGGCTGCACTGTGAAACAGTGGACACTTGGTTCCATGAGATTCCATTGGGTAACAATGTTCTCCTGTGTTCCACAAGAGCTGACAGTGTCCCAGTGGCAGCTGTTTTCCATGAAGCCCCACTATGTTTGCAGCTGACACTTGGTTTCCCCAGGCTGCCTTGTGTCACAGTGCTCTCCTGGGTGCCCTGAGGCCCTGCTGTGTCACAATGGACACTTGCTTCCATGAGATCCCATTGTGTCACAGTGCTCTCCTGGGTGCCCTGAGGCCCTGCTATGTCTCAATGGACACTTGCTTCCATGAGATCCCATTGTGTCACAGTGCTCTCCTGGGTGCCCTGAGGCCCTGCTGTGCAATAATGGAGCCTTGTTTCCCCTAGGCCTGGCAATGTCCCAGTGGCACCTGTGTGCCATGAGACCCCACTTGGTCAAAGTAGAGCCTTGGGTTGATGTGGGTGAGGGTCTGTAGTGATGCAGAGTCCCCAGGTGCAAAGGAGAGACACTTTATTGCAAAAAACAGGCCTTTTTAAACAGCCCATTTCCAGTTACATCATTTTAAAACATAACAAACATAATTCAACCAACCACCACACACCATGGTGTAAACACACGATGGTTATGTAACATGTATTTCTACCCCTAATTCAGCTGAGTCTCTTTCCCACAGCCCTTTTCTACTTAGCTGAAATAACAGGCCTGAGCCATGATTTTACCAGGCCTTCTTTTTGTAAAGATTTATGTATAGCTAATATTTCTCCCTTCTTTGTTTATTTGTTGCACAGCTACAACTGTTTGTGCCCATAAAGCCATTATCTTATTAAGGCTACTATTGATCATTTGTGCCACACAAGATAAAATACATGGGATACATATCACAATCATTAAGAAAACACCAAGGATAACTATGCCACACATTAATAAATGTTTAAGTAATGTCCTGAAGCCAAGGTTTTCGAGCCATGAAGACAGCCCCCACCAATCATCCTCCTCATGTTTCCGTAGCTGTTTAGTGAGCTGCTCAGGATTACCAATACTCTTGTGAATGGACTCTGAATGATCCCTTCAGTTCATGCAGCACATCCATCAAAATCTTCGCACCCATGGCCTCGAGCCAACAGCAAGAAGTCAACGGCTGCCCTGTTTGGCAGTGTTTCATGTCACACCAATTTAACATCAATTAGCATTGCTGAAAGAGCAGCACTAGTGGCATTAGCTTCCTTTGCAAGCCAGCAGCCAAGCTTGTTTAAAGAAGCCAAAGCCTGAGCAGTACCAATTGCTGGTATTAAGCACACAAAGTCCCTGGCGTATCTAGTTCCTGTGGCTGGGAGGGCAAAGCTGCAAAGTCGTGCATCCTTCTCAGATCCTTGTGCCATGTCTCATCCCATCCTGTGGTCTTTTGCCAGGTGTCCTGGCTCCACCACCTGGGCTGCAATATACCTGGGGCTGTGCAGTTTTGCTGCACGCTCTCATGATACAGCTTACCAAAACGCTTCTGGCCAATGGACATCCCCACCAAGCACGTGTGGCAGGGATCACCAGGGCTTGTCACAGAGATGCACACAGTATCGGTGTGAGCAGCATTTGCAGGGGTCATCCCTATGTTTGTGCCATCCAGTGTAGGGGGTCAGACACTCACAGTGCTTTTGCCAATCACGATGATGCAACAAATGGTCACACACACCACAAAGGAACCCATTTCATGTGGTGACCTGTGGAGACACAAGCATAACTGATTCCCCACATTAACAACTCTACAGGTCCTGCCCACTGCCCTATTACTGGGTCCTTTACTGTCACTGGAGGCCAGGGATGAGCCTTTGTATCAAAAGAATATTGCCTTTTGGGTGCTGTTTGGCCAACTTCATCTCAATTCAGAAAGCTGAGAACGTACAGGGCTTTTGCTAACCTGTCATGTGGGCACTCCAACTCCCCCTTCTTTTGTTTCTCAAGAATAGGTTTTAATGTTCAGTTGAAGCAAAAATCAAAGGATTAAGAGCTTAGCTGAGGGATAGAAGCTATACATATAATGATTAGAGTAGAAAACATTGCAGAAAGCAGCTGAGCCAGTAGAGCCAAAACAATAAATCACTTGCTTGGCTTTGTTGTGTTAAGATTGGCAGTCGGGATATTGTTAATGTGAAGGAATCGTAACTGCACCTGCTCCCCAAAACCAACCAGAACCAGGCTGGGAGCTTGAACAATGGCCAAGGGGCCCGAGAACCTAGCAACTAGACAAAGGAGAAAAGTTAAAGGTGAGGAAGACTCCCTGACTTCATCATTAGGAGACCACTGACCCATTTCAAACACCCACTGACCCATTTGAAGGAAGGAACCGTGCAAGTGTAAAAGGACTTTGAGATCATTTTAATACAAAGCAGGGGTATGCAGGGTTAGGTAATGCATGTATAGGCTTACTAGATAATTATATGAATATGTGAAATTTTGAGGATAAAAGAAGGCAAGAGCCCTGTGCACTTCGCACATCCCAGTGGGAGATTTCTCCCGGGTGTGCCCAGGGTTGTAATAACCATATCACTCTTTATCTTTAACTGGTTAGAGAGTTTTTGTTCCTGCATCATTTTGGTGACCGTGGCAGGACTCCTCTGTTTGTGGGTGAGAACAGCCCGGGCTGGGGACATCTCTGGCGCTGCCGGGACCTTCCTGGAGGGATCTCTGCTCCCCCGCTGCTCATCACAGGGACAGACAAGACCTGTTACTGCACTGCAGACAAAACAGTGTGTTTAAAATTATGTGGGGTAGCCTGTAAGGCGTACACATAGCTAAAAGGCAGCTGATAAGTCACAGAAGACGTTCTGTGCTCAGCTCAAGCTGTGCAGTTTTGCTTGCAAGCATCAGGAGGGTGCAGTGGCCGGAGAAAGGATTTGTTGTGTCAGGGGACCGCCAGCAGTTCTGGGGGTGAACTGGACAAACCCTTGTTCATTGCTGCTATTTTAGTTGTTGCTATTTTAATCGTTATTATTTTGACTGTGTCCTGACTGTGTGGTGAGGCGTGCTTAGTACAAGGCAAGTGGGAGCTCGGATCCGCGTTTTCATTTTCAGGAGACCAAAATGGCTGGAGAAGGGAGAAGCGATTGGGGTGAACATTTAAAATTGCTGCATGCTGTGTCTTGTGTTGAAAAGAGGTGAATACTTTGTTCCATGATAAAGAAATACCCTTCCCCGCAGTGATTTTGACTTTGGGATTCGGGTTGTGTGTGCAGTTTCCCAGCCTCACCAACCCAAATGCCAAAAAGCAGCCCAAGTATGAATCTTCCGTGTGAGTCCCATCCCTTCAGCACAGGAGACAGGCAGAGCTGTTTCCAACTACACCTTGGGTGTCATTCTGCCACCCAAACTTGGGTCTGACAAGGCTGAAACTGAGCAAGACCCTCAGGAACAATCTGAGTGCAGATTTCCTGTCAGCAATGGGTGGGAATATTGTCCTGTTAGTTATTCATAACAGACAGGTTTATAGACCACCAGCACATGGGCCCATCCCGAAAATTCCTTGCACTTGGTTATTTTAAAGGCAGGTACCACCCTCCATCTCTTCTTTTGCAAGGCAGAAAAGCATTACCCTCAAAAAACACAAAGCTTTCCTGAGGTAGCCAAAAGAACTTCAAACTGTATTTAAAACAAACAAAAAATATGCAGGTGCTTTGCATTGAACAGTAAGAAAATGAACAAAACAAAACTGTTTCTGAGGCTCCAAAAGAACAGAGAACATGGAACTATTTACATCCTGGAGACCCAGTTAAGGCACTTGGGCTCCAGTCTCAGTCACTGTAAATTCTGTCTCGTTCAGTGGATGAGCTCAGGCTGGCTCCTGGTCACGTCTCTTGGCTTTGTTCAGCAGAAATCTCTGGAACAAAAGGAGGGATAGAGAAAACATTTGGTTAGATTCATCCAACAGGCACGTCTGGCAGAAGACACTCAATGACTGGAGTGACTTGACTCGAAGAGAACCTGCAGAGCTCTTTGACTTTCAGCAGCTGCCTCTTTATGGAGAGGATTTTTACAGCCTCCCAGCCCTTCTGCCAGGCACATCCCGATTTTTTCCTTTGGCAAGTTTGCCAGCAGATCATGGCAATGCATCCCTTTGCCCAAAGGGGCCCACAAAACTTTGTGTTTTATGGAAAATGACACTGCAAAGGCCCCGTGGGATGGCAGGTTACAGCTTCTGACTCTTCCCCACTGCTTGCACCACAGGACAACACGACATTTGTAATGACTAAACTGGACAAAAACGTAGCAGCAGCTCTAGGAATTCCTTTTGGCAAATGTTGGTCACAAGCCCAGCAAGGAGTCAAAAGTCCAAGTGCTGCCCAGCTGCAGCTAAGCTACTCAGCAGGTGCTCTCCCCCATCCCTCCCTCTCTCTTTGCTCCCAAAATGAGGAATGAGGAAGCAGCAACTGGGGTGGCTGCAGGGCCAGCCCTGTTTGGTGTCTTCAGAAACTGCAGGCAGGGCTGTGAAACAAACACTTACTGTTCCAACTTCAGTCTCCTTGTCTTGTCTTCATTTGGCAGAGAAGTCGCTGGGAAAGGATTCTTCTCATCCCTGCAGATCCCTGAAAAACAACAGAGAGAAAGCTGGTCAGAGAGGGATGCCTAAAGCAATTCCAAAGGCCGGCTATCCTGAATTTCCAGAGAAAATGTTCCTTTGTCCCAGGCATAGTCTGTGCTCCAGGATCTCCCCCTCTCGCCTCCTTCCCCAGCAATCCCTCCAATAATGGAAATGGAACCTTGGCTTCTCACTTGGCAACTCACAGTGCTTTGGAATCATTAAACTTCTCCCAGGCATGGAGAAATTCAGCAGCAGGTTTCCTTCTCAGTGGCTGAGAGAGCAGTGAGGGCTGGAAGGAGGAAAATTATCAGGAAAAAATGAGCTATTAGAAGGCAGCAAATACAGGGTGCACAGCCTGGCTTAACTCACAGCCCCACCCTCCCCCAAACATCCTAAATCCCACACCCCAAGCCAACAGTAAACAGCCAAATTTTAACAAGCAGCCAGTAAAATCCAATTTTATAACCCAGAAATGCAAAGCTGCAAGGGCTATGAAGTATTTTGTAAACAAGCTGTAAAACTTCAGGCCCAGGTTGCAGCCACACCCACAGGTTTGTTGCTCCTTATTTTTAAACAAGATTTAAAAGATTTCTGTTTAGAAACACACTCCTTTTTACACCAGTCTTGCATTTGCAGTTGGCTGCAATCAGAAAGAGTTACTTATCTGAGAGGATGTTTCTGAAGAGAATCACACAGCACGTGTGGGTTGCAGGAATCCTCCTGTCAGCTCTCCTGGATATCCATGGTGATGCCCTGGGGTTGTTCCCTAGGATCTTCCTCCACTTTCCTGTGCTTGGCTCCTGGTTCCTGGCAGGGTTATCCGTGGCAGGCAGGTCCAGGTTGTCAGTCTCGGTTCTGAGTCTCTTTTGGCTTGAGTTTGGTGCACGTTGTGCAGCATTCACGGCCAGCAGTGGTGGCAGCACCACATTCTTCCTCTCAGCTTGGAATGAAGCTTCTGATGCTCTGCACAAGAGAAGGAAATTCATTAATGTGATGCACATACAATGTTCTTAAAAACTTGGCTACATCCTGTACCAGTTCTCACCAGTGTCTCAACTGGACAACGCTTCCAAAGCTGAGAGGCTTCATGTGACAGGGACTTTTAATTGGCAGGGATTTTAACATTCAATAACACAATAGCCTAGCAGATTTCTGATCATCTGAAATCAGGATGACCAGGGAACTCTGGCAGCAAGAAGCAGCACCGAATAGCTCTCAGCCTTGGTTCACTACTGCTCATTTCCACCATTTTTAGTCAGCTCCTCAAAGTTTCTGAGAACACAGCAAGCAGTGAATCCCAGCTCATGGACTGGAGCATCAGAAGAAGAGGAAATGAAGTTAAACGCAGTGGGAAGGCTCAGATGTGGGGCTGCACTTCTTGCCTGACCCTGCTGTGCATGGGACAGTCCTCTCCCCTCTTTCAGCACCCACCTTTGCCATGCTTTGGTCCCTACACATTGCACACGTGCTCTCCAGCTGCTCTGCCTTGGCACAGCTGATGCTGCACATCACATTGGACACAGAGCACAGCACCATCCCCAACCTGATCCAGAGCCCTCTCTGCCCAGAAACACCTCCTGCCCCTCCCACTCCAAAAGCCAGCACATGACTAAGACAGCTGCTCATTTTCCCTAAGGAAAAGGGAGCAAAGAACTCCACAATTAAAGCTTTGCCATTCCTACTGCAATTGGAACATCCCTTCCCCCAGCCAAATACCAAGCCCAACACCTCTGAGCTTCCAGAAGATGTCAGGAGGGAAAGGTTCCCTACCCTCACCCACCTCCACCTGCAGAGCTGCTTTCTGCACTGGTTGCTTCCAGCATGGAAAGGCCAATCTGCAGCAGGTCAAGTTGCAGAAGGCACACAAAATTAAAAGCAAACTCCCAAGGGCCTGGACAGAAGATACAGTTCTTTTTCTCAGCCTTCTGACTTAGATTTACACATTCCACCACTGCATACTCACTTCAGTTTACTGCAGTCTTTGTTTGCTGAAGGCTGAAATTTTTGGGGGGATTTTTTCTCATTCCTTTTTCTTCCTGGGAGTATCCCTCTTGTCTTCCCTCTAACAGGAAGAAAGAAAAAAGGGAAAAAAATTCAGTCAGGTCTTGAAAGTTCACATAAAGTACAGACCAGTGCAGCTCTGTTTGACAGATTCTGGTTGAAAACAGAAAAAATAACACATGGAGCTGTCTTTAGAGGAGAAAGATCATGGCTCTAATGCCAACCTATGAAGGGAATCTTCACATGGGGTTTTCAAACACCACCTTGGTCATTGTCCAAACCCACCTCCCCTTGCCCCTCTCACCTTCTTCTTTCTAGGGGACTCCTCAGGATTCCTCATTTCTTTTCTCTTCAAGTCTGGCTTCCTCGCAGGCAAGAACAACTTCTTCTCCCCAGGAGGTGAGGGCACTTTCTCCTTGTGCAAATCCCCAGTCCTGTGGCCACTGGGGATGAGGGCATCACCTTCCTGAGCATCTCCCAGGAGCTCAGGCTCCAAAAACCCTTTGGTGTTGGCCTGGGGGCAGCCCTTGTGCTCTCTCTCCTCAGAGGGCTTGTGAAGTGCCAGCTTTGGGTCTTCACTGTCGGTTTTTGGCTTCTCTTTGACTTCCAGCTGATCCTTGCAGGGCTGGTCTGTGACCTCCCCAGGACCAGGCTCACTCTCCTCCTTCCTCACCCTTTTGGGTTTGTTGTGTTCCAGGGGCTCTCCAGGCCTTTTGGTACCCACAGACTCCTTGGGCAAAGGCTCCTTGGTGAGCCCAGGAGGATGCAGGCAGCTCTGCTTAGTCTGAAGATGAGCTCGCTGAGGAGCCTGATCCACCTGGCCACTGCTCTTCTGGGAATCCTTTCCCAGGGAGCCAGAGCTCTTGGGACCATCCTTGGCCACTTGTCCAGAGCTCTTCTGAAGGTCCTTGGCCACTGGGCCACAGCTTTTGTGAGAAGTCTCGTGCTCTTGGCCAAAGCTCTTCTCTGAAGCCTTGGCACCTTGGACAGAGCAGGTGTGAAATTCCTTGGCCACTTTACCAGAGCTCTTGGGAAAATGCTTGGCCACTTGGCTCCAGCTCTTCTGAGAATCATTCACTGCTTGGCCAGAGCTCTTGTGGAAATCCTTTTCCCTTTGGCCAGAGCTCTTGTGGAAATCCTTGGCCCTTTGGCCAGAGATTTTTTGAGATGTCTTGGCTGGCATGCCAGAGCTGTCCTGAGAGCCCTTGGCCACTTGCTGACAGGTTTGCTGGGATTTCTTGGCCACTTGGCCACAGCTCTCGTGAGGAGACTCCCTTGCCTTGGAGTGCTGCTGGCAGGAGCGGCTGCTGATGCCCTGCTCCTGCTTCTCACCCTCCTCACGTCCATTCCCACGGGCAATTTCCCTGGGACCCTGTCCTGGTGCTGCTCCTCGCTTTGCCTGGGTCATCAGGTTTCCAAGCCACCACTTTTTATCAGCTGGTGGCTCAGGCTGCCAACAAAAAGAGAAACGAAGGATTCAAGACTGATGCCTTTATGGGCTCTTTCTGTCCTAGCACAGCTCACCAGAGCCCAGGGACTCTTGCCCAGAGGTTGTAAGGTCTGGGCTTTGGTCTGTGAAGAATTACTCTAAACTAACAGGCCATGTGCCCTAACTTGCTCCTTGAGCACCATGGATGGATATTTGCTCAATAAAAAACCCATATTTGCCTGTGGGCAAATAGCTAAGCCTTCACTGGAGTGAGAGGGGTCTAACAAAGCAGTATTTGCAGGACACACCAGGCAGCATTTGGAACCAGAGGAGAAGTACAACATCTGCTTCCTTCCTAGGACACCCCCCTGCAGTGGGCAGGGGCTGTGGGAGCCTCTCCATGGTCTCTGCACTCACCTCAGGTGCTGGCAGGTCCAGCACCTTTGCAAGGTCCTCCTCACTGTCACTGGAGCTGACCTCTGGGTCACGGCCTGGGGAGCTGTGGCAGTCCCTGGAGCTCCCTGACTCGGAGCTGCTCAATTTTTCAATAAGAAAAAAAATCATCGCAAAACTTCTTAGAAGTGTTTTCCTTGGGCACAGGAGATTACTTTCAAATTTCACAGCTACATTTCTATAGCTTTTGTAGCTGTAGCTTTACTAGTCCTGCCAGGCTTCAAAACCATATCCAGGAATGATCAGATTCAGCTGGTATCCCTTAGCATTTATTGCTGTCAACGGCATTATTAGCAGGTTGACAAGCACAAAGTGTGATGTTAAGCACCACAGATTAAAAGAAGACTTTTTCAGTCTGGTACATGAAGACCTGGGGGCTTTTTCTTCACTTTCACTTTATTTTGGTTTTAAACACAGTCACTGTCATCATGACATGGTTTAGTGCACTTGGTGTTGTTGGATTAACTATAGGACTTGATCTTCAAGATCTTTTCCAACCTAAACCATTTCATGAGTCCATCAAGAAATAATAATTTTTCTGTTGGTGAAAATTCCCTGCATTGAAGTTTTCTGAGAAAAATCTGACTTAAGAGAACCCAAATTTTTGTTCATTCCAGGTTCTTTTCCCAGCAGAGATTGGAACAGAGTCTGGTTACTTACGATGTTCTTGGCTCAGAACTCAGCCACGTTTCTGAAGCTGCACCAGCCTGCTCTGGAAATCAAGAATGAAAAGCTTGTGTTTATTTACCTGACCTGTAGCAGATTTTACCCTCTGGTCTCTGAGCACCAGATCAGGCAGGTGCTTTCTTCCAGGAGGGGCTTGTCCGTCAAAGATCAAGATTGTTCATCACTCCAGATGGCAGTGATGAACAAAATACTGCTTGTCCTCTGCTGAACTGCTATCTGGAGTTCCAGGTAATGATTGTTTACAGTTTCTTAAGCCATTCCTAAATTCACCCCTGCTCAGCAAAGCAGAGGAAATCATGCTGCTTCATCAGTGTGAACGCTTGATGGTCTCTGCTCCATATAACACACAAAATTACCTGTCAGCACACAAAGAACTGGGTTTTCTTTGCATTTCTACTTACCCTGCTTCTGTGCTGCACATCCATCAGGTTGGGACTCCTAGAATGAAAGGACAAAGTAATTTAGCATGCAGCTTAACAACACATCTACTGACTCCAAGACTGTGTTAATGGCACATTAGGGGTATGTGCATTTTGGAAGAAATCTTTTGAAAACATTCTACGAGCTGCCAAACAGCTGAGCTGGACTTCTGCTCAGCAGAAAGATCTTTTGTAATTTATCAGAAGCCCTGGGAAAATTGGGCTGGCTTACCTTTGATGCCACTGGAAGTCTGGAAATCTCTGCTTTAGTTGGTGTCTGAAGAGGTGACAGGAGAGGTGACAGGAGGCTGCTCATGTCCTGCAAAGAGAGGGAGAGAAGCAGCTCTCAGGAGTTTTGCTGATGGACACAGAGGGAGTTTCAGCCTTCCAGAGCCAGAGGGTTCCACCTCCTCATGGATTTGTACAGGAGATCTGGTATTGAAGAGCACCCACCTTCAAGATTCCTTCAATGGACTGCACATAAACGTGCAGGATGCGCTGAAACAAGAAAGAGGGAGCAGTGAGAGTTTGTTTGGATATTTTACTCATTGGTAGCAAACAAGCAAGCACTCAGCAAACATTTGCTGACCAGCAGGTCTGGAAATGCCATGCAAGTCCATTCATAAAGAAATGCTAGTAAGGATTAAGAGCTGAAGCCACCACCGTCACCTCCTGTGAGATCAATGTCTGGCTTCCCTGGCAGTCAGGAAAGAGTCTCCATTGCTGACTTTTTATTCCTGTTCTCAAGACAGTCTGTTCCTGCAGTCTGCTCCCTTGATTGAATATCACTCTCCTTTAGTTGCTATTGAAGCAGCTAAGCTTTGCCTGCAAGGGCACAGGCTGCCTCTGCATGTGAAAGAGTTGAGCAAAAAGTTTCATGAGTTAAGAAAAAAACAGTTTAGAAATAACGGTTCCTAATTCTAGAGAAATTCTCAGTTCAGTTCTAGAGAAGGAGGAATATTTGCCATTGATTCAAATAAAATCAGACTCATCTTTCTGAAATAAAAAGAAAATAAAAATGACTAAAATGCAACCCTTGTAAGGTGTAGTTGGTGCTTGGCTTCCAGTTGAGAGCACTGCTCCTGCTCAGGTAACTCAGGCTGGCTCCAGCCTTCAGCACTGCAGGACTGTGTTATCAAAGACAGGGTCATCTTTGAGACCAAGCAGAACTAAGAAAATATTACATCCACAGGACTGAAAGAAGCAGAAAATGAAAGGAGGAATTTTTCACGTCTAGAGCCATTGTCCAAAACAGCCATGACCAGAAATCAGTCAGTCAGGGGCCACAGCCCAGAGATCCCTACTGCAGAGGATCCAGCACATGCACTCCAGGTTTCATCTCTCAGCTTCAAAATGGACTAATCCTGGGGTGAAAACTCCAGAAGGACCAGACAATGATGCCAAAGGACAAGGGGGAACACTGCCAGGTTAGGCTCCAGAAGTCCAAGAAGGGCTGTTTATTGACAAATTCCAAAAGGGAAGCAGAGGGCAAGAAATGTCTTCTGCTGCTGCAGAGGTCTCAAGGGGACACCTAAGAGGGACAGGATTTCAGGTCTGCTGTCCTGGCTGCCCTCAGACTGCAGAGAGGGAGGCAAGGGGCTGCTGTGGAGCAGCCTCTGCACTGGATTTGCATTCCCCTTGGGTGCTGGTGCTCCTGGAAGTGCAGAGGCTGGCGAGCTGTGGCAGTCCCTGGAGCTCCCTGACTCCCAGCTGCTGGGCTGTGCTGGTGCCACCCTCTTCTGCTGGGGCTGGAGAGCTCTGCAAGGCCCCCAGGAGACAAAATTAAACAGCAGCAGGGGAAAGGTTACTTCCTTATCCCACTGACATGGCAGCATTCCAATCGAAACCCAAACCCTGTGTCTGGCCACTGAGAGCAGAGGGGAGAGGGCCAGGGGAACACATTGCCATGCTCCAAAAATAAAGAACCAGCATCAAAACCCCTCTGGGGGAATAATCAAACCTTCAACATCACACCCAGCCAGACAAAAATGTAAACAGGATCTGACTGCTGTATTGTGAACCTGTCTTTTGCCAACTAAAGCTAAATTAAACACCAAAACTTGCCAGTGCCTTTCTGAAAGCAACAACCCTCAAAGGAAAATTTCCAATACAGCCCAACAAATTTCAGGTTGGATTTTGGAGGGTTTTTTTATTCTTCCCCTTATGTTTTCACTTCTCCATCTGTGTTCCTTGGTTAAGACAAAAACATAGGATCTACAGACACACTGGAGGAGGGGAGGAGGAGAAAAGAAGGGAACACCTGAGGAAATCCAAGTCTGGTTCATAGGCAAACTCCAGCATGCCCGGGTTATTCCTTTCTAATTGGAGCTTTCCTGAAAACCCCATAAAACTGAAACCAATTTTCAACAGCAGCTCCAGGCAGCCACAAAGCAAAGCCTGTAGCTACAAGAGGAACCAGGAACCCCTTGCCATCTCCCCCTCATGTGAAAAGGTTTGTTTTTCTAGTTTGGTCTAGAGGGTTGTTTGCCAACACAACTGTACCTTGGAGGAGCAAGTGAAGGAGGTGGCTTTTCCACAACCTGTTTTGTTCAAAAAAACTAAGAGGAGAGGGGGAGGCAAGGTTAGCTCAGGGAATTCAGCAGAGTGCAGCAAGTGGGGAGGATTTCAAGATGTGTGTGCCTGGTGTAGGCACCATTTAAAGCTGACTTGGTGGGCAGCACTCTGCACTCCCACCTCTGCCTAACACACTCAGATCATTATTGTCAGCTTTTGCTGACAATCAAGGTAAAATGGGGTTTGTGCTTCCACACATGACATGCTTCAAATGTCCATGAAAAAACATCAGATTTGGAGACGACAGCTGGAACAAAAGTGGGAGTCCTTGAAGCATTTTCCATTCATCCTCTGGCTCAAACATGTTACAGCTCTACAAATGCAGAGCCTACTGAAAACGATGGGAGAGAGGAAAGAGAAGTTTGCTGCCACATTGGCCCTCTCAGAAACACTCAGAAGCTCAAGGGCATCTGGGTCTCTGTAACACCCTGTGCTGCAAGCATGGGGCTGGTTTCCCTTTGTTGGCAATGGGAATTGGGAAGCCCAGACACAAGGCAGCAGGCCCAGAGCCTTTGGGCAAGGGGAGCTCGGGAATGGAAACCTCCAGCTTGAGGAAGGAGCAGCTCTGGCTGCTTAGGATGAGCTGTCATGGGATGGCTCTTGAACTGCTCTAGAGAGTGTTACAGACTGAGAGGAAGGCTGAACTTACAACATCTTACAGCTCCAGCTTTTATCTCGACTTCTCCTCACCCACCCCAAAACACACTTTCAGGGAGGGAAACATCTGCTGAGTGAACAGGAGCTGAGCAATGCATTTCTTCCCCACCCATTTCCTTCATGTATGCAAAACAAGAAATACAGAGATCTATTCTTGAAGAGCACCAACCTTCCAAGTTTTTTCAGTGCATGGCACACCAATGGGCTTCTTTTCCTGAAACAAGAACAAGGGAGGCAGGAGTTGATTTGGGTTTTTTACTAACTGACATGCACTCAGCCAGCATGTGCTTACCAACAGCTCCAAAAATGTCATGCGAGTCCATTAATAATAAAATGCCAGTAAGGATGAAAAGGCCCATCTGAAGGGGAGTGAATAATGGAGACCAGGTGGAAAACCAGCTGAAATCCCCACAGTCACCTTCTCCTCCTCTGAGGAAAATGCCTGTGTTACCTTGGTGTCCTAGGGTGATGTTATGGTGTTTGTATCTCCAATCGTGTGTCCTGATTATGTTTGGTATTATGTCCTGTGCTTCCAGGACTGACTCTGAGAGTGAAGCTTTGTTTTGTCTTGTTATCAGCCAGCTCACCTCCCCCATGGTCTATGTTTAGGAGAGGTTTTAGCTCGGCTTGCTTGCCTGCTTGTTTGCCTGCTTGCTTGCCTGCTTGCTCGCTTCTGCCTCTTTTTCTTTCCTTCGCTTTGCCCTTGCTTTTTTCTTATTAGTTAGTTCAGCTAGGCAGTCCAACCTTTTCCCTGGACTGTTTTCTCTTCCACCCCGTCCCCTCCCTCTCCTGGATACCATCTGAACCTGTTCCGGACGGGGACCTGGGAAACCCCAAGAAACACCGGGAGTCTACACTCTGTCACCTGCAGCAGCCATTCCCCAGCGCCAGAGACTGATAACTGAGCGACCACTCGCCAGAGAGACTGAGTTTGTCATCCCTTCAGAACGGTGAAAGAGTTTTTTTGTCAGCTGGTGTTGTCTTTTTTCCCTGTGCTGGGGAGTGTCTTGCTTGTTAAATAAACAGGTTTTTTCTCCCACTCTTCTCCGAGGAAATTCTTCCCGAACCCGGTGGGGTGGGGGGGAGGAGTCGTGGGGTTTGCTGTCTGGGGGCTCCTTCTGGAGGTTTTCCCCCAAATTTGCCCAAAACCAGGACACTTGGGAACCTGGCAGTCAGGAAATATTGTTTCCATTCTTAATCTACTACTACTATTACTATTACTACTATTTATTACTATTACTACTATTATTATTATTGTTGTTGTTATTATTACTGTTGTTGTTATGTAAGTATGTTTGTGCAGTCTTCTCCCTTTTTTTAAGCAGCTAAGCTTTGCCTTCAGAGGCACAGGCTCCCTCTGCATTTAAAAGAGTTGAGCAAAAAGCTTCCTTGGTTAAAATAAACCACTCGGAAGTAATGGTTGTCAATTTTTCTAAGCCAGTTCTAGAGAAAGAGGAATATTTCTCATTCACCCAAATAAAATGAGACTCCTTCTTGTTCTAAAGGCCACAGCAGTCTGGATAAGACACGGAGTTCTGACACATCTGCAAAGATGCAACACAGTTTATGCAAGTTCTGGCTGACTTTAGCCATCCTCTTCTTGCCCCTGCAGCATTTGCAAATGCCCAGCTACCGTTTCTCACTCTCCCATGCTTGGCCAAGTGATGGATTCAGCAGCCAGATTTGGAGCTGGGCATGTTCTGCAGAGCTGAGCCCACCCCCAGCTGATGGCAGAAGCTGCCAGGGATTCCAAGCCTCTCTCAGCTGTTTCTGGGCACCCCCTCCTTCCCCTCCCTCACCACCCTCTCCAAGGAAGATGCAGCATCCCTGCTCCTTTCTTCACACTGATACTCCCTGACATTTGTCATTCACTCCAATAAAACCAGACTCATCCAAGCAGCAAGGACAAACACTGCCCATTGCTGCTGGCCTGAGGGCTGATTGCAGCACTCTGCATTTCCAAGACTTTGAGACCAGGAATGGTGCTTTATTTTTTTTGGCACAGAAGAATGGCTCCTGCTCTGCTTTATTCTCTCAGCTTCCTCTCATTTTCCACAAGGTATTGCCTACAGTCCTTTGCAGTTGATCACCACCCTTTTCCAGGAAAAGCTGACTGCAGCCTCCAGCTCTTCCTTCTCCTCCCAAAGGCCAAACACAGTTTGAAAACCATCTCCCTGGCTCTCCTGGCCCAGCTGCCATGGCTCAGCACTGTGAACTTCGACCTCCCATAGGGCACAGCAACATCCCAGTGCTGAAGGATGAGCCTGGCAAAACCCCAAAACACATCTGGAACCAAGTGCCAAGGCTCAGCCACCAGCCAGGAGTGTGATGATCCCCTGACCTTGAGGGACTGCCAACAACAGAGGGCCCCAACAATTGCACTCACCTGGACAGGCTCAGGAAGGATTTTGGATGGTGGAGCTTTGGCTTCTGGCCTCTGTTTGGAGACAACTTCATTGCAGTCCTTAGAGTTCTGCTTAGTGTTAGGCCTGAGGCCTAGTGATTGCAGTGAGAATTCCTTCCCCATGTCCTCATATGGGTTTGTCTTCCTGGAGGCCAGACCACTCCTGCAGGTCTGTGACATGGATTTGGACATTTCTGGAAACCACAGAGGACTTGGAGGGGACTCCTGCCAGGGGATCAGGTTGAGGTCCCACTCACCCAGCATGTGCTTGATGTGCCATGACAGCTCATCCTCTTTATTGGTCTGCAGCACAGGAACAGAGAGGGGAATGTCAGAAACAGCCCAGGCAGGAGAGCCAGCTCTGCAAGAGACATTGCTCAGCATCTGCATGGAATCACCATGCATCCCCACTAGGGAAGTTAGGCAAGCTCAGTGGAGCAGATGGGAAGATGCTGTGTTTGCAGGGATTGGGCCAAAGTCTGCTACAGCCCATGCAGAAGACACAGCTCTCCCCTCGGCCCCCAAGCCTCCTTCCTCCTCTCCTTCCAGCCTGCACCCCACTCCCATTACCTTGTAGGGATTGGCAAAGACAGGAGTCTTCTCCCGGGATATGTATTTCTCCTCCACCTCCCTCCTCCGCCTCTCTTGCTCCAGACGGCCGAGCAGGTTTCTGTTGTTGTTCCGGCTTTCAGAAGGAGACACAGAAAGGAGAGTTAACACTTGAACCCCTGTTTTTATACTCTGTGCACAAACTTTCCCACAAGGGCACATGTCCAGCAGCAAAGCAATGTTGAAATCCTCAGGATGCTGACAGTGGACAGATCAGTTCTGTCCCCTGTGGGTCTCATTGCTCTGGGGCACAGCACACATCCTTCTCAGGGATTGCTGCTCCTCATCCCAGACATCGACAAGGATGACAAGGGAAAGACTCTCCCCCCATTTCATTGTGAAACAAATGGAGAAGCAGTCGCTGAGTCACTGAGGGGGATCAGCACATGAGCTGGCAAATCCACTTGCAATCATCAATGGAGAAACTGCCATGCTTGTTCTTCACACCTCTCACCTCACTCTCCCCCTGAGAGTCAAAGAGAATCCTCTCTTTTGAAGGTGTTGCCACTTTCAAGGATTGAATTTTGTCCACTTTACAAACAGCCTTGGAAATTCACTCTCTACTGTAAATGGATATTTAGAAAGCTGCTTCCACAGAAAATCATGTAGCTATATTTCAAGCAATCCCATCAATGTCATTAGAATGGAAATCTCAGACATTCAGAAAACACCATGTCAAATGCCCCTGTTCCTCCTCAGCCACATCTGCATGTACTCAATCCCACCAGCCCCATAGCAAAACACCAATAAAGCTGTGTCCCATCATGGCAAAACAGATCCTTTAAACTGTCCCTGCTCTGTGAAAGACTACTGCAAAATGAGGGAAACTCTGCCTCTGCTATTTGTAGACATGGGGGAAGGAAAATCATGTAGGCAGAGTGGATGCAGGTATCTATTTCTACTCTACTGCACAGTCTGCTTTATACATACAATTCCTAGATTCTTCTTGGCCCATGCAACTTCCAGCAGTGGCACTTTCTCCAATACCACACCAGTAATCAGCTCCTGAAAGTTTCATCATCCCTAGAACCAAGGCACAGCTGCCTCATCTCATTCTGAGTGCCATTATTTACAATAAACCTGGTTTTTGCACTAGGTGACATTCCAAACTCAGAGCAAAGTGTCTGCTGAAATGCCCAATCCTTGAAGATCAGCCTGTAGCTCTCCCAGTCTCCAGAGCCCTGCAGACACCATTGCTGCCCATCTCTGACCTGGCCATTCAAGGTGCTTGTCAAGATGCTCTTCAAAGCCTTTGCACACCTGAGCTCTGCTGCCACTCAGAACCCTGCACAGTTTCCCTCAGGTCAGGGAAAGTTGGAAGCTTTGGGAACTCCAGGCACCTGGCAGCCTTGGAGCAGGGGGACTCCACAGTCCCAGCCTCTCCATCTCCAGGGGCAAAACAGCTGCAGTTAAAAACACTGCTGTACTTGCTGCAGGTGGTCAACACTTGCTGTGTCACCAGGAAAACCCCATCACCCTGACTGCTCAGAGAGGCAGAGGGAGCCAAATGTCTGCCCTGAAACATCAGCTCAGTTCTCATCCTCTCCAAACATATTCCACAAGAAATAAGAACTTGCACCCACCCCGAAAAGAAACAACTCTTGTGCTTTGCTACAGACTGAAACAGGAAAATACTCCAGGGCCCAAAGCCTCCCAAAGTGCAGAAGGGAGTGCCCTGGCCCCAGGTATGAGAAATTGGCTTCAGAAAGTTCAGCAGACAACCTGCCCTGGCCCACAACATCATCCAGGTCTGGGTCTGTAACAGGAGCTCTGAAAATCCCACTGGCAGGACAACCTTTATTTCTCCCACTCAGGGATTCTGATTCTTGCATTGGAGGGAGGATTCTTTTCATAAACCCTCTCAACATTCATCACAGCACCTGGGAAGCCAAGATTGCATCAAATCAATTCCTACCTGATGTTGCTGTTCTGGTTGCCTCTTGGCTGCATTTTAGAGCCTCAGTTTGAGTCAGCTTCTCTGGAAGAGAACAAACAGATATTCAGCATCTGCAGGAGTTCATGATTAAAGCAGAGGCCACGATCTGCAGGGACTTGCTACCCTCAGAGCCTGGAATACCCTTCTGGCAGTGCTCCTAACATCAATGATCCAAATGTGGGGATTACACATAGCTGAGAATGGGGGGAACCGAGAGATCCATGTTCCCCTTCCCCCAGTGGTGATGCTGCATTTCAGGTCAGCTCTTAACTCCAGATTTGGCCAAGAGCATGACAAACCAGGCCATTGCTGCAGGCTCCAGGATATCTGGTTCAATTTTCAGAATAAATGTGCCCTAAGCACTCTGCTTTTAGATGACCAAATGTGACAATGGTTATCTTTTTTCTTCTGTCTTCACTTAGAGTCAGAATTGAATGTTCAAAAGACAAATTTCTTGTTCAGACTTAGTTGTTTATTAAATCTTATCTAAAGTACGGAGAGTTCTTCCACACTTCGAGCTATTAGGCCAAAAGTAGGAAAACTGAGGTGAATTTAGCTAGTAACAAAGTCTTTTAAAAGCTAACTATCCAATTAAGAACAAGCATCTATATTATTTATACTTTTGACTCAATAACTAAACACTTGTGACCCACAGTGCAGCACTAACTATCCAACCAAAAACCACTACCTGAAATCATGAAGAAGAAGGAACAAGAAGGAAAAAAACCCCAAACAATGCCCAGGAACCTCCATCTTGTTCCATACCCATTACTATATTCTGAAACCCCAAATTCCAAACCCTTCACCATGTGAAATTACATACTTCTATTCTAACTACACACCAGTGATTCTAACTTTATCACTCTAATTTGGAAGCCTTCTCCAAGACCTCAAGTCAAAGGCAGTGCTCTTTTGAGAGTCAGTGTCAGAAAGCACAGAAAGTTCAAAATTCCCAGGCTTCAAAGTTCCAACACAAATGGGCCTCACATAAATGGCAGCAATTTTGGAAAGGGGAATGAAAGAAAAGGAGGGAAATAAAGTCCTGAAAACACAGCTCTAGATAAAAAGATAACGAGATCCTCTCAGCAGAAGTAAAAAAATTCAAACTGGCTGAAATAGGACTGAGAGCATTTCCATTTCAATTTGTGACATTCATTTACAGCATCTCACACTCCAGAGAGAGCAGAATGATTTCCTGCTGGGGAGGAGGCTACAGGAGTTTTCTGTGAAGTCTTGTGAGCCACCCCACTTAGAGCAAGTGGTGTGGAACAGGAGCACAGACACTTGGGGAAGAGCTGGAGCAGCTGAGCTCCAAGCCATGGCTGTAACACCAGGGAAGGGACCAGCAGGGAACCATTCTGCAAGCCACAGAATGGGAATCCTGTGGATGGGGATCCTGCCAGAGCCCCACCTCCCCCTGCAGCTGGGAAGCCTCACAAGAGACACTGACACCAAGCTAAGAGGACACACCTGGAAGCAAACAAACACTGCATCTTTGTTCCTCCCTCACGAGCATGAAAACCATCCTGCTGGCTGGGAAATAAAGTGCCTTCAAAGAACATGGTGCCCACTTGAATTTCAAGAGAAACAAAAGTGGGAGAAGTAGGAAGTGCATGCAGGGAGAAGTAATTCCAACTTTCTTCCCATATCTGCTGAATGGACCTGGCATTGGCAGAACTTGGGCAGAGAGAGATGCATGCCCACATGTGAATAAACAGCATGACAGGGAAGCCTGCCCTGTCACCAGCTTATCCTTGACATGGCCACAAAGCACACAAGTGGCCAGCAGGAAAATCGAGATTTCACTAAACAGTCCAAAAGTTTTGCAAATGCCCTTGACAGGGCCGGGTTTTTGACCACACTATTCCCACAAGGCACAACTGCTCCTGCAACCAGGCTGTGCTTCTGAACACAAGCTTGCCTCACTCTGGAGAGGAAAGCAGGTACCCAAGTACCCTGGTGGCAATTCCTACAAGCTTTGGACAGGGCTGATTTTGGCCAGGCTCATTTCTGCATCCCTTAGCAGGACATATTTGATTGCTCTTCTTTCTGCCTTGTCCATCCAGCTCCAGGCAAAGAGCTGCTCTAGTGGAACAAGGAAGCTTGGAAACTGCTTGAAAACTGCTTAGAAACTTGATGTACCCATCTCAAGAGCTTTTCTTTCAAATGTTGCTATCACTAACCTTCCCATGATATTTTTATGGGCAAAGCTTGGTGTTTTATATATATATTTGAAGCAACAATTTGACATCCAGTCAGGGAACATACTGGACTCATAGAACCAGAGAACCATAAATCTATAGAACCACAGAATGCTTTACATTGGAAGAGGCCTTAAATGTCACCAGATTCTGCCCCTCTGCCATGGGCAGGGACACTTTTCACTAGACCAGGTTTCTCAAAGGTCTGTCAGACCTGGCCTTGAATGATTCAAACATTCTGGTGGCTCTTGTACTTAGATAAATATAACATATGAATATACATACAAGGCTATTATAATGATAACAGCCATGAGCCTTGAAACTGGAAAAATAACAAATCAATAACTTTGGCTTCACTTTGGGTGTGGGTGTTTCCACAAGGGCTCTGCCACCTCCCTCTGGAGTACCTGGCTGCCACAGTTCAACTGCCAGAACAGCCCCTGGCAGCTGCTCCCATTCCCAATGGGGCAATCCCAGGCCACATCTGGAGCAGTTGCTGCAAGCACTGCCCAGGAAAAGCAAAAAATAAAGTTCCCCCTGACACACATCTGCTGGCTCTGCCCTCAGCCCTCTCCTTCTCAGTGCTGGCACCTTTTGGCAGCACACGGGGCAGAACCAAGGGCCCTCTGTGCTCCCCATGTCACCCTCCTTTCCCAGGGATTGGCTTGGAGACATTTGGGATTAAAGCAGCAGCAGCACGGCCTGCTGCAACCTTGTAATTTGTCCTGATCTAAGCTGGGGAATAATAATCCTAAATATTTGCTATATAAAGAATGCCTTAAAGGTAATTTCCCTGGTTAGTGGCTCTTTCTCAGCACACTGCTGCTAGCTTGCAGGAGCAGGAGCATTGGCTTTGAAGATGCTCCTGTTGATGCCCAGCGCTGGTGGCCAGCAGGGACATCCGTGCCCAGCCAGTTTGCCCCTTGGTAGCCAAGTGCAGAATTACCTGGCACAAGCCGGCCGTGTGGGCGAGGAATTCCTCCCCTGTGGCAATGAATGCTCTGCCAAACAGGCTTTGGGGGCAGAGCAGAGCTCCGGGATGGAGCGGGCAATGCAGAGCTCCGGGATGGAGTGGGCAGAGCAGAACTCCGGGATGGAGCGGGCAGAGCAGAGCTCCGGGATGGAGCGGGCAGGGCAGAGCTCCGGGATGGAGCGGGCAGAGCAGAGCTCCGGGATGGAGCGGGCAGAGCAGAGCTCCGGGATGGAGCGGGCAATGCAGAGCTCCGGGATGGAGCGGGCAGAGCAGAGCTCCGGGATGGAGCGGGCAGAGCAGAGCTCCGGGATGGAGCGGGCAATGCAGAGCTCCGGGATGGAGCGGGAAATGCAGAGCTCCGGGATGGAGCGGGCAATGCAGAGCTCCGGGATGGAGCGGGAAATGCAGAGCTCCGGGATGGAGCGGGCAGAGCAGAACTCCGGGATGGAGCGGGCAGAGCAGAGCTCCGGGATGGAGAGGGCAATGCAGAGCTCCGGGATGGAGCGGGCAATGCAGAGTTCCGGGATGGAGCGGGCAATGCAGAGCTCCGGGATGGAGCGGGCAGAGCAGAGCTCCGGGATGGAGCGGGCAATGCAGAGTTCCGGGATGGAGCGAGCAGAGCAGAGCTCCGGGATGGAGCGGGCAGAGCAGAGCTCCGGGATGGAGCGGGCAGGGCAGAGCTCCGGGATGGAGCGGGCAATGCAGAGCTCCGGGATGGAGCGAGCAGAGCAGAGCTCCGGGATGGAGCGGGCAGGGCAGAGCTCCGGGATGGAGCGGGCAATGCAGAGCTCCGGGATGGAGCGGGCAGAGCAGAGCTCCGGGATGGAGCGGGCAATGCAGAGCTCCGGGATGGAGCGGGCAATGCAGAACTCCGGGATGGAGCGGGCAATGCAGAGCTCCGGGATGGAGCGCTCAGCGCTGCCGCAGCCCAAGTGCGGCTCTGCCGTTGGCACCGCCCGGCTGGCAACGGAGCGTCCCGGGCACGGAACGGGCAAACGGGCACGGGCGGGCACGGAACGCTCGCCCGCAGCCCCGGCCCCGCCCGGCAGCAGCGCACGGGTTGTCCCCAAGTGCCACCAAGCCCTGCCCGGCTGTCCCCGAGTGATGAATCCCACAAACCTGGTTTGCGGGGTTTTTTGTTTTTTTTGGTTTTTTTTTTTTTTTTGTTTGTTTGTTTTTTGTTTGTTTTTTTTTGTTTTGTTTTTTTTTTGTTTTTTTTTTTGTTGTTGTTGTTTTTTTTGTTTTTTTTCTTTTTTTTTTTTTTTTTTTTTTTTGAGCTTACTGTGCTGTCAGGCACTGACTCCCTGGAAAACCCTGCTTTTGATCTGAGGCCTTGAAAACGGCTTCTAAATATGAGTGGTGAAATAAAAATCACGAGTGTGTAGTGAAATAGAAGTGTGTGCTTTCACAGGGTAACAGGTTTTAAATTGGAGGTTTTTATAGTATAGTAATAAGTATGGGACAATATGAAAGATTTTGAGAGTTGTCTCTTTCGGTGTTCATCTTCCTTCTTCATCATGAGTTTCAGGTAATAGTTTCTAGTTAATCAGCATCACTGTAAAAATCATAAAAATCTAATTATTGGGTTAAAAGGATAAATATGTGTTAATTCTCTATAGAACTGTTTAGCTTTAAAAATCCTTGTAACAGCTGCATCTTTCGTCATTTTTTCCAAGCTAGAAACGCTGTTTAACGCTCTGTACTTTCTGATAAAATTTAATAAACAACCAAGTCCAAACACGAGAAAAAAACGTTTCCATTGTGTTTCTGTTAATCCTAACTCTAAGAAAAAGGAAAAAAAAAACATAACAAAACAAAACAATCAAAACCAAGCCACTAATTAAGTGGTGCCAAAGTCCCACCATTGCTACACCCGAGTGCCACCGAGCCCCCGAGCCCTGCCCGGCAGCCGGGAAGGAGCCGCTGAGGAGCCCCCAGGGAGCAGGGCCAGAGCTGCGGCTGCTTTGTCCAAAAGCTTGGGGACATTCCGTGAAAAAAAGCTGAGAAATTCAATTCTGTGACCTGCACGCCTTGTGACCCTTGAGTACTGATGGAAAATTAGGAAGGCTCCATCCCAGTGCAGACAGGAGCACCCCTGGACTGGGGACTCTTCAACAAGAATTTCATGTGTAAATTATTTGTCACTGGGATAAAAAAAAACAGAACTCCACAGCAGCCCAACTAATCTATATCATTCACAAATTCTGTATGTTTCTATCAAGTACAGAGAATTCTTGAAATACCTAATATGAGAGTGGCTTTTTCCACAAGAGTAACTCCATCAGTCGGGGAATGAAGTATTAAATCATCTCAGCCAAACAGAAACAATTAATCCAAAATAGTCAGAATCAACATGTCACTGATAAGGCACAACTGATGTCCAAGAATTCCTAATTTGCTAAACAAATCAAGGAGATCTACGCTGAAAAATAATTCCCAGATGATTTTTTCATAGATCAGATTCCTGTAGTTCAGCTGCTCCACCTGCCTTCCAGCTCTCCAATCCTCTTTTGCATTTTATTGTCATACTGCAAATCTACAAAAAAAACTTTTCTGAGAAAAGAGGGAATTTCCTATTAAATTTCTCTTGAAGAGAGCTTCCAGCCACAGCAGTAAGAGCAGTGTTTGCTGCCTGCCCTGAGCAGAGACACAATACCTATTGCCCAGCCTCTTTCCCACCTAACCTACTTTCCTAGTCTGAACTTTGTAGCCACAGTCACTGGAAATAAAATCAGAGCTTTAACGGTACTTTGCATATTTTCAGTATTATTCTAAAATTTTCTACTTCATCCTCTTTAAATGTACAGTTTTCTTTTAAAGCGCATACTTTTTTTTTCCTTCTTGAGTATTTTATCCCAGAGGCATTACTGCCATCATTGATGGGCTTGGTCACTGCCAAGGGTGGGTACATCTTGGTTTTATTTTAAATGCACCTTTTCATTTCTACTCAAGAAAAGTGAAAAATGGTAAAAATCAATCCCATAAAGCCAAGTTTTGTGATTATGGAAAGCAGTATGGAACTGAATGAGGTTTATTCCATCCTAACCAGTTTATTTATTTAATCTTATTAATTCAGATTGTTTGATGCTGTGATATAAAAAATGTCTTGTTTTCTTCTGCTGCTCCCAGCATTTGAACATCACTGTGAGAACTGCTGGGCAGCCTCTGCCAGCTCCTGCCCAGCCCGTGGCACCTGTGGGCCTGCACTGACAGCCCTGCCCCGGGCTCTGCCGGGCTCTGGGCCAGCACAGAGGCCGGGCAGGGCTGGCCATGGCCGGGAACAGGCCCTGAGCCCCGCAGGAGGATGGAGCTGGGCCACAGCCAAACTCAGCCCAGGCCAAAGCTGGGCTCAGCAGCCAGGGCTGGCAAGGGCTGGGGACAGAGGCTGGCGCTGACAAATGTCCTGGGCCCCCTCCCTGCTCTGTGCATGCCACCAAGGGCACAGAGCAGCCTCCTCTCTGGGCCACTTGCCTGTTTGCAATGCCTTCCCCAGGCGCTGGCCCTGCCCCACAAGGCCTGGGCTGAGTCGTGCCCCTGCCCGCTCAGCCAGGCTGACATGGACACTGCTGCTTTCTCTGGCAGGCTCTCTCAGGCCAGCCCAGCTCCCTGCAAGCTGTGCCAGCTGCCCTGAGCTCTGTGCAGCACCAAGGGCCTCTCCCCAGCACAGCCCAGCCGGCTCTGGCCCCACAGCTCTGCTCAGGCCAGGGGGCTCTGGGCAGTGGCCCCACGGCCTCAGCCCCTGCCAAGGGCACAGCAGCAGCTGCAGCTCTGAGAGGACTCAGCCCCAGCCATGGGGAAGGTGCTTGGCCAAGACAAAAGGAGGCTCCCTGGGTGCCCTGCTCCCCTCTCCCTGAGCTCCTGAGAGCTCTGCAGCCCCTCCTGCCATCCCATCTGCCCAGGCCAGCACAACAGCCCTGGCCTTGGGGCCCTCCAGAGCTGCTCCTGCTCCAGGCCCAGGGCCCATCCCAGAGCTGGGGCAGCCACAAAGCTGTGCCCATTTCTGTTCATTCCGGCTCTGATGAGGATGAATCCTCAGCCACTTGGAGGATGCTGATGAATTTTACTACTCCAGAGGTCTCTTCTTTCTTGAACTTTTTGGTTCACAAATTCAGTGACAAAGACTCACAAACTTTT
This sequence comes from Sturnus vulgaris, assembly GCF_052056855.1. NCBI lineage: Eukaryota > Metazoa > Chordata > Aves > Passeriformes > Sturnidae > Sturnus > Sturnus vulgaris. Next base: position 6,102,666 of record NC_142272.1, read on the forward strand.
GTTCAAAACATGAGCCAGCAGTGTGCCCAGTTGGCCAAGAAGGCCAATGGCACCTGGCCTGGATCAGGAATGGTGTGGCCAGCAGGAGAAAGGCAGCGATTCTTCCCCTGTGCTCAGCACTGGTTGGGCAGCACCTTGAGTGCTGTGTCCACTTCTGGGCCCAAAATTTAGGAAGGACATGGAGGGGCTGGAGTGTGTCCAGAGAAGGGCAAAAAGGCTGGTGAGGGGTCTGGAACACAAGTCCTGTGAGGAGTGGCTGGGGGAGCAGAGGATGTTTATCCTGGAGAAGAGGAGGCTCAGGGAGACAAGGTGGTGTCAGGGCACAGGTTGGACTTGATGATCTGCAAGGTCTTTTCCAGCCTGGCTGATTCTGTGATTCTCTGAAACCACCCCTGGAGCATTTGCAGGATGAGCCCTGGGCCTCCTCTTCACAAGGTCCAGCAGCCCAGGTCCCTCAGCTTCTCCACACAGCCCCAAAGCCCATCCTGTCAGTCCTGCAGAGCCTCTCCAGCCCCTCCTCATTGCCCACAACAGGGAGCCCCACACCCAGACACAGCAGCCCAGATGTGCCCCCCTGGCCTGTGGTGCCTCTGGCAAGGGAACAGCACGAGGAACTGCAGGACCCTGCAGACAATTCCTGAAGCACTTGGAAAATGATCCTGCTCTCCAAGGGACGTTCCCATGGTGCCAACTGAGGAACTGAAATGGGGAGTGAGGCCAGAGGGGAAAGGGCAAACAGGGATGGGCTGTTTGTAGGGGAGGGGACATGTATGGGCAAGAGGAAAATATCTGGATCAAGAAAGAGGAAAGAAAGCAAAGCTGAAGCCAAGGAAATGCTCAGAGCAGTTTGGGGGTGGTTGACAGGCAGCCCTGGCTCTGAGCAACAACATCTGCAGTGGGACAGGAAACTCACAGCTCATGGGAACAAACTTTCTGGCTGACTTCAGAGGCCACGACAAAGCCGAGTGGTTTCCCTGCTGTCCCCCAGCCATTGCTGGCCCCAGGGGCTGATGGCATTTGTGCTCACTCAGCTCCATGTCCCCACAGCAGCCCCATGGGGGTGCTGAGCCTGCTGTGTGCAATGCAAACAGGGGCTCCTGAGCCAGTGCTGCCGTGTGTGTGCCTGCAAGGATGCGGCTCCTGTGTGAGCTGGGGGAGAGGCCAGGGCTGCAGAGGGGGGATGTTGTTGGCAGGTGCATGAGGACGCTCTGGGACGCTGCCCTGGGGTGTCCAGCACACTGGGGATGGATCAGCCCCTGCTCTGCTGCTCCTTGCCAGGGTGTCCCCCTTGCAGGGAGCTTGCAGAGCACCAGCCATGCTGTTTGCCCCCAGCCTGCCCACGGCCAGCCTGGGGCTGCTCCCGGGGCTTTTCTGTGCTCAGCATTGGGCTGGCCAAGTATTGTGGACAGAGCCTGGCCAAGGAGCCTGGAGCCCCCAGGCTCTGGCCTGAGGCGTCAGCGCTGCCCCAGCAGTGCCCATGGCCTGTCCCTGCTGCAGCCCCGGCACTGCCACCCCCAGGGCTGTGCCCGGCCCCGAGAGCACTCAGGCCCTGCAGCAACACGAGGGCCAGGAGGGCAGCGGGGCAGTGGCACGGGAGCAGCACTGGCAACACCAAAAGCTGCTGCTGCTGGGCACAGCTGCTGTGCCAGCACTGATCTGCCCCAGCTCTGCACACAGACATTGCTGCTGCAGCTCTAGAGAAGGGAACAGAAGGGGCATGTCTGGAGAAAACTTTGCAGACAGAGAGATTCTTTCGTTTCTTTTGAGTTACCAGGAGCACAGCCCCTCATTTACACAGTCTACGGGTCACAGAAGGGATGGAGAAAAGCAAATTGAAATTTCGGCACAAGCAATGACATTTCTTTGTAGACTTTATTGAAATGCTAAAACAAAGGAAAGAAAAGAACAAACCAACAAGTAAACCAACAAGAAGCAGAGGCAACGTTTATTACAAGCGATATGCAGAAATTGGAAAGCAGTTTAATTTTCCTGAAAACATCCAGTTATCATTCTCCACATTGCAGCCTTGAGCTCCTGGTTTCTCAGGCTGTAGATGAGGGGGTTAAGGGTTGGAGGCACCACTGAGTACAGAACTGACACTGCCAGATCCAGAGATGGGGAGGAGATGGAGGGGGGCTTCACGTAGGCAAACACTGCAGTGCTTACAAACAGGGAGACCACAGCCAGGTGAGGGAGGCAGGTGGAAAAGGCTTTGTGCCTTCCCTGCTCAGAGGGGATCCTCAGCACAGCCCTGAAGATCTGCACATAGGAGAAAACAATGAACACAAAACAACCAAATACCAAACAGACACTAACAGCAATGATCCGCAGTTCCCTGAGATAGGATTTGGAGCAGGAGAGCTTGAGGATGGGTGGGATTTCACAGAAGAATCCCCCCAGGACATTGCCCTGGCACAGGGGCAGAGAAAATGTATTGGCCGTGTGCAGCAGTGAATAGAGAAAGGCACTGGCCCAGGCAGCTGCTGCCATGTGGGCACAAGCTCTGCTGCCCAGGAGGGTCCCGTAGTGCAGGGGTTTGCAGATGGACACGTAGCGGTCGTAGCACATGATGGTCAGGAGATAATACTCTGCTGAGATGAAGAACTTAAAGAAAAACACTTGTGCAGCACATCCTTCATAGGAGATGTGTCTGGTGTCCCAGAGGGAATTGTGCATGGCTTTGGGGACAGTGGTGCAGATGGAGCCCAGGTCGCTGAGGGCCAGGTTGAGCAGGAAGAAGAACATGGGGGTGTGCAGGTGGTGGCCGCAGGCTACGGCGCTGATGATGAGGCCGTTGGCCAGGAGGGCAGCCAGGGAGATGGCCAGGAAGAGGCAGAAGTGCAGGAGCTGCAGCTGCCGCGTGTCTGCCAATGGCAGCAGGAGGAAGTGGCTGATGGAGCTGCTGTTGGACATTTGTTGTGTCTTGCCATGGCGATCTGTAAGAAAAGTAATAATGGAATAGTTCAGTTTGGAGAGGACTTGAAATATCCCAGCTCAGCTTGGTGGCACTTTCCCCCCACTACCTGCCCAGGGCTCTGCTGCCTGGAGCTGTCCCTGCCAGCAGCTGTTTCCCTGTGCCCAGGGCTGGGCCCTGCCAGTGCTGCCAGAGCCCAGCCCAGCCCTGGGGGCTCAGCTCTGCCCTGCAGACCCTTCCCAGCACAGGGCACTGCCCACGGTCGGCTCTGCCTCTGCAGGCTCTGATGGTAAGATCATAGTAACCCTGAGGAGGCTGGAAAAGTGACACTGATGCTGCCTTTGAGGGACCCTGTGCTGATTTCTGTCAATGCCTGTTTATTAATATTCCAGAAAAAGATTTTCTATTTTTCCCACCCTGAAGAGATTAATATCTATATGCAATTTCCATTCTAGGCAACCCAGAGCAGTAAATTACAAAATCTGGATTTTCCCTTATGCAGCCCCTGCCTCACTGTGCTCCCTGTGTAATCTACCTAGAAATATTCTGGAGTTAAATGTTATGCTGGGAGCAGTCCTGAACAATGCAGCATCCTCACCCCACAAGCAGAACACTTTTTTTCCCAAGCCTTACCAGCTGTCTCCTTCCACCCTGACCTTGTCCCCCAGTGTTGGGAGCAGCTCCCAGGGCTGGCTGAGAGCTGTCCCTGGCAAGCAGCAGAGTCCCTGCCCCAGCACAGTGCCCTGGGTTGCAGGACCCTGCTCTGCACGACAGCCCTGGGCACCCCTGGCTGCTCTACACAAGAGATCATCAGAGAATGTACTCACACAGTCTGCAGGCATTGGGATGTTCCAGCTTTAGGAGATGACTGCAGGAGCTGCAGCTGCATTGTCCTGCAGCCAGAGGCTTCCTGTGTCAAGGGCTGGGAGTGATTCTACCCCAGTCACTTGTGAGCATCTTCCCAGCCCTGACTGATTGAAGCTCTCTGTGCCTCTGTGCTGTGCCTGGGGTGGTGGCAGGCAGTGCCCCAGCCCTGTTAGGCTGGGAGAAGAGCTGCTCATCAAGAGAAATGTGTTTTTGAAGCTCTTCTTGTTTGCCAGGATCGTCTTCTGTGCTAGGAGCCCAGCCCAGCTCATCAGCACAGACACAGCACAAGGATTTTAATGACCCTCTTGGGGTTTGTGCTGAGGCCCTGAACATCAATCCCTGAGAGAGAGCTGAAGAAACTTCTCAAGAAATTATAGTCAGAACCAAACTCCAAAGTTTCTTGAAGATTTAATGAGTCCCACTGAGGGACACAACTGAGAAAGTGTCCCCAGGTTCCAGTCAGAGCAGGAAATTGGAGGCAGAGATGACAGGTGGGGACAAAGAGAAGCCAAGTCTTGGTGCCCTGGGGCACAGCAGGGTCTGTGCCACCAAGGGCTGGGAGGAGACACCTTGTCCTGAGCCACTGGGGCCTCCTGGCACAGCCCCAGCAAGGCTGGCCACTGGCACCCCTTGTGCTGCCCTCAGCATCCCCCCACATCCCAGTGGCCTCAGGGATCTGCTGGGATGAGTCCCTGGGGAGCCTTGGTCAGGAATGGCTCTGGGGGCTCCTTCATGCTCCCAGGGACTGCAGGTTTTTCAGAGGACTTTGGGTTTTGCTTTTGCCTTGGAGTCTCTGAGTGCTTTGTGCAATCCTGGCCTCCAATTATCTGCTTTAATTAGTCTCTTGAGAGCCTTTCTCAGTAACAACACTCAATGGGGTTCATTAATCTTTCAAGATACTCAGGGTTAATTTTTTAAGGTACTTGGTGTTTCCCTTTTTACACCAATTATTTTAGTAGTTTATGCAGTGATGCCCCCAATTATCTACTTTAATTAGTCCCGTGAGAGCTTTGTTTTGACATTCAGTGAGACTCACTAATACTTTGAGATACTCAAGGTTTTAAATGTATTTTGGATTTTCCTTTCCTCTCTGAGTCTCTGAGAGGTTTTTGGGCAATCCTGGCCTCCAGTTCTCTCCTCCAAGGAGTCCATGAGGAGACTGTGTTGGGGATGGACCTCAGTGAGACCCATTAATGCTTTGAGACACTTTGGATTTTTCTTCTGACTTGGACTCCTGGAAAGGTTTGTGCAATCTCCTCTCAGGCCCTGAGGTTCAAGGCCTCAGCACCAAATGCATCATGGTGCTGATTGGGATCAAGCAATTCCTGACAAACCATGGCTCTGCCTTGATTTCCCTCTGGTCTGGTGCCATTCATTAGGAAGATTTTCAAATCCAGTTATGGAGAAATATTTCCAAGAGATTCTAAGAAATACACATTCCTATTCTGAAGGGTGTATTTCATTGCTTTTCTCTGTAGAGCAGAGGTGATTGCAGCATTCTGTGATTGATATTGATGCAGGGTCTCTCCTCAGGAGGTCTGGCCTGCTCACAGAAGCTGTGCCTTGAGGTCTGAGCCAGTGTGGACAACCTTGCTCCACATTCCCCAACCCCATCCTGTCTGTCTTCACTCACCTAGGACCTGCTTTGCTTGGAGAACTGCCTGCACTCTGGAAAAAAGGGGTTTTCCTGTTTTTTTTAGCAGCAATCTAAAAGTCCTAAGTTTCCCCACTGCAAAAAGACACACTCCTCAGGTGTGTACCCTGCCCAAGGTGCCACCAAGGAGGTTCCCCTTTCCCAAGGTAGAACCCTGCAAAGATTATTTCAGACCTTTGGACTCCCTGGTTTCCTGAGGCCTTGCAGTGTCACAAAGGCTCCTTGCTTCCCTGACACAATGGAGACTTGGGTCCATTGGGTCCCACGGAGTCACAGTGTTCTTCATGAGTTTATGAGGCCTTGATCTGTCGCAATGGACTTTTGGTTCCATGAAGTGCTGTACTCAACAATGAGCTCCTTAGTTCCAAAGTGTCACAACTGACCCTTGGTTCCATGTGGCCCCACAGTGTCACCGTGGACTCCTTGGTTCCACAAGGCCATGCAGTGTCACAATGGCTCACAGGTTCCATGAGGCCCCACAGTGTCACAGAGGCCCCTTGGTGCCATGAGTTTCCCCAGTGTCACAATGGTTCCTTGGCTCCACGTGGCCCAGGTGTCTCACAATGGACTCTTGGTTCCGTGGGGCCCCGCAGTGTCACAGGGGTTTCCTTGGTTCTGGAGTGTCACAATGGATATTTGGTTCCATGTGCCCCACAGTGTCATAGGGGTCTCCTTCTCCCTGTGGCACCCAGCACCAAACACCACTGGCAGGCCCAAATGCCTGGGAAGAAGGAGAAGGGGACATTTGGAGTGATGGTTTTTGTTATCCCAGGGCACAGTGACGTGGGCTGGGGCCCTGCTGTCCTGGAGATGGCTGAACACCGGCCTGCCCATGGAAGGGCTGAGAGACAACAACCTCTGTGCATGGAACTGCAACAGCAGAGAGCTCAGGCTGAAGGCTGGGTTTAAAAGACTGTCAGCAGCACAGGAACCATCAATATGAGAGGAAAGATGTGTGCTCATGTCTTTCCAAATCATTTGGTGGGTGCAGGGATGGGTGTTAATGTCTTTGCAATGGGTCGTAACATTTCTACTGACTTTGGGCAGCAGGTTTGTTACCGGGCCCAGCCAGCTTGGCTCCTGACACAGACAAGGGTGTTCACTGGTTTGTACTGGTTTTTACCTATTTTCCTGGTTTATCGTGGTCCATACTGTTTTTTTCTTGTACATACTGGTTTGTACTGGTTACTACTGGTTTGCATTACACTGTTGTTTACTGTTTTTTACTGTTTTTTACCACTTCTACTGGCCCATACTGGTCCAGACTGGTTTATACAGGTTTCAGGGTGCTGTTGGAGCTGTCATTCATTGGGCAGTGCCTGGGGGTGAGCCCCAAATCCTACGGGGTGTGGCACCACCAGGGCTGGGTGCTCGGCCATGCTGCAGCGCCCCCTGCTGGCCGGGAGGACCTGGCACTGTGCGAGCACCTTTTGGTGGCCGACCCCTGCAACTGTGAGTGGGTTGTACTGGTTTGTACTGGTTTGTGTTGGGATGTGGTCCAAGGGGTACTGGGATGGGTCTGGGGTCACTGGGTTATACTGGGAGAGAATGTGTGAGTGTCCGGGAAGACCTAGCGCTGTGTGTACTGGTTGTACTGGGTTATACTGGTTTGTACTGGGATGAGGTTCTGGGGGGTTACTGGTCTGTACTGGGTTATACTGGGATGTCGTACTGGGAGTGACTGGGTTACACTGGGTTATACTCAGATGAGGTGCTGGGGGTGTTACTGATTTGTACTGGGTTCTACTGGGAAAGGGAACCGGGGTGTGTGAGTGCCCCCTGCTGGCTTGGAGGACCCGCTGGCCAACTGTGAGTTATACTGGTTTATATCTGGATGGGGTGCTGGGGGTGACTGGGTTATACTGGGTTGTACTGGGATGTGCTTCTGCGGGTGACTGGGTTGTAGTGGTTTATACAGGGTTATACTGGGATATTCTGGATTTTACTGAATTAAACTGAGGTGTACTACCTCATACTGGAAGGGGGCTTGGGATGCTTGGCACTCCACTGGGAGCAACTTCTGGGGATGCTGGCCTTACTGATTTATACTGGGATGAGGCTTGGGACCTACTGGGAGTGACTTCAGGTTGTGCTGGCCTTACTGGTTTATACTGGGAGCTGCTGCTATGGGCTCAGGGGCTCAGGGGTGGCTCGTAGTATTTACTGGTTTATACTGGTGCCCTCCCAGTATAAACCTGGGAGCCCCAGGACCACACTAGGAGCCCCTAGACTACACTGGGAATGGGTTTGGGTGCATGAGACCTTACTGGTTTATACTGGGAGCTGCTGCCACAGGCCTCAGGAGCTCGGGAGTGGCTCCACATGCTTACTGGTTTATACTGGTGCCTTCCCAGTCCACACCTGGGAACACTGGTAGGCACTTGCAGCCAGGCAGGACCTCAGGGCCGAGCTGGCCTTCACCAGGGCCTTGCTGAGCCGCAGCTTCTCCAACTTCTCGGCCTGGCAACACTGCCTGGGGCTGCTGATGCCCACCAGGAACTACAGCAAGGACATCGTCCCCTGAAAGGCTGAAGGAAGGTGAGGGATTCCCCAAAAAATCTCCAACAATTTTGTGGGATCCCCGAAATTTCCCAGCCCCTCCCTCGTCTAAAGTGGGAGCTGGTGGGTTCTGTTGGGTTGAATGGGTAGACCCGGTGTTCCTAAATCCCCATTGACTTTAATGGGTAGATCTAAACCCCTGTATACCTGGCTGTGCCCACTGAGATATTGGGGTTTCCCCTGGTGTCCCCCTGAGATTTTGGGGTGCCCCCTTTGCCCACCCCAGAGCTGGAGCTGCTGCAGAATACCATCTTCACCATCCCCATGCACCAAAGCACCTGGCTGTACCTGCACTGCATCCTCTCCTGAGGTAACTCAGGGCTCCCTCCCACCCCTGATGTCCTCACCTGGAGTTTTGGGGTACCCCTGAATGCTGGGGTGCCCCTGATAGCTCCACAACTGCCAAGAGTCATCTGTGTCCATGTCGACTGGGAGGACGGTGGCCATGATCTTCTCCTGGCCTGTCAGTGTGAGTCAGGGCACTTGGGTGCCCCAAAAATAACCTGGATATCCCCAAAAATTAGCTGGATACACATGGATACTGCCCAAAATCACCTGGATCCCACTCAAAAATCACCTGGGTACACCTGGTTATCCCCAAAAATCACCTCGGTATCCCCAGAAATCACCTGGATATACCTGGGTACCCCTTGGACACCTGGATCACCAAAAACCCCTGGGACCCTCAAAACAAGTGTCTCAAACATCCTCATTGCTTTGACTTGGTAGACCTTGTGCCCCTAAACTCCATTGCCTTTAAAGGATAAATCTGCTGTCCCCAAATTTCTATTGATTTCAATGGTTAGACCTGGAGTCCTGTTTATCTCCATTTATCTCTACAAATCCCTCCCAGTGGTCCCACTTTTGCTTCAGTGCTCCCAGTCACCCCAGTGTCCTCCCTTAGCCCTTCCCAGTGCACCCAGTTTAAACAGTAACTCTTCCCAATCAAGCCCTATCAATGGGTAGACCTGGTGTCCTTCAATCCCCTTTGACTTCAGTGGGCAGAGCTGATGTCCAACATTTTTGGTGCTAAAAATCACAATTTTGAGTTCAAAATTCCCAGATTTCAGGCTGAAAATGGACATTTTTGGGCTTACCTGGAGGCACAGCTCCAACATGGACAGCAGGTGAGGGATCAGGGATTTGGGACAGGCCTCCAGGAATTCATCCAGGGCTACCACAGCATCAGCACTGCAATCCTGGAGCAGAAATTCCCAGAATTCAGCCCAAGATTTTCCCCAAGTTGACCCAAATTTTCCCATTTTAGGACCAAATTTCAGAAAAATCCCCACTGACATTAATGGATAAACCAGCTGTTCCTAAATCCCTATTGACTTTTAATGGGATAGACCTGGTGTCCATAAGTCCCTATTGATTTCATTAGTCATGTCTGATGTCAAGAAAATGTGCATTGGGAGATTGATATTACAAGAGATGGGGCAACTGAGAGACGTTGTCAAAGATGGTTTATGGCCTCATGGTGTCAGTCTCATAGAAGGGTGAGACATTAAAGGTGTTACATCCAACACCAAACTATCAGAAGCCTCCTCATTCTTAGTTACAATGCCTTATGTTCGTTTTTTAGCCAATCAAATACTTCTGTGAAGTTTGGCAGCATCCTTTTACACCAATCATTAATTGCTTTCCTTCTCATGGCTTTGCAGTAATGTGTCATTTTTCAACCAATCCTATAACACTTCACAAACCTACATTGATCTATCTTAAACTTCTAAATAACTTTATTGCAGGTTCTATTGCTAAGCTTTACAATCTTTTACTATCTTACTTAACATACTGCTATGCTTACATAATGCATATTTCTGTTTGCTGAAAACATATTTCTACTTAAACTAAAATCTTATATTCTTGTTTTATATCTATTTTACTTTTAATGCTCAGATTGACCAAGATTTCTCCAAGGTCTTAGGTCAAACCTTGGATCCACCTCAATCTCTGAGCCTGTATGCACAAGGCCCTGAGAGCTCTCTGTGCCTGCATTTCCCACACCACCTGTCATCTCTGCCTCCAATTTCCTGCTCTCACTGGAACCTGGGGACACTTGCTCAGTTGTGTCCCTCAGTGGGACACATGAACAGAATCAGAAAATTTAGAGTTTGATTCTGACTGAATTCTTGAAATTCAAACCAGGGTTCTGCCTTGATTTCCGTCTGGTCCAGTTCATTCAGAAGTTTTTAAACTCAAGTTATGGCAGAAATAAGAAAAGGACCGTCTTAGATATTTCTATTCCTATTTTCAAGGGTGTATTTTATTACTGTTGTCTTTAGAGCGGAGGTGATTGCAGCATTCTGTGATTGATATTTGTGAGAATTGGATTTGTAAAGGATTCTCAAAGTCAGACTGAAAGCTCACACAGTCTTGTACATCTGGATGCAAACTCTGAGATAAGGTGTGCTGATTCAGAATGGCCCTGGAATAGAGAAGACATCACTGAGAGAGAGATTGAACTAGAAACAAGTTTCAAACAATGGCCTTGCAAAAAGATCAGATATTTTTGAGAATTAGAACATGAAAGATGCATTGTGACAAGAGCACATGGGGTAGAATACTAGGTGCTTGATATTAGAATTATTTCCACCATTGCGTGGCAAAAGCTAATAGGCTGAAAAGCATTTCTAAGGTGTTGTAACCAAGAAAACACTTGGGTTTTGATGGCATAGCATGGAGTTTTATTCTCTTATGTTTCACCCTTCAAGGAGACTGATAATGGAAAAAAATCTTTTTTAAAAAGTGCCTCTCAGTTTCCCCATCTCTGTAGAGCTGGGATTTTTCAACAGTCCTGAGTCCCTGGACATCAGTCCCTGAGAGGGAGCTGAAGGAAAACTTCTCAAGAATTCAGTCATATTCAAACTCCAAAGTTCCTTGAAGTTTTAATGGATTCCACTGAGGGATATGACTGAGAAAATGTCCCCAGGTTCCAGTTAGAGCAGAACACTGGAGGCGCTGATGACAGGTGGGGACAAACAAGGGAAAAGTGTCTCTGATGCTGAGCAAACCTGGATGTGTTTCAGGAATGCAAAGGGCCAAGGGCTGAGCCCCAGCCCCTGGCAAGGCAGATCCTGTCCCTCCCTCATTGCTCAGGGCTCTTCCCGGCCCACTGGGCTCTGGCCATGTGCAATGCCAAGGGCAGCACCATGGGGCGGCCCCTGCCAGGCTGCTGAGCAGGGACAAGGAGGCAATGAGGCCCCAGCACAGCAAGGCTCACTTGTCCCCTGCTGGCCTCAGGCCCAGGGCCAGCCTGCATGGCCCAAGTGCTGCAGGAGTTGGCTGTGTCAGGGCCTTTCAGCTGCTGCCCATCCCTGTGGCCTCTGCAGCCCAGGCTGTCCTACGGTGTCCATGCCCTGCGCCTCTGTCCCTGCAGGCTGTCATCATCCCCCGGCTGCCCCACCTCGCTGGCCCCTTCCTTTGCTGACAGCTCTGCCTCCTGCCTGCCTCTGCCTGCACACACAGAGCCTTGGGCTGCTCCAGACTCCTTCTGGGGATGTGTTGCACCACAGGCCTGCCCTGGGAGAGAAATTCCTTTATCCTTTTGTCAACTCTGGATCACCCTAGCTGCACTTGGCATTAATTCTTTGTTTCTGTGGCTCTTTTCCTCTATGTCAAAGGTATCCACCATCTCTGAAACTGATCTTCAATCCCTCCCAGGGCTCTCCTCTGCTGTCCCCAGTCTCCACTCCACTGAGCACAGAGCTCCTTTGTCCCTATACAGTGGTCAAGTGCTTGAGTCCATGGGCACCTGGACAAGAGGTACGGTTCTTTACTGTGGGAAGGAAACCACAGAACCCCAGAAGTGAAAGATGAAAGGCGTTCACCAGATGCCAAGGTCAGCCAGACCTGTTTGTCTTGGCTGTGTTTTTCTGGGAGCAATTCTTTGATAGATGGAATTTTTGAGGCCAAATTCTAATTTTTGCCATGGACACCTGGAAGAGAAGGATAGTTCTTTTCCATAGGAAGGAAAGCACAGCGCCTGTGTTTCAATGCAGCTGAGAGTGGCCCTCAGGAAGCCAAGGGAAGTTAAACTTGTCAGTCCAGGCAGATTTTGTCAGAGCTATGCTTAGATAGAATTTTGGAGATGAATTCCCAATTTTGGCCTTGGATACCTGGACTTGAAAGATTTTTTTCCATGGGAAGAAAAGCACAGCCCCAAAGTGTTTCAAAGGCAGATGAGAGGTGGCCCCCAAGAGGCCAAGTCCAGCCAAAGCTGTCTGTCCTGGCAAGTTTCATATGGGAACAATCCTTGGATATACAGAATGTTGGAGGAGGGAGTTTTGGCCATTTGTGCCTGGAAGTGAAGGACAGTTTTGTTCCATGGGAAGGAAAGCACAGAGCCCCATTGCTCCAGGTCCATTGGAGAAGAAGCTCTCACCATGCCCAGGTCATCTGAACCTCTCAGGCAGCCCCCAGGAGCCCATGCCAGCCAGAGCTGTTCCATGTTCCCTTGGTACCATGGGGTCCTGCTGTGTCACAAAGGCCTCACAGTTCTTTGGGGCTCAACAGTGCCACAGTGTCCCCTTGGTTCCATGGATCACCACAGCATCCCTGTGGTCCCCGTGGTTCCACAAGCCCTGCAGTGTCACAATGGCCCCTGGCTTCCATGAGCCCACGCAGAGTCACAATGGTCTCCATGGGAAGGGAAGCACCGAGTCCCAGTGGTTCAGAGGCAGATGAGACACAAGCATCAGAGACCAAGGCCAGCCACATCTGTCTGTCCTGGCAGGTTTGTCTGGGAGTAACACTTGGATATAGAGAATTTTGAATGTGGAATGCCAGTTTTGGCCATTTGTGTCTGGACAAGCAGGACGAGTCTTTTCCATAAAAAGGAAAGCATGGAGCCCCAGTGTTTGGAAGGCAGGTGAGAGCTGGCCCTCAGGAGGTAGAGCCAGCCAGTCTTGACAGGAATGGCAGCTTTTGTCTGGGAGCAATCCTTGGATATATGGAATTTGGAAGGTGGAATTCAAATTTTGGTCATGGACATCATGTCAAGATAGATGGGCTTTTCCATATGAAAGAAAAGCAGAAAGTCCAAGTGTTTTGGAAGAAGATGAGAGGCAGCCACTGTAAGCGAGGGCAGCCAGACGTCTTTCATGGCAGCTTGGGTATTTTATATCAGAACACTTTCCCATGGATCCAGTGTACTGAATGAAAGCTTGGGACCAAGGCCATTCAGCATTATTCTGGCTAGAGGTGCTTTCCAATTCTTGGATTACACTTATGACTACAAGCAAAACAAACAAAACTCTTCTATTGACTAGATTTCTGCGAGCTAAATTACTGAATATTCCCAACCACAATGTACTCATTTTGCTCAAGTAAGTTTTAATTTCATTTTCATTTCATTGTTACCCAGTGTTACTTTCCAAGGGGCTTCTGGAGCCTTTTTCACTCAAGAATGGTGAATCCAGGCACTCTGTTCCTTGATCATAACTTCAGTGAAGGTGGTGAGAAGCACCTGAATGGTCCTTCCCATAGTGGCTACAAAGTTTTTTGTGTAAGAGACTTAACATATACATAATCTCCAGGCTGTATGTCATGCACTGGTCCATCCAGCCCTCTGCCCCAAGTTCCAGCCACCTGTTTCTCAATTTCTCTGAGTTGCTTACTTAAGGCTATTGTATAGGCAGGCAGCCTCTCTTCCCCACTTGGGTAGACAATCCCTTTTGCACTCCTATGGTCTCCCATAAAACATTTCAAAGGAACTTAGATTTTCTTTGGCTCTAGTCTTGGTTTGGATCCGCAGCAATGCCAGTGGGAGAGACTGAGGCCAGGGTAAATTAGCTTCTTGTCCTAGCCTCACAATTTGCTGCTTAATTAAATTATTCATTTTTTCAACTTGGCCACTTGACTGGGGATGATATGGAGTATGAAGCTCCCAGTCTATGCCCAAGTGATGACTGATTTGTTCTATTATTTTTGAAATAAAATGTGGGCCTCCATCTGAAGATATTGTGGCTGGAACTCTGAAGCGTGGGATTATCTCTTGTAACAATACCCTGCTTACCTCTCAGGCTTTGGCAGTTCTGGTGGGAAAAGCCTCTGGCCAACCTGAAAAGGTGTCTGTTAACACCAGCAAATATCAATACCCCCCTTTTCTTGGGAGTTCTGAAAAGTCAATTTGCCACTGTTGCCCAAGACCATGGCCTTTTCCAATTTGACCAAGCTTTGGTTTGGGGATATCCTTGGGTTTGGTCTGGAGCCAAATGTCAGACTGCTGAGTTACCTGAACGATAATAGAGTATAAATTTCTGGCAGTAATCTTTTCAATTAGATAGCTATACAGGACATCTGTTCCCTGGTGTGTTTTCTGGTGCTCTTCCCTTACTAATGACCATAACAGGTGGGAAGGGATGACCATTGTCCCTTCTGCAGTAACAGCCCATCCCTCTTGGTTATACGTTCCTCCTTGATCCTTAATTAGTTTTCTATCCCTTCTGGTATATACTGGCTTACCTTCAAGGGAGAACAGTCCATCTGGAATTAAAGCTCCCTCAATCGTCATTTCATCTCTTGCTGCTTCTCTTGCCTCTCTGTCTGCCAGCTCATTTCCTTCCTCCAGTTCTGAGCTCACATTCTGCTGTGCCTTAATGTCCATAATTGCTACCTGCTCAGCTTGCTGAACTGCTTTCAGTAGCTGCAATATTTCCTGTGCATGTTTGATGTTTTTCCCTTGTGACTTCAACAGTCCCCTTTCTTTCCAGATGGCTCCATGTGTGTGTGTACAACCCCAAATGCATATCTTGAGTCTCTATAAATATTTATTTTCTTTCCTTTCATGATCTCTAAGGTGTGGGTAAGAGCAATTATCTCAGCTTTTTGTGCAGAGGTATCTATTGGCAAGGGTCCAGATTCTGTTCCCTCTTTGCAGGTGGTAACTGCATACCCAGCACATCGCTTTCCACTGACAACGTAGCTGCTTCCATCAGTGGAACAGGTTTCTGTGTCATCCAAAGGGGTGTCCTTCAGATATGGGCAGCTGGAGTAGGAGGCTTTGATAGTCTCCAGGCAGTCATGGTGTAAAAAAATCACTTTTCTTGATTTCCACTAAGAAAAGAAGCTGGGTTGATAATGTTAGTCACAATTATCTCTACATTGTCTTGTTCTACCATGATGGCTTGGTATTTCAGGAACCTTTGTGAGGAGAGCCAGTGCCTGCCTTTTACTTCCAGGACTGCAGACACTGTGTGAGACACCAATACAGTCATTTTCTGGCCCAGGGTGAATTTGTGTGCCTTTTGAATATTCAGCAGCACTGCTGCAAGGGCTCTGAGGCATCCCGGCCATCCCTTGGCTGTTGTGTCCGGTTGTTTGGAGAAGCAAGCAACTGCTCTCTGGTATGGACCCAGGTCCTGGGCCAGTATCCCCAGGGCAATTCCCTGCTTCTCATGGGAAAACAGAAAGAATGGTTTACTCACATCTGGGAGTCTGAGAGCCAGAGCTGACATTCGAGCATTCTTCAGCTGGTGAAAGGCCCGAGTGGCCTCTTTTGTCCCCTGGAGTTCTCTGTTCCCATTTGCAATGAGTGAATACAGAGGTTTTACAAGCAGCCCATAGCTGTGTATCCACAGCCTACACCACCCTGTCATTCCTAATAATGTTTGCAGTTCCTTCACTGTTTGAGGCTTTGGGGTTTTGCAGATCTCTTCCTTGCAATCTTGCCCTACAATCCGTTGTCCCACACTAATTTCATAACCCAGATAAATTACCTTTTGCTTCATTACCTGGGCCTTTTTCTTTGACACCCTGTATCCCTCAAGTCCTAGGAAGTTTAGGAGGCTTACTGTCCAGGCTGCACATGCCTCATTCATCCGGGTGGCTATGAGGAGATCATTCCATGTACTGCAGTAGCTTTCCTTCTGGGGGAGCCTCCCAGAATTCCAGATCTTTGCATGTTGTTCTCCAAACAGAGTAGGAGAGTTTTTAAACACCATCCATGTGAGCTGGGATCTGAGTCCTCTTTTAGGGTTTTCCCATTCAAATGCAAAAATTTTCTGGCTACCTTCATGGAGAGGGAAGCAAAAGAAGGCATCTTTCAAGTCTAAAATGGTAAACCAAGTTAGCTCTGGTGTTAGGCACGTTAGCAAAGTGTATGGATTTGCTACCATGGGATACAGATCTTCAGTTATTTTGTTAACAGCTCCTAGACCCTGTACTATCTGATATGACCCATCAGGTGTTCAGACCAGTAAGATGGGACTATTGAACTCAGATTGACATTCTTTTAAGAACCCTAATTGCAAAAAGTTTTCAACTATTGGGCTAATTCCTTCCCTGTTCTCTCTTTTCAAGGGGTAGTGTTTAATTCTAACTGGTTTCTTTCCTTCCTTCAGTTTAATTACTATAGGAGATGCATTTTTCGCCCTCCCTGCTACATTAGAAGCCCACACTCCAAGAAATACTTGATTTATTATTTCTTCGCTAACTTCTCCCTCAATTTGAACTGATGTTAACATTAAACTTAATGCCTCTATGTAATGTTCATCATTTACCTCCAGAATAACTTCCCCAATTTTAAATTCAATGGTTATTTGTAATTGTTCTAACAAGTTTCTCCCCAAAAGGTGCCTTGGGGATCTGGGCAGATATAGAAATTTATGAACACCCCATTATTTTCTAAGCCTATACTTCAATGGTTTGTAAAAATTTGCTTTTCCAGGTTGGCCAGATGCTCCTATTAATGTAACATAATCCTTCCCCACAGGTGCCAAAGTTTTATTCAGAGCTGAATATGTTGCTCCCGTGTCCACTAGAAATTCCACTTTTTCCCCCCTTTTCCCCATAGCTTTAATTTTATAACCAGTGATTTTCCTGGGGTAAGATTTACTGGTCCTCCTTAGTGTTTTTTTCACATGTGCAATCACATTTCCTTTTTCTTGTTCTCCCTTTTTATGATGGTTCCTTTGTTGTTTTTTTGGACATTGATTTTTCCAGTGACCGTATTTCTTACAGATTGCACACTGGTCTCTGCCCAGCCGGGATGGGCCTTGTCTGGGTGGTCTTTGTTCGCTTCTTCCTCTCTCCCTCTCACTTCGGACAGCCACAAACTTCCTCATTCCTTGTTTATATCCTTCTTCCCTATTCCTGAAGACTCTCCACACCTCGTCCAACAGAGTCTCTAAGTCCCTCCCATCCAGCTCCCAAAGCTTTTGAAGTTTTTGTGTTATGCCATCCATAGACTGCCCCAGGAATAAACTGACTGGCTGCTGTGTCCCCATGTCAGACCCAGGCTCCAGTGGTGTGTGGCAGTGCATTGCATCCCTTCATTGATCAAGGAATTCGGATGGTGGCTCAGAGGGCCCCTGCTTAATTTCATACAATGCTGACCATTTTGTAGTTCTGGGAATGGCTTTTTCCATTCCCTTTTTGATCCACTCCCAATAGCTTTCTCAATTCTGCTCATCTGTTTGGGTCCCACTGTGGATTTTGGAGTGGGAAATAATCTTTCACATCCAATTGTTGGATTTCATAATAATCTTCTGCCAAATCCCCTGCCATTTCTAGAATTAATTGTTTCTCTGTCTCAGTCAGTGCATCCAATAATAATTGCATATCGTTCTAATCTGGATTATGCTATTTTATTATAAATTGCAGACATTTAGCTGTGTTAACTGGATCACTGTGGTAATTTTTAGCAACCTTTTCCCATGCCTCCAAGTCGGTTCTGGAGAAGGGAACTTTAACCAATACCATTCCTCCCTCTGGTCCCCCTGCCTCTCGCAGAGATGCCTGGAATATGTGTGTCTGTTAGTTGAGTTGTGATTGTTTTCTTAATAGAGCTGAGCAGCTAATAGTTGCTATAAAGTTGTTTATTGCAAAGGCACATCAGTCGCAAAAGGCAAAGAGTCACAAGCATTCAAGTCCATGCTAAAGTTTTGGTATAGAGTCCTAAATAGGTAAAGTCCCAATCAGAAGCAGAAGCTGCTCCCAAAGGTCCTGAAGGGCTGATGTTGCTGGGGCAGCTCCTGTCTTCTTTGGGTGGTGATAGTGGTGGTGAGAAGTGAGAGAGCAGGAACAAAATCAAAAGTCAAGAAGCAAAATGTGAGTCTCTCCCCAGCGCATAGATTCTTATATACAAACTTCCCAGCAAGCTAAAGACAGGAACTCGAACCTAGTTCTAGTTTCTTAGCACACCAGCTATGTATAAACTACATATATGTTCTATCTTGTTCTAGCTAAAAAATGTAAACAATATTCTTAGTATAGTTTTATTATGTCTAAAACTATGTTCCTGGAGCCTCCACAGAAACACTAGTATCTAAGGCTATATTTTTCAACCCTCACTAGAACTCATGCTTCTACACTGGTCTCTGAGATCTTTACTACCTAAAAGCACTTAAAACTTATTCTTACTTACTTCCTTATTCTAAAACTTAAACTTACACCTCTACTTTATGTGAGTGGCTTAATATACTTGAATCCATCCAAAGGTTTTAATTCAATCCCTGCACTCTGATTTCTCTCTGAAGAATTCAGAGAGACTCTTGACTTACAGACTCCAACATCTGTTGTCTAGTCTGGTGTGTGATCAGAGGGGGGTCAGCATCCTCTGAGTCTGCATCCTCATCCCTTTCCTGCTTTACATGGGGAGACCTGAGCAAATCGTCTGCCAGATCTTGTTCCTGGGCCACAGGCTGGTAAACCTTATCAGATTTTGTGCATCTTTGCCCTATGCTACACACTGAACAACACTGCTTGAGCTTTCCTCTCCTAGTGTTATTCTCCTTCTCTAAAGCCAATACCAGAGGGTCAGATGGAGCCCTGAGCCCACAGTCCCTCTGCCATCTGGGGTGATTTTGAAGGGAGAAAAACATATCCACATATGATACCTCTGTCCACTTCCCTTCCCTCCCAGAAATAGCATGAGCTGTAATAGATGTTATAATCCAAAGTTCCACTGGGTGGCCACTTCGCTCCATTGTCCAATTTATATAAAGGCCACCAGTTCTTGCAAAATCTAACAAGATCTCTCTTGGTTTCCATGCCCCCATGTCCAGCAGCATCTTTCAATGTGCAATAACACAGCCTAGTGGCCTGGCCTTAGGGATCTCTTTACTTTGTCCAGTTCCCATTATCTTCTCCTTCTTGTCCTGTGCTGTTTCCATCCAAACTTTTCCTCGCACAATTTCACTGTTCTTTCTCAGTTTTCTTCCCACACACAATCCCAATTTGCAGGTATCAAATGTGACTTTCCACGCACTAATTTCAGAATTTTAGGTTCAACATCGATTTGATTAGGAAAATTTTTCAATTCACATTTGGGGCATATGCCCTGCTGGTTATTAGAGCAACAATACCAACGTCTTTCACAATCTCTACACTGTAATAAACTCCATGCCAGATGCCTTGATCCTCTGACAGCTCTAAATCTCCCACAAAGACAAATTATCCTGTTCACTCCCTCTGGAATACTCAGAGTCCTTACTGCAGGTTGTTCCCAGTCCAAGGTTACCAATCACCCTCCAGAGGTTTCCTATATCCCTCCTGTTCATTCCCTCTTTCTATCCAATGACTTATTGGATCAATAAATTCCCAGGGATCAAGTCCAAACCACTGCTGAGGAGAAACTCCTTCAATTTGTCTATCCATGATTAAAACAAACATTAACCACTCTATGTTCAGCACAACACTCCTCCCTTCTCACTTGCACTTGCCCCACACTGACCCTGCTCCTTTGCTTTTCTCCAGCCGCCTCAGTCGCCCAGGCTGGAAATGCAGATAGAGCTCCACACTCGCTCATTCACTCACTGACACACTCAACTACTCAACGTGTCCAGACCTGGCAGTCACACAAAACAGCAGCGAAAACAAGGGTTCACTCGACCCACCCCAGAGTCACTAGCAGG
The DNA here is from genome assembly GCF_052056855.1 of Sturnus vulgaris. Taxonomy (NCBI): domain Eukaryota; kingdom Metazoa; phylum Chordata; class Aves; order Passeriformes; family Sturnidae; genus Sturnus; species Sturnus vulgaris. The sequence continues at coordinate 6,122,515 of NC_142272.1, forward strand.
CTGCTCTATCAGCTCAGTGAGACCCCTCTGTCAGAGGCGTTATCAGCTGGGGATCGACCCCTCTCCCTCTGTCTCTGGGCCCCTTGGCCAGCAGCTTGCAAGCCCCCAGGGACTGTGCTGAGTGTCAGACGTCTCTGTATGACTCACCAGCAGTCCTGTTATAGATATTTATTACAGACCGTTTTATCCACACTGCCAGCAGGTCGTTGTCTGTCCCCGTGTTGAGTGAGCCGAGGTTGGGGATCCCTCCAGGAAAATATCCCGGGGCGCCCCTCAGGGTGTCTGCCCTGGTGGTGCTCCCTCAGCCACACAGATCTCCTGGCTGGCTCACCAATTATGAAGCACAGAACAACTCCACAACCCGTAAAAGTTGCAAAGTAGGTATGAATAATTTATTCAGGGCTGAGGTGCATGGGGGATAGCTCCTCCAAAAACATGCACACCTTTGGTGACCTGTGCCTCTCTTTTTATTCTCTACAAGTTAGAATTGTACAATGCACCTAATACATATTCATTTCCTAACTCTACCTGTTCTCACTTGGTATTAAAATTAACTCCATGCCTCTTTGTGACTGTGCACTGCTCCTTGTTGATCGCTCTGGTGGTCGTCTGGGGGTCCTTGGGATGAAGTGAACAGTCTTCTTCTCAGTTGAAGTTTTCACCTCGCCTTCTTTGCACATGTGTATTAGATTTTGCTCTCCTTCCAGACCTTGATACCAGTTTTCACTTGCTCAGGGGTCTGCAGAAACCCCCTTATATGGAAGAGGCCTCGTTCTTCCACCCTGTTTATGCATTCTTGTTCCATCTTATCTTGTAGCCTTGCTCTGTTCTCCTGTTCTTGCAAAGACAACGAACATTAAGCATTCATAGAATCATGTCACCTCCCTTCTACTTAAATCATCCTCCTGTATTTTTACTCTTAACACTTTAATTTTAATTTTAATTTCCCTCTGTTTCATCATGAGGTCCCCACAGTGTTCCAGTGACCTCCATTGAAGGAAAGAACCAAGCCCCAGTGGTGCAGGGGCAGTCACCAGAGCACAAGGCCAGCCAGACTTGACAGTACTGGCAGATTTTGCCTGGGAGCAACCCTTGGATCTACAGTATTTTAGAGCTGGAATCCCAATTTCAAACATGGACACATGGAGGAGATGGATGGTTCTTTTCAATAGGAAGGAAAGCAGGAAACACCAGTGTTTCAGGGGCAGAAGAAAGGCAGACATCAGAGGCCAAGGCCAGCCAGACCTCTCTGTCCTGGCAGATTTTGTCTGAAAGCAACTCTTGGATATAGGGAATTTCAGAGGTGGAATCCCAATTTTGGCCATTTCTGTATAGATTAGAAGGATGGTTCTTTTCCATTGGAAGGAAAACACAGAGCCCCAGTGTTTCAAAGGCAGATGAGAGGTGGCTCCTGGGAGACAAAGCCAGCCAGACCTGTTTGTCCTGGCAGGTTTGTCACGGATTAATCCTTGGATATATGGAATTTGGGAGGAGGAATCTCAATTTTGACCACAGACACCTTAAGAAGGACAGTTCTTTTCCCCTGGAAGGAAAGCCTGGAGCCCCAGTGTTTGCAAAGCAGGGGAGAGGCAGCCCCCAAGAGGCCAAGGCCAGCCTGACCTGCCTGTGCTGGCACCTTCCAGTTAACATGCCTTGGTTCCATGAGGCCCTGCAGGGTCACAATGTTCCCCTTGCTTCTGTAGTGGCACAATGGCCCAATGACACCATGAGGTCCTGCAATGTCACAATGGCTTCATGCTTCCACAATGCCCTGATGTGTCACAATGGCCCCTCGGCTCCACATGCTCTCACTGTGTCACAATGGCTCCTCCATGACACTTTGAGCTTCACAAGGTCACCATGAACCCTTGGTCCTTGGGGCCCTTGAGTTTCATAAAGCTCTTCTTGACTCTATGAGACACAAAAGTGTCAGAATGAATGCATGAGGTTCCAAAGTGTCTCCATGGTGTCCTTGGATCTGCATTGTCACAACTGACCCATGGTTCCATGAGGTTCTGCAGTGTCACCATGGTCGCTGTCAGAGGCTGGATGAGATCAATGTCCCAGACACCTGGGGATGAGCTGTCAATCAGTCACACAGTGGGGTGGTGCTGACCCAGGCTCTGATTGCCCCAGCAATCACAAGCCCCACCTGGGGGAGGCCCACGAAGGCCAGGGGCTTAAAACACAGAGCAGGTGCTCAGCCCATGGTCCATACCCTGCCTTCTCCTGGGGTCTGTGTCTCACCCACACTGGAACCCTAGGAGCTGGGAGCCATGTGTGTGTCTTTCTAGAGCTTCTGTTTTTCTGTGTCTCTTTCCTTCTAATGCTCTTTATACAGAACAGTTTTGGGCACCTCAACAATCTAAGTGTTTAGAGGTTTATAGATTAAATGGGCAAAGTTAATGACATTCCTGCTATGATAAGTGTTTTATGTTGACTAGGATGTTTTATTAAATTCTTTTCCAAAGTTCCTTGGTTTTCTATACTTTGCCAGTAAAATTTTATGTCATTTTGACCTCTAGAAAATATCTGGCTGGGGTTTCTCCTGTGCAACGTACTTGAGTAAAGGAACATTTGGTCACCCCCAGCATTTCAGTGTTCTGGGGTGTTACAGCCCTGCAGGCTCACCATGGCCTCTTGTTTCCATCAGGCCCTGCTGTGTCACACTGGCCCTTGGTTCCATGAGCATCTGGAGTGTCACACAGCTTGATGACATTTGTCCTTGCTGCCCCTGCCATCCCACTGCCCCAGCAACAGCCCCAAGCCCCCCGTGAGGGACAGGCCCTGCTGGCCCAGGCCTGGGCTCAGGCCTTGGCCTTTCTGCTTCCTCCAACCAGCCCAGGCCTTGCTCAGCATTGCAGTTCCCTGCTCACAGCCTCGGGCTCCTGCAATCCTGGCCTCAAGGATCTGCTCTCACCACTCCCTGGGGAGCCTTTGGCAGTCCCTGCCCTCAGTGGGGCCACTGATGCTCCAAGGGACTTGGAGTTTTGCTTCTGACTCCTGGAGCAGCTTCTTCAACCTTCTCTCAGTGCCTGAGCATCCTGGACTCAGCCCCAATTCACCACAGGGTTCATTAAAATACAGAAAGCCCTCAATGGCTCTTAGTCTTCTTCTAATTGTCTTCAAGTCTCCAGGCCTTGTGCAGCTCATTGGAAAAAATATTGGAGTTCTGTTAAGGAAGAAAATTTCAAAGTGCACCTCATGACTTTTTCTTTTATGTTTTAATCAAGCATATTTCTATATTGGAGTTCAGTGAAGAGCTGATAGAAGCATTCCCCAAATGATCTTGATGCTGAATGTCTCCTTAGGAGGTGTGGGCATGCAGAAGAATGAGTCCCTTGCAGGCTGACCCTGTTTGGACAACCTGCTCCTCACCCCCAGCCTCACCATGTCTGACATCGCCCACCTGGGACTGACATCCCTGTGCCCTGCACCAGAACCTTGTCCCCTGAGCTCTGCAGCTGGGTGTCCCAGCCCATTGCACCATGTCCCACCTGCTCTCCTCAGGGTTCTGCCTGCACACAGGCCCAGGAGAAGTTTTCCTGTTTGTGAGGACAGAATGGAAAAGCCTGAGCAGGTTTCCTGAACAACAAACCCCACTGAGGAACCACATGCTCAGTCCAGGCTGCCTGGAATGATGTCACATTTCCACAAGGGCCAGTGTGAGCAACAATGATCTTTGTAAGCAGAATTCTCGGAGTCTTCCAGCTGAATTCTCTGTCCTTGTCCTTTCCCTGCATCTGTGTTGCAGATGGAAGCTGCTGGTGCCTTTCTCAGCTGTGACCTGTCTTTTGAATGCAGACAGATGTTCCCAGGTGTGTTAAGCAGGTGCTGCTCAATGTTTATGCAAAGCTTTGGTGTGCTCATGGAACCAAGGGGACCCTTGTGACACAGCGGGGGCTGATGGAACCAAGGAGACAATTGTGACAGTTGAGAGCCTCACAGAAACAAGGCTCCATTGTGACACTGAAGGCAATTACGGAATCCACATCACTGTGACACAGCCAGGCCACATGGAACCAATGGTCCCTTATGACAATGCAGATCCAAGGAGACCATGGTGACACTGTGGGACCGCATGGATCCAAGGGGCCACTGTGACACTGAAGAACTTCATGGAAGCCAGGGTGCAGTGTGACACAGCGGTGCCTGATTGGAAGAAAAGGAACCACTGCTGACAGCCCAGAAACTCCTGGAACCAAGGGGCTGTGGTGACACAGCAGGGCCACATGGAACCAAGGAGACCTGTGACATTTAGGAACCTAATGGAACCAAGGGTCCACTATGACACTGCACAAACAAGGAGACCATGGTGACACCTTGGAAGCTCATGGAACCAAGCAGCCATTGTGACACTCCAGGGCCTTGTTGAACAAGGGAAACCATTGTGACACTCCAGAACCCCATGGCACTAAAGGTTTACTGTGACACAGCAGGGTCCCATGGAACCAGTTGTCCATTTTGGATGGACAATTTGGATCCCAGGAGACCGTGGTGAGACTATGGAAGCTCATGGAACCGTGGGTTCATTGTGACACTCCAAGGCCTTGTGGAACCACGGGTCTGTCATTAAACTGTGTGGCATCATGGAGCCATGAGCCATTGTGACACAGCATGGCCACATGGAGCCAAGGGGCCATTGTGACACTGTGGATCCAAGGAGACCATTGTGACTGAGGAACCTCATGGAACCACGAGTCCATTGTTACACTGTGGGGCCCTGTGGAAGCAAGGGGACCACAGTGACATTGCAGGGCTTCATGGAACAATGGAGACTATTCTGACACTTTGGGACCCACTGGAACCAAGGGGCCATTACAGCATGGCAGGGCCTCATGGAATCAAGGGCACTACAGTGAACACTGTGGGTCTGCATGGGATGAAGGGTCCATTCTGACACCATGGAACCAAGGAGACCATTGTGACACTATGGGGCACCATGGAAACAAAGGTCCATTGTCAGCACGGCCTCATGAAACCATGGAGTCCATTTTGACACTTTGAGGCCTTGTGAAACCAAAGGGCCATTGTGGCACTTCAGAGCCTTGTGGAGCCAAGGGGACCATAGTGACACTGTGGGGCTCAGTAAAACCAATGGTCTGTTGTGACACTGTGGGGTCTCATGGAATCAATGGTCTGTTTTGACACTGCAGGGCCTTATGGAATCATGGAGATTATTGTGACACTACAGGTGATGCCTTGGAGTGGCTACCTAGAACAGAGACTAGACAAGGTAAAGAAAAAAAAGTGGGTATTTATTAAAGGCCTTCAATAGAGTCACCTTGGGCAGTCAAAAGCCTCCCAGGGGCTACACTCAAGATGGACTGTGATAATGAGTTTTTCAGAAAGATTTAATTTTGGTCTGTTTGCATATCAGAGGTTAATCCTCCAATAACAACTTCAAGTAATGAAGCCACATTACCTCAGTTTTCTCACCCTTGAATTCACTTTTGTTTATACTTTTCAGAGCCTGAGGCTGTAGGGTGTCCTTGAGTTTCAGGCCTAGATGAATTGTTTTGTTTGACCAAAATGTGAATACAGTTAACTAACATTTTGTATGAAGTTTAGAGTTATGCACTAATGCAGTACTGAATTTGAAAAATATTAAGGGTAAAATCTTAAGGCAGCACAGGACTCACTGAACCAAGGGGCCACTGTGACACTTTGCAGCCCCGTTGAACCAAGGAGTCCATTGTGACACTACAAGGCCTCATGGAAGCAAGGAACCATTGTGACACTATGGGGTCTTGTGGGGCCTAGGGGTGATTGTGTCACTGTGGGGCACCATTGAACCAAGCAGTGCATTGTGACACTACAGGGCCCCATGGAACTAAGGATTCACGGAACAGTGCAGGACCCCATGGAAACAAAGGTCCATTGTGACACTGTGGGGCCACATGGAATCCTGGAGGCCATGATGACACTTTGAGGCCTCATTGAATCAAGGGGCTCTGCAGGGACTCATGGAACCAAGGAGACCCTTCTGCCATTGTGAGTCCCCATGGAACCAAGGGTCCATTGGGATACTGTGACACCAAGGAGACCCCTGTGACACTGCAAGGCCTCATGGAAACAAGGGAACAAGGAACAAGTCTGATTGGCTTGGCCTGACTGATCCAACTGCCCTTGGCATGTTGAGGGTCTCTTCTAATGTGCCCCTGAAACCCTGGGCTTTTCGTTCAAATGGAAAAGAACTGTCCTTCTCATCCAGGAACCCATTGCCAAAATGAGATTTCCCTCTACAAAATTATCAATATCCGTGATTGCTCCCAAACAAAAGCTGCCATTTTCAATATTCTGGCTGCCCTTGGCTTCCTTAGGGCTGGGTCTCCCCTGTCTTCAAACATTGGGGCTCCATGCTCTCCTTCCGATGGAAAAAAACCATCCCTCCTGCACAGGCACCCATGGCAAAAATTGGTGCTTTTCTTCCAGAATTCCTATCCACAAGGGTTTCTCCCAGACAAAAGCTACCAGGACAGACAGGTCTGGCTGGCCTCGGCCTCAAGTGCCTGCAGTTCATGAGGCCATGAAACACGGGGGATTCATGGATTCCTTCCTGTGGAGACCATGCTGAAACTGTGGGGGCCCATGGAACCATGGAGACCATTGTGACACTGTGGGGACACCATGGATCCAAGGGACCATTGTGACACTTTGGGGCCTTCTGAAATGAAAGAGCCATTGTGACACTGTGGCAACCCTGTGGAACCACGGACATTGTTGTGGCACTGCTGGGCTGTATGGAAGCAAGGGACCATTTTAACATTGTGGGATCTCATGGAACCAACGACATCAGTGTGGCACTGCAGGGCTGCATGGTGCCAAGGGGCCGCTGTGAAGCAGCAGGGCTATGTGGAACCAAGAGCCCATTGTTGCATTACAGGGCCTGGTGCAGCCCAAGGGCCGCTGTGATCCTGCAGGGCACCGTGGATCCATGGAGACCATTGTGGCATTGCAAGGCCCCATGGAATCATGGAGACCACTGTGACACTGTGGGGAACCAAAGGGCCATTGTGACCCTGCAGGGCCCCTTGGCAGCAAGTGGCCATTGTGACACTGCAGAAACAAGGAGAACATTGTGACAATCTGAGGCCCCAAAGAATTAAGGCGAGTGCCCACTCTTGTCAGGTGAGCTGTGTGACTCTGCAGGGCCAGGACATGTTCCAGCAGGTGTGTGCTGCTGTGCCAGTCCCCTGGCAGGGACCTCACACAGGCAGGTGCAGCACTGAGGAGCTTGGTCTGTGGCCTTGGTGGCATGGCCAGTCTGAGAAGGTGCCCCAGGGTTTTGAGCATCCCTCCAGCCTCTTCCATCAGCCACTTCCAGACCTGGGCTCTCACCCCACTTTCTTGGTCTACTTGTTCTGTGCTTATCTCCTTCCTCCTGCCCATTTCAGCACTGCTCTAGGGGCAGCATCAGCCCTGCCCGGGCTCCCTCCTCACCCAGCCCTTGGCAGAGCCCAGAGCAGGGCTCTCTGTGACCCCTGGCACAGGATGTGGGTGCTGGGACTGGACACTGAGGTCTGGAGTGGACACTCTGGTGGGGAACATTTGCCCACCCAAAACACTCCCTGTGCTGTGCCGTGTCTGATGAGGGGATGTGGGGCCTGTGCTGGCCAGGGGGGCTGTGCTGCCTCAGGGACAAATGACAGGCATGAACCACAGCACAACGACCAGTAGGTGGAAGTGAGGAGAAGATACAGAGGAGGAATTCAGAAATCTGCCCTGAGCGTGTGTTCATGTGTTTAGGAAAGGCAAAGCTCAGCTGGAGCTGATGGAAGCTGCAGGCAACACCCAGAGTAAAGTCAATTCATTGCTGTGTTAGAATTCAAAATGCAATGTCTGTTATCCAAAGTTTAAAACTAAACACAATTAGAGATAGGTTTAGCTTTTGAATTTAAGATCTAGAAGAAATTAATGTACTTACAAAGGGAACAAGAAGTTGTAGAGTGCAGCAATGTAAGTTTGTGTGTGAGGATATAATTGGCTAAGTTCACTCTGTGGTATGAGTCAGTGAAACAAAATATCTTAGTATTCAATTAGATACAGAAATATCTCCGTTGACAGTGATTTATTGGTTAATAAATCCTTAAAAGACCTTGTAACCATAAGTCTTGTGACTTCTAAGCCGAGCTGCAACCACTTCTAAGACAAAGTTGCCCTTTCTACCTGGATAGAAAATTAAACAAAATAAATCACACTTTCTAAAGGAACTCAGAAGTCCTGTCTCTCTGCTTCATTTGGAAAAACAAAAAGTCCCCACCAAAAATTACAACATAAAATCAATAAGGCCACACTTGAAAAATATATAATATAAACAATAAACACACATTTTGAAAATATAATGTAAAATCAACAAACCTGCACCAGGGAACACTTTCTCAGTCATGTCTCTCAGTGGATCCCATTAGAACTTCAGGAAACTTTGGACTTTCAATTCTTGAGAGTTTTCTTTTCCTGCTCTAATTCAATCAATGGGAAACCTCCTTCACATTTATCAGTGGGAGTCACTAAAAGTAAAAGAAACTTTGCAGTTTGAATCTGACTTGGAGTTCTTGAGAGGTTTTTTCTGCTCCCTCTCAGGGACTGATGTTCAGGGACTCAGCCCCAACCCCGAGAGGGTCATTAAAGTCCTTGTGCTGTGTCTGTGCTGCTGAGCTGGGCTGGGCTCCTGGCAAAGGCAGCACTGCAGAGAGAGAGCCAATATTTCCAAAATATTATTTGGAGCTCCTTGGCAGCACCAAATGCACCATGGGGCTCATTGGGATCAAGCAAGTCCTGACAAACCGTGGCTCTGCCTTGATTTCCCTCTGGTCTGGTGCAGTTCATTAGGAAGGTTTTCAACTCCAGATATGGAGAAATATTTCTAAGAGCTTCTAAGAAATATCCATTCCTATTTTCAAGGGTGTATTTTATTACTGTTCTCTTTAGAGCAGATGTGATTGCAGCATTCTGTGATTGATGTTGATCCGGGGTCTCTCCTCAGGAACTCTGGCAAAGAGGGGCTTTCGAATTTTTTTAATTTTTGAAGCAATCTAAAACTCGTAATGTTCCCCACTGCAAGCAGACACACTCCTCAGGTGTGTGCCAGCCCAAGGTTCCACCAAAACCACTGCAGAGCTGCCCTGGGCCAGCTGTGAGGGTGGATCATCATCCCAACCTGCCCTGGGCCACTGCCAGGGGCTGTGGCCATGGACACTGCACTGACCCCACTGCTGGCTTTGGCTGCCACAGCAACCGGGAGAAGTTCAAGTTTCCTTGGGAACACTGGGGAGCACTGGGACAACCTGGGAAGATGGGAAGTGCTGATGGGAATCTGGGTGGACTGGGATGGACTGTGGGCTGCACTTGAAAATACAGGGACATCCTGGGACATCCTGGGATTGACAGAGCCCGACTGGAGCCGGGACTACAACGCCTCTCATGCCCCGCGCCCCACAGAACCCCGGTGTCCGTCCCCCACATGTCCCTTAAGTGTCCCCCAGACCCTCCAGGATTCAGAAGTGCCTCCTCAGCACCCATTCGGGACCCCCTAAAAGTGTCCCCAGATCCCCTGAATGCTCCCAACCCCACAGATTCCCGTTACAGTCACTTCTGGGAATTCATCTCCTGTAATCCCCCACAGCCTCAGAGTCCCTCATAACACAGTTCTGTACCTAAAACTCCTGCCGTGCCCTGAGCCCTAAAGAGCCCGGTTAGAGCTCCCCAAGCTCCCCCCAAGTGCTCCCGAACCGTTCACGTTCCGTCCTGAGCACCTCAAGTCTCGGCTTGGACACAAAAGTGTCCCCAGGTGCCTTCCCGGACCCCCAAACGCCCTGGCTGAGCCACTTCCGGGACTACAGCTCCCATCATGCTCCGTGGTTCCCATAGAGTGCTATTGAAGCCATGACTTCATCTCCCGTCATGCACCACGGGAGAGACATTGTAGCTGCTCCTACAACTCCCATGATGCTCGGCGGCCCCATTGAACCGTATTATACCTGTGCCTACAACTCCCATCACCCCCCGCGCCCCGGAGAGCCCCGTCAGAGCCCCCCAGGTGTCCGCTTGGACCCCGAATGGCCCCAGATTCCCCTCCCTCACCCCCAAGTGCCCCCCTGGACCCCCAAGAGCTCACCCCGACCCCGAAGTGTCCTTCAGAATCCTTAAGTGACCACCCGGCTCCCTGAAGTGTCCTCCAGACTCTCAAGTTCTCTCTAAATTCTCTCCCCAGACCCAAAACTTCCTGAAATGTACCCCAGAAATGTCTTCATGGACCCTAAAGTGACCCCGTTTTATCCTGTCTGTGAAAATGATTAAAAAGAAGAGAAAGGGATTAAAATAGGGCTAATTATCATAAAGAGGGAAAAATTAATGGCCAGTAGTGGTCAATTAATTAATGAAGTGAATTGTGTTTCTTAGAAATAACGACCATTAATTTTTGTGATTGCTAAAAATGTATAGATTTTTTCATATAAATATAAAAATTCGGTATAAAAAAGAATAATAGTATTATAAAAATAAAAGCATAATTATGAATTCATTATTTAATTAAATTACAATATTAATAATAAATTTATAGGGGGGTTTTATGTTTTAGGATGTCAGTCCTAGATAGGCAATGTCAGACATGGTGAGGCTGGGGGTGAGGAGCAGCTTGTCCAAACAGGGTTGGCCTGCAAGGGGCTCATTCTTCTGCATGCCCAGACCTCCTAAGGAGACATTCAGCATCAAGATCACTTAAGGAATGTTTAAGTCAGCCCTTCTCTGAACTGAAAAATAAAAATAATATGCCCTTGATTAAAACCAAGATTCCTTCTTGTCTCACTCCCAAGGAAAGCTCTGTCTCCTGCTGTTCACAGAGAAGGGCTGGTGGGAGATGTGGTGCTCAGAGGCTGTTTGGGGTACAGTGACCATGAAATAATGCAGTTTTTTAATATTCTGTGAAAGCAGGTGGGGCATCAACAAAACTTCTACACTGGGCCTACAGAGAGCAGACTTCAGAATGCAGATTTGGGGATAATTTAACTGATTTTTTTACAGGAAACAGCTCTTAAAGGATTCCAGGAAGAATGGAGACAGTTCAAGAAAGGAATCTTGAAGGAGCAGAAGCAACCTGTCTCTCACATTCCTCACAGAAGGAAGTGAGCTAGCGAGGAAAATAACTGGCCTGGCTAGGCAGGGAGCTTTTACCAGGAACTCAGGGAGAAAATAAGGTGCATTACCTTTGGACAGAGGGGCAGGCAACTCAGGAAATGTTTAAAGAAGTCGTTAGGTCATGCAGAAAGAAAATCAGAGGTGAAAGCTCAAAGTAGGAGTTAACCCAGCTGCTTCTGTGAAAGATAACAAAAATGATTTTATAAACGCATTAATGGCAAAAGGAGGGACAAGGAAAATCTCCATTCCTTATTAGGGGGGGATATGGTTACCAAAGATGAGGAAAAGGCTGAAGTATTCAACCCCTTCATCACCTCACTTTTCAACAATAAGACAGGTTTTCCCCAGGACAAGTGTTCACCTGAGCTGGGAGATGGGGACAGGGAGCAGAACAGACCCCTGTAATCCAGGAGGAAGCAGCTGGGGACCTGCTGAGCCACTCAGATGCTCACAGGTGTCTCTGGGACCAGATGGGATCCATCCTAGGGGGATGAGGGAGCTGCTGGATGAGCTCCCCAAGCTGCTCTCCATCATTTCTCATCAGTGCTGGCTCAGCAGGGAGGTGCCAGAGGACTGGAGGTGCCAATGTGAGCCCATGCCCAAGAAGGGCTGGAAGGAGGATGTGGGGAACTGCAGGCCTGTCAGCCTGACCTGGGTGCCTGGTGAGGTGATGGAACAGATCACCTTGAGTGCCATCACAGGGCACCTCCAGGATGGCTGAGGGATCAGAGCCAGCCAGCGTGGATTTCAATATCTGCATTGATGATCTGGATGAGGGCATTGAGTGCAGTATCAGCAAATGTGCAGATGGCACCAAGCTGGGTGTGAGTGTGGATGTGCTGGAGGGTAGGAGGGCTCTGCAGAGGGACCTGGACAGGCTGGATCCAGGGCCCAAATCCAACGAGGTGAGGTTTAACAAGAGCAAGTGCCAGGTCTTGCACTTTGGCCACAACAACCCCTGCAGTGCTCCAGGCTGGGGACAGAGTGGCTGGACAGCGGCCGGGCAGAAAGGGACCTGGGGGCACAGATGGACAGCAGGCTGGACATGAGCCAGCAGTGTGCCCAGGTGGCCAAGAAGGCCAATGGCTCCTGGCCTGGATCAGGAATGGTGTGGCCAGCAGGAGCAGGGCAGTGATTCTTCCCCTGTGCTCAGCACTGGTTGGGCAGCACCTCGAGTGCTGTGTCCAGTTCTGGGCCCCCAATTTAGGAAGGACATGGAGGGGCTGGAGCCTGTCCAGAGAAGGGCAACAAGGCTGGTGAGGTGTGTGGAACACAACTCCTGTGAGGAGTGGCTGAGGGAGCTGGGAATGTTTGTCCTGTTGAAAAGTAGACTCAGGGGTGACCTTATGACTCTCTCCAGCTCCCTGGCAGGTGATTGTAGTCAGGTGTGGGTTGGTCTCTTTCACTGGGCAGCAACTGACAGAACGAGAGGACACAGTCTTAAGCTGTGCCAGGTGAAATACAGGTTGGTTATTAGGAAAAAGTTTTTTATAGAAAGGGTGATAAAGTACTGGAATGATCTGCCAGGGGTTGGTGGAGACACCATCACTGAATGTGTTATAAAAAGACTGGATATGGCACTCAGTGCCTTGGTTTTGTTTAGGTGTTAGGGCATTTGTTGGACTTGATGATCTTGGAAGTCTTCTCCAACCTAGTGATTGTGTGATTCTGTGATTCTGTGGTCCTGTGATTCTGTGATTCTGTGATTCAGGGGCTGATGCTCAACAGCCACCAGACACCAAGAGGAGCCTGACCTGTCTAACCTGACAGGCTTGTCTGGAGCAGTCCTTGAATGTATGGAATTTGGAATGTGGAATCCTAATATTGGCCATGGGACCATTGAGAGAAGGATGGTTCTTTTCCATAGGAAGGAAAGCACAGAGCCCCTCCCAGTATTTCAGGGCAAATTAGAGCTGACCACCAGAGGCCAAGGGCAGCCCTGTCTGTCCTGGCAGTTTTTTCCATTTGGGAGAAACCCTTGCAGATAGGAAATTTTGGAGAAGTACCAGTTTTGGCCATAGATGTCTGGGCAGGAAGGACAGCTCTTTTCCATAGGAAGGACAGCCCAAGGCCTCAGTGTGTGAAGGCAGGATAGAGATGGCTCTCAGGAAGCCAAGGGCAGCCAGACTTGTTGGAAATTGCAATCTTTGTCTAGGAGCAATTCCTGGGTATAGGGAATTTTGGAGGTGGATTCCCATTTTGGCCATGGGCACCTGGATGAGAAGGACAGCTCTTTTGCATTTGAAGGAAAGGCCAGAGCCCCAGTGTTTCAGGGGCACATGAGAAGAGACCCTCGACATGCCGAGGGCAGTTGGACCAGTCAGGCCAAGCCAACCAGACCTGTTACCTGTTCCCTTGGATCCATTGGGCCCTGCAGTGTCAAACTGGCCTCTTGTTCCCATGGGGACCCACTGTGTAACAACTGTCCCTTGCTTCCATGGGGCCTTGCAGTGTCACAATGGTCTCCTTGGTTCAGTGGTGCCACACAGTGCCACAATTGCCCCTTGGCCCAACAATGCCCTGTAGTGTCACAATGGACTCCTTAGTTCCGTGGGGCTGCAAAGTGTCACAATGGCCCCTTTGTTCAATGAGATCTGTTGTGTCACAGTTCCCATAAGGCTCTGCAATGTCACAATAGGCCATTTGTTCCGTGAGACCCCACAGTGTCACAGTGACCCCTTGGTCTCACTGAGCCCCAGTGTCACTAGGGTCCCCTTGGATTCACAAGGCCCTGAAATGCTAAAATGGATATTTGGTTTCACATGGCCTCAAACTTTTAAATGGCCTCCATGCTTTCATGAGGTCCTACTGTGTCACAGTGGACCCTTTGTTCTGCAATGTCAGAATGCCCCCTTGGTCCCTTGGAGCCTCACAGTGACACTCTTGTGCCCTTGGTTATGTTATGAATGATGTTCTATTTTTCCAATTTATCAAGCAACAAGATTAAATTTAATAGTAAGTTTTTAATAGTAACAAAATGAATATAATCAAAGTATTGGAGATGACAAAGTATTGGAGATGACACAATCAAAGTGCATATATTTAAGAATATACAAAATCTGGCAGTAAGTAATTTAGTATAATTGAGGTTCATATAAAGCATAAGCAAAACCAACCGGGGAGGGGCCCCCTCCGACCGGGGGTACGGGGAGTGGCTCCCATTCCTCTCGTACCAAAGCATCCAGGCTAACAATCCCACTTATTGACTGTAGGCTACAGAAGTTTCTAGAAAAATCCTCCTAGTTTCTATTCCTAAAAACTACGTAACTATACTGCACGGCGCATGCTCTACTAATGGGTTAGGGGGTCTCTCATCCTTTTGAGGGTCTTATTTCCGATGAAGGCTCATCGTCTTCCTCAGTGACCGAGGTGTGACCTGCAGGTAGCGCAGGCGCCCTGTGTGACTGAGCAGATGTTTTCCATAACAAGACTTTAATTGAGTCTCATGCTTGGAATCATCCCATTTTGGCCCATTTCAAGGTTGAAACTTCCAATTTCTAGATGCTGTTTATCAGACCTACGTACTTCAACTATTCTTGTTTGACTTTCTTCCAACCTCCTTCTTCGACTCCCAACATCTGGAAGATGTCCTTTGCCCTGTCTCACCCATCTCCCCCCTCACTCTATAACAATTGTCTTCTAAATACAATTTTGTTAATATATAGTTAAAATTTAATTAGCACGAATCACATTTATCACACTGCTGAGCTTTCTGCAAAATCATTCCTTTCTGCAGTGACCCAAGGAAAATGCTTAAAAGCTAATCTCGATCCTTGCACGTCCAATGCCCATTTCCCAGCTGTTCCTTCCTGCTGCTCCTTGTGCTGTCGCTGCCGTGCCCAGCCCGTATCCCAGAGCCGGTGCCTGTCCTGCCGCAGTGTCCAAACGCGGCCCCCCCGGCGGGCAGGGCCGGCAGCTCCACGGGGCCGGGCAGCGGCCGGGGCGTCCCGCAGCCTCCTGGGGGCCGGGGGCCACTGCCGGGCCTGCAATTGCCGGCGGCTGCTGGGCTCAGGCAGCGCCCGGCGCTGAGCCCCGGCTGCCCCACAGCCCCGGCCCGGCCCCGCAGCTCCCCACAGGCCCCCAGCCCGTGCTCCCGGTGCCGCCCCTCTGCGCCCGCTCCTGCCGCTGCCAGCACAGAGAAACCCCCTGCAATCCTCACCTCCTTGTGTGCCTGTCCTGGCAACCGCGGATACAAACGATCTGCATCAGATGGCAACTTCTGAGGATAACAGCCTACTGAAAAAAATGCCCCTCCTCAGTATTTTTCTCTTCCTCGTCTTTTACATCATCCTTTTTCTTGACACATAGATTCCTCCTGCTGCTTCTTGCCTGAGCCATATTCCTGCACACTGCCCTTCACCCAATCCCTTCCCAGCACACCAACAGCATCCATCTCCTGTGGTCTCAATCCCTTCTGGATTTCCCTTATTGCCCCCTGGGGGTCCATGTCCTTGATTCTCTCTGGGACAATGTGCAAACTCCCTCAACATGCTCCCAAGAGACCCTTCAGAGATATTTTGGGATCATCATCCCTTTGGCCAGGAGCCCTTCCTGGCTTTCCCTTTCTACCCTCCATGGGTGCCCTGCCATGTTTAGTCCCCGAAGATCCCACTGTAGTCACTGCTGAGATTTTCAGTGCTCTCTGGCTGCCGACTCTTCCCAGCCCCCCTGATCTGTCACTCGTCTGTCTCCCGGCCCCAGCGCCCCCCGGCAGGGGAATTTGGGGAGGTGGGAGCGGGGAGCGCCAAGGCCGGGCCCCCCCGCGCTGTGGTGGCGGCAGCGGCTGCAGTGGGGAGCGAGTGCGGGCGGGAGCGGCCGAGAGCCCAGCGCTGCCCCAGCCCGAGCTGCCCCAGCTCCATCGCTGCCCCTGCGCTGGGATGCTGTGGGTTTGGGGGGAAGAGGGAGCCGGCAGTGGGTGCTGAGCCTGGGGGCAGCAGGAGAAGGGAAGGAGAAGCAGGCTTGGAGAACAAAATGGTAAAAGAATGCACGTGGGAGGAGAAGGTGGGATTGTGCAGGAGAAGGAAGAATAGTAGGACGAAGAGGAGTGCGAGGAAGAGTAGGGACACAGGAGGAGGAGGAGGCGGAACAGGAAGCAGCTCAAGGTTCCACCCCTTTCTGTATCTGCAGCCTCTCCCCCAGCCCCAAGAGAGTTGCACTCCCCACAGGCACCAGGTGACCGGGAAGAAAAGTCCACTCTTTTCAGTGGGGTGAATCTTGGTGTTTCTTAGCTTTATTGGGCTAAATGTCGGTGCTTTTGTTACTTTGGGGGGCCTGAATATTTATATTTTGGAGGGAGTTTTGGCTGAATCTTGATATTTTGGGTATTTTTGATCTGTGTCGTGATGTTTGGAGGATTTTTGGTTTGAATCTTGGTGTTTTGGTGGTTCTTACAGACACAAGATGTCCAATATCTTCCTGAGCTGCACTTGGGCAAGGAAGAGTCCCCCAACCCAAGGCCCTCTCCTCTTGTTTTCTCCCAAACCAGGATATTTTGTTCCCAAGGTGTGGGCAGATGGAGGAGGAGGAAAAGCCCCAGAGTTCCCTCAGGAGGAGGGGCTGCAAACCCATCCTGGGGAGCTGTGAGGAGCAAAGACCCTCCCTGTTCCGGGAAGGCGGCCGGAGATTCAGTCAGAGCTCAGAGGTGGTGGAGAAGGCTCATGGAGGGGAGAAGCCCCTCAGGTGCTTGGAATGTGGGAAGGATTTCAGCTACAGCTCCAGCCTGATCCAGCACCAGAGAATGCACACTGGGGAGAGGCCCTACGAGTGTGGGGAATGTGAGAAAAGCTTTAGGACAATATCTTATCTGTTGCAGCACCAGGTGATCCACACAGGAGAACGGCCCTACACCTGCTTGGAATGTGGGAAGAGCTTTGGGTGGAGCTCCAGCCTGAGAAAACACCAGTGCATCCACACTGGGGAGAGGCCCTACGAATGTCCCAGGTGTGGGAAGAGGTTTCAGAGCAGCTCCAATCTCCTCAGACATGAGCGGATTCACACAGAGGAGAGGCCCTTCCGCTGCCCCGCCTGCGGGAAGGGCTTCAAGCACAACTCCACCCTCACTGCCCACCGGCGCATCCACACGGGGGAGAGGCCCTACGAGTGTCCTGAGTGTGGGAAGGGCTTCTCCACGAGCTCTCACTTGACCCAGCACCAACGAAGCCACCAATAAAGGAAGCCCTGTGATTGCCCCGAGTGTGGGAAGAGCTTCGTGCTCTGCTCCAGCTCCATCCCTCATGGGAGGATCAGTGTTGGATGATCCCCAGTGAGCCCCGTTGGGCAGAGCCCTGGTGATCCGTGGTCCTGGTGATCCGTGTTGGGTGGGGTGAAGGGGTTGGAGAGATTTCTCTCCCTTCTCCTTGTGCTGCTGTGATGTGGTTGGTAATAAATTCCCTCGCTGTGCCCAGGCTGGGTCTGTTGTTCCCGTGCCGGTGCTCGGGGCGGGATCTCTCCTGTTCCTTCTCTCAACTCCCGGGCCTCTCCTCAGCCAATCAGAGAATGCGATGGAGAAGATTCAGCCAATCAGCGAGAGCAGCTGTGATGACTCACCGGTTGCCGGGCAGACCCGCAGCACCCAGTGTTCCCCACCTGGGCCCCACCCTCCCCGCCCAATCACGATCCCCCCGCGGGGTCCCCCCAAGTCCCTCCCCAGTCCCGCCCCACAATAAACGGGACTGCGGCAAACTGGGAAGATTTATTTGGAACACTGGGAGCAGCTGAGCTGGGGCAGAGTGACTGCGGGGCTGGGGGGACACACAACACTCCCCAAATCAGCATGGGGGTGGAGCAGGGGGTTCTGGCTGGGCTCGAGGCCACGGGGAGGGGCTGAAGCCGCTGCTGGGTCAGGAGCTCTGTGGGCAGAGAAAAGGGGGTGAAACTGAGCCAGGGGTCCTCAGGGAGAGCACACACACTCCGGGACCCCCCGTCACCTTGCACAGGTAGAAGCTGAGCCCCAGCGCCAGGAAGACAAAGCCCAACAAGGAGACCCTGATCCCCATCAGCACCCATCAGCTTTGGGCGGTGTCTGGTGGCGTTTCTGGGGGTCTGCAGGGGCCAGGACCCCCCAAAACCTCTCACAGATACCCAAATCCCCTCTAATCACATTCTCAATTGCTGCCAGCCAAAGTCAGGATTCCCTGAAACCTCCTCCCAGTCTCTTCCCAGCCTACCCAGGATCCACCAGATCCCCTCCTGTCCTTCTCAGGATCCCATAACCCCGTCCCATTTTCCCCCGACCATCCCAGGACCCCCAGTCTTTCTCCCAGTCCCTTCCCAGCCCCACCAGGACTCACCAAGACCCTCCCAGTCTCTTTTCAGCACAACCAGCCTCATTCCAACTCCTGCTTTCCAATCCCTGATCTTTTCCCAGCCCCACCCAGTTCACTCAAATCCCTCCCAATTACACCCAGCACCCCCAGACTCCCTCCCAGTGCCCACCAGGACCCCTGGAACCCCATTCCACCCTCCACAGCATCCTTTAACCTCCTCAGCCCTTCCAGACCCCTGAACCCTACTCCCAGTTTTAACCAGGCTCTCTCAAACTCCCTCCCAGTTACTCCCAGCACACCCCACTCCCTCTCCCAGCCCCCTCAGTGCCTCCCCCACTCCCCCCGCACTGTGGGGTCCGGGCCGTGCCCCAGTGCCGGCTCAGGGGGTGCTCCAGGCTGACGTGCTCCACCTGGCAGCTGGAGCTGACCCCGTGCCAGGGGAGGTTTCCAGCTCCTAGTGCTGCTGGAAACCAGGTCGGTGGCCACCACATGCCCTGAGAGCTCCTGCTTGCCCTGGAACCAGCTCAGCTGGATCTCGGCAGGGTAGAAATCCATCACAGAGCAGAGCAGGCAGCTGGGGCCGGGCTGGGAGTTGGAGGGAACCAGTGAGATGGACTCACTGAGGGGTACTGGGAGAGAGTGGGGACACACTGGGATCAGCTGGGGGGAACTGGGAGAGATGAAAGAGGGCTGGTATGGCACTGAGAGTGACTGGGAATGAAACTGGAGAGAGTGGGGGAACACTGGGAGAGAGTGGAGTGGATTAGGGCAAAGGGAGTGGGTGGGGGTCTGGGATTGAACTGGAAAAGGACTTGGAAAGATTGGGAAGGACTGGGAAGGCATTGGGAGACGGGGTGGAGGTCTGAGAGTGGGGTTAGAAGGACTGGGAGTGGACTGGGAATGGAATGGCTGTGGACTGAGGAATTAGGAGGGATTCTGGTGACACTGGGAGGGACTATGAGGACACTGGGAGAGACTGGGATGGACTGGGAGAGCCTCACTTGGGGTGAGGGGGCAGGAAGCCCCGGGGATGGGCACAAGAAGGGCTGACGTGTCTCGGGTGATTCCCAGGGAGGTTTTCAGGAGTTCCAGGGTCATTCCCAGGGCAGAGCCCGAGGGGACACGCTCTGCCCCACGCTCACCTCTGTGCTCCACGAGGAACGGGCTGGACAACTCGTAGTTGTGCCAGCAGTGCCTGTCCACCACAGCCCGTCTGTACTCCATCCATTGCAGGTCGCTGTTCCAGTACCTGGCAGCCTTCTGTCTCAATGAAGAGATGGAGCTGTCACCCCAGTGTCTGGTTGGTACCACCAGCACAGCCCACACGGCACCAGCACTGGCTGAGCTCCATGTCCAGGAGCAGCCATGGATGCCCACGGTGCGGGCAGGCAGGAGCCAGGCAGGGGCTGCTGTGACCAGCGGCGGGGCCCCGAGGGGCTGGGGGAGCCCGTGCTGAGCATCCCTGGGCGGAGGGCACATCTCCTTCAGTGGCATCATCTGGGCCTGGACCTCCTCCAATGGCATGCCCAGGAAAAGAGGGGAGCCATGGAGAGCATCTCCAGAGACACAGCCTGACCAGCAGTGTCAGCAGGCCAAACAAAGGTTTTGCTAAGCAATGGCCCTTTGATGGAGCAAAACATTTACAATCAGGGCAGTCCATTCGTGCAGATGGGGGTACACTCTGGGGGTGCAGCTAAGGCCATGAGGTCACAGCAGGCTCTGGGGTCACAGCAGGCTGAGGTCACAGCAGGCTCTGGGGTCCCAGAGGTCCCAGAGCCCCGTGGTTGCACAGCACCACAGGCACCGAGCAGTCAGTCCTTGAGCACAACTGCTGCGGCAGCAGCGGCGGCGGCGGCAGCGGTGCTGACATTGGGACAGCGGTGTCAGGACAGCGGGGGCAGCAAGAGCTGCGGGACTGGCACAGGACAAGGCACCGTGGCCCTTGCTCTGCGCCTCTTCCTCCTGCTCCTCCTGGCACGGGCCCTGCCTGCCAGGGCTGCCCAGGCAGCTCCGTGGCGAGCACAGGGAGCAGGTGAGCCGGCGGCCTGGCTCCCCTTTCCCGGGACAGCGCTCCCTTCTCCCCAGGGAGCGTTGGGGATGGTTTTGCATAGGGATTTAGGGAGGCTTTTCTCAATGGGAGGGAGAGAGCCCAGAGGGGCCCTGGGCTGTTCCGGTTTTCCCTCCAGGGATGTTGAACAGGGCATGGAAAGAGTGTGAAGAGTGACCATAGTCAGCCCAGAGCTCCCCAGGCCCCTCTGCAGCTTTGGCCATCTCCATTCACATCTGGCTCACACAGCTTTACCCGAGCCCCTTGCAGTGCCCAGTTCCCTAAGGCAGAAGAGCATCCCAGAACACCATGGAAATGGTTCTCATCTGTGCTTCCTTCTAGACTGGGATCGTGACATGGTTTATTTTGAAAAACTGCTGAATGACAGGATGAAGATTCTAGAGCATGGTGGAGGCAAGTTCTCAGTGCACCTTTCCTGACAAAATAATTTCTGTCACTATGGCAAGAGCTCACTCCTGTGATGATTCCTTTACATAATCTCAGGGTTGAGGCATTCTGTAAACCATGCCCTGCTCCCTTGTGGAGCCGTGACTGGTCCCACAGGATTGCTGCCAGTGGGAGGAAGGAGCATTTAGCTGTCAATGCTTTTCCCATGTACAATGCCAGTGTCTCCTTCCGTGTGCTCTGTGCAGCCTCAGAGAAGATCAGAGAGGGAAAGGAAGGGAAGGGCCCAGGACTGTGTCCCTGGGCTGATCCTTGCATGGCTCCTTTGCCGGCCCCAGGCAGCCTGAGGATCTCCTGCAGTGCTGGGAGCTGTTGTGCTCTGCCTTTCTTTGCAGATGACCCTGTTGGGGAAGGTGATCTGGCTTCCCAACCCACGTTCAGGGATGAGTCTCTGGGAGATGGTGAGGGTAGGTCAAGGCCTTTCACCCTGAGGGAGCTGCCAGCTCAGAGCCCAAAGCTCGGCCAGGGGGCATCGCTGCAGGTGCCAGGACAGAGCCGTGCACGTGTGTGCCCTCGCCCTGTGCAATCCCCTCACTGCTCCTGAGGCTCAGGCCTGGCAGCTGTTTGAGAGTGAGGGCCCTGGCTCTGGCTCAGAAGCCCAAATGTTTCTTGAACCTAATCCATGACTTTGCCAAGGATTGCCTTCTGAAGGTGCAGCCTATCCAATGGGGAATAGTTCCATCTGATCCAGCTGTCCCTTTTTCTTTCTCAAGTGATGGACCAAAAGTCTGTGCAGAAGGAGCCACATTTCAGAGGCAGCAGTGGGCCGGTGCCAGCCTCTATTGCAGGTGGGGAAGTGATGCCAGACACGGGCACAGGCACAGGAGGTCATTGCTGTGCCAGGCTCAGCCCTGGGCAGGGCTGTGTGGCAGCAGCTCTTCCCCCAGGGCCTGCCCTTGCACGGCCCTGCAGCAGCCAAAGCTGGAGGCGCCTCAGCTTTGAGGCCTCTGGAGCTCGTTCCCAGCTCCTGGGAAACAGGACTCATGCACCAAGGTCCCTCCCGCTGCAGCTGCTCCTGGAGCTGCCCTGAGTGCCCAGAGGCCCAAGGCACAGGAGCAGCCCCGAGCGGGAGCCCTGCTGCGAGCCCAGGGCCACAGCCAGCCCTGGCTCCCGACTGGGCAGGGGCTGCACTGGGTCCTGACAGGGCCTGACTCTGTCCCCTTGGGCTGGGGGAGCTGTCCCGGGGCAGGGAGCCTCGGGGCTGGCAGTGGCTGCTCAGGGATGGGTCGGGCCCAGGTCCCTGGAAGGAGCAACTGCCCAAGCAGCTGCGCTGGCCCCGGGCTCTCCTCCCGGCCTTCTGGGCTTTGTTGGGTGGCACAGCCTGTGCCAAGGGGTGCCAAGGTGCCTGCAGGCCCCAGCTCTGCGGGAAACAGAGAACGTCCTGGCTGTGACCAGCGAGCTGCCAGCTCAGCAGTGGAGCACAGCAAGGACTCATGCTCCCCATTGATCCCACAGATGCAGCCAGCACCTCAACACGTGTTCCTGATTCCCAGAAGGGCACTGGAAAGGGTTTCTGTCAGGGAACACGCTGCTGGCTACAGTTAATGGCAGGCTTGGCTATTCCATGGCACACAGGTGATGGGGACCCCTGTAAGGCTGGCAGATGACTGGGGTCTGTCATGAGGCACACAAGTAGGGTATGGAGTTTTCCAATAAGATATGTGGGGTTTGGGTTCTTTGTCAGTGGTGCATGTGGCTGGGGTTCCTCCTGAGGTTCTTAGGGGATTTGGGATCCCTTCTATGGCGTACAGGTGACTGGAGAGCTCTGTAAGTTTGGCAGGGAGGTTGAGCTCCTCATGATTTACGTGGCAGTTTAGTGGTTGTAGTCAAAGCCTGCAGAGGAGCTGAGTCCATCCTAAGGTGGACAGGGCCTGGATTCTTTTGTGAGGCACAAAGGGATATTCTGGGCTCTCTGCTTGGTTTTGCAGGGATCCCTCATGAGGTGTGCAGAGGGGTTAAACTAGACGTGTTTTTTAAGGCTTCTCAGCACAGCAAAGGGACACTGTGGCTCCAGGCTGTGCAAAGTCGGCGGGAAGCTTCCTGCAAAGCCGGGCCCGGCCCGGGCCCAGCGGGCGGGCGGAGCCCATCCCTTGGGGGCCGGGCGGGGCCTCTGGAGCCTCCGCGCCCTGGTCGGGCCGGGTCCCGCGGCCGGGCCGGGCCGGGTCAGGGCCCCGGCGGGGAAGGGCCGCGGCCCCGGGCTGCGATGGGGCTGCCGAGCTGCGCCGGAGGCACAACAAGGGCCTGGCTACACCCTGGGCCTGTGCTGCAGCCACACACACATTGAAAGCCACGGCCATTGGCCTGGGCCTGTGCTGCAGCCACACACACATTGACAGCCACGGCCATTGGCCTGGGCCTGTGCTGCAGCCACACACACATTGACAGCCATGGCCATTGGCCTGGGCCTGTGCTGCAGCCACACACACATTGACAGCCACGGCCATTGGCCCTGGGCCTGTGCTGCAGCCACACACACATTGACAGCCAGGGCTGCTCCCTGGGACACAGGAGGCACCCGGGGCTATAACTGAGGCCGTGGTTTCTCACACTGAAGGGAGGTTGGCTCTGTTCATTCGGGGGGCACAGCTTAAATCCCAGTTACCTTTGTGCTCCCCCTGGGGAAGTGTTGAGGGGCAGAGAGTTCCAACCCTTCTCACTGGGAAGTGTGGCTGATGATGTGGGGCTTTTTAATTTTCTTGCCCTCAAAATTTGTGTCCTGGCAGAGGGTTAAGTTTGCTTGCTTTCAGGAGGGCCCTTTTCTTCTTGGTGCTCAGTGGGGCTGCAATGCAGCCAGGGTTGAAGGAGGATCTCTGGCTGCTTGGGCCATGGTTGTGGGACACCTTGGCTTCATCCTTCTTTTGGCTGTCATTTGTGGTGGTGCTTGTGCAGGCATTTTACAGTAACTGGCTTCAGTTTGTTCATCTTGTCACCAACAATTGGGAATAAACCTCTTGAACAGCACTGTAGTATTAAGAGGCAGGCATGACTTTGTTGAAGTGCTGGATGCACAGGCCATTGGATCACAGGGCCTTCTTGGTGGGGTGTTCGGCACCCTGGTGGTCATTGAAGAAGGAAGCTGATTCTTCTGGCAAAAAGATTGTTTTCCATGTGTGGAAAAGAATCACCTTTCATTTTCCCCTCCATTTCTATACAAAATTATACAGCCAAGTGCATTCATATGTCTCTGTCTTGTTACTCTATTTTTCTATCGATCTTACTTATCTATGAAATATTTTTGTGCATGAAAATGACTGGTGGACATTTTTGTGATATCATTAAAAGCCCTTTTTTAAATTTTAATTCTTTTCTGCTGTTATGGTTGGTAAATACCTTCTTCCTTAAGCTATGTGCTGGCAATATTGGAGGTAGAAAATACAGTTTTATAGTTTTCTTGTCAAATTTTATTGCAGTATCTCCTGTCTAAAACCCCCTCAAAACCACATCAGCAGGCCAGCTACTGAGCAGAACTTACTGCATAGCAGCAGCTCATGTTTCTACAATGGAAGTGGCTTTTTTTCTTCTGCTCCTGTATCAAACACAACAAATTGAAAATCTGCTAACAGAGGAAAGAGCCTTGTTTAGTGTAGCCTGGACTTTGGAAAGGTGGTTGCTGTTAGATGAATACCCAGCAAACTGCCTACATTTTTTTTTTTTGACTGCTCTCTGGTGATTTTGGCCTGGCTTCTTTAGGATGTTCAATTTTCACTTAGAAATGGCACAAGAGCACTCAGTGTGCTCCCGTGGAGCCAGTGCTGTCACAGGACAGATGGAGCTGGGACAAATGGCACATTGATTTTGATTTTGATCTCAACAAGAAGCAACCACAGCTCCTCATGACAGCAACCCCACAGACTGGAAATGGATCCATTAAAATGAACTCATCACAAAGCTTTTAACTGAAACTCTGACATATGGAGCTTGTTCAGTTCTGCCTCGGAGGAAGGGAGTTTGAAGACAAAGAGGTTTAGCAAGGAGATCCATGCACAGCAAAACTGTCCTCTAGCAAATGAAGTCTTAGGATGTAAACCCTCATCCATAGTCCGGTTTTACCCCTCCATTTACCCAAATTCTTGGTCTTAATTCCTGTGCCAGTAGGAAAATATGACAGGGAAGCGTAGATCCTCCTTTTCTTCTTGAGCTGGGCAGCTTGGAACCTCATCTTGTCCCACAAACAGGAACAGACAAACTGCAATTTTGTTATGAAACTCTACTTTGCAAAGTTTGCCCTGTGTTTATTTTTGCCCAGAAGTATCTGAGATTCACTGGAATATTTACAAGCCATAAATAATTGATTCATTGTTGTTACTATAATCTTTCATATTTTATAACTTTCTGCTGCACAAGAACCTGGCTCTTGCAGAACTCTTATCCCCATGCACTTCTCCAGTGCTTCTTGCAGATAAGTGTGGGAGTCAGCCTGGCTGGGACACAGAGTCAGCCAGATTTCACCAAGAAAGAACCAGGCATTGAGTTCAAGCCCTGGGAAACATTTGTTAACTTGGGGAAAACCTAACTGTTCTTCCCAAAGTCCTTAGTGTTGTTCTGTTAATTGGTTCCAATTCTTTTCCCCTATTGGTTATTCATTCCCCTTATATGCTCATAGTTCCAGAAAGTTCACCCCCAGGGTATCTATTGTCATGGCCCCCTTTTTCGTGTCCTCGGAGTTTGTCCCCATACAGCATTCAGTTTCTGGGCGTTGTCCCTGTTTTATTTTCCATTAAAGTTCTTTAGTTTTGGGCCAACTCTGTTGTTCCTGCTCCTTTATTCTGCTACTTAAATCCTCAATATTCCAAACCCATAAGTTTTGCGGCCACCCCCATCGCAACACGACTGTTTCTTGAGTGTAAAAATTTTACAGTTTGAAACTTGGACGTAAAATATTGAAAATGAAAGTTGCAAGTACCAAGGGATAGTGTGACAGCATCTTTTCCTATAGAATGTGCAGCAGCCCAAGGCCTTCATCAGTGGGGTTGTGGGTGCTTGGAGCTTTGTCTTGTGCCACTCTGGCATGTCATGAAATGGGACTTCACCTGCCACCAGCCCAGGTCACCCTCTGCCACCACAGCTCCTTGGACCTTGTGTCATCAAAGCAGACACAAAGTGTTTCTGCTGCCCCCCTCTTGGCACAATTCCACAGAGAGCTGGAATTTTTCCAAATCTTCTGTCTCCATTGTGCCATATTCCTAAAGAACCAGGAGAATATTCCAGTGAATACAGTGAGTTTCATGCATGGTTGTCAGCTCCACCTTCTGCCTAGAAATCCTGAAATTGCTTCTAAATGCTGCTCCCTTCATCTCTTGGACACCTACTCACACAGAGCTGGGAAAAAAAAATCTCCTGGCTGCTGGCTTACAAGGTGTGTAGTGCCAAAGTTAGAGCTCTGTGGGAAATCTCTATCCAGATCTATCCTTTTAATATATCTGTGTGTGGGTGTGTGCATGGATGTGTCTTGTGTACAAAGGAAGGAGTCTGCAAGAACCGTGGCTGACACTTTCACTCTCTGTGTTCGTTCCATACCCATGGGTACAGAGACATTATGGAAACCCTGGCACCGACAGACCCTTCTGTCCATGGATACAGAGAGATCCAAGAGCCCCTGGCACCGACAGACCCTTCTGCCCACGGGTGAGGGAGGGCAGTGGGGGTGAGTGGGCAGCGAGTCCCAAACGGGAACCAGACCCAGCTCCAGCCGTGTCAGACCCTACCAAGGCTCAGTGCTGGCTCCTCTGGAATGGGAAAGCCCTTCAGCCTTGTCCCTGCCCAGAGGGGCAGTGCTGAGCTGCAGCACAGGTTGTTTTCCCCACAGGCTGCAGGAGATAAGAACACAACACTTGCAAACACTGACTGCAAGCCACAGCTCTGGGTGCTCCCTATGAACCTCAGCCCTGGGGCCACCGTGTGCCCCAAGCTTCAGGGGATGCAGTGGGAGCCTGGCTGGGCTCTGCCCTGGGGCCATCCTGCAGTGACAGCTGCAAACAGGGAGCATTCAGCTGCCACAAACAGCCAAGCCAGGGCTGGAGGGGAGCTGGTCCAGCCCAGACCGCACTGTTGTGTGCTGTGCTCTGGGGCTGGGGCTCCCTGCAGAGGGGACTGGACTGAAGTGCCAGGGGAAACAAAGAAGCTTCAGCTGAAGCCTAACTGAGCTGGGGGGGTGGGCGGGCTGGGAGGAGTGGGGAGGCTCAAGGGGAGTCACAGAGCTCATCCTGCTGGAAGGATGAGGAAAAGGGAGTGGGAACTCAGCAGTGAGGAGAGCTGAGGGCTGGAGAGCAGCTCTGAATGACACTAAAATCTCATCAGGCCTCTGAGACATTGCTGCTCTTCAGCCAGTGACAGAATAAGTCCCTGAGCCTGGGGCTTCATCTTCCTCGTGGTGAGGGGCATCGAGGAAGGCAGCAGTGTGATGGAGACTGCGATGGGCTGGGAACTCACTGGGAGAAAGGAGGGAGCAGTTATGAAGTAAAAGGCAGGTGGGGGCGAGAACTGTTCAGAGAAGGGCTGAGCTACAGCTTGAGCAAGCTGAAAAATGTCATTTGGGGTAATGACAGATTGATTTCATTTCAGAAGGTATTGAACAAGTTTAATTTTGGGGAGGTGTCATGTTTTCCCCTGCAGGTGTACGCTCTGCAAACTTGAGCTGCGTTGCCGAAATGCTCAAGCAAGTCTCTGCTGCAGGTCACACCATTTCTCCTTTGGCTGATTCCGGCCCGGTGCTGAGCTGCAGCTGAGCCCTGGCAGAGCCCAGAGCAGCCTCAGCATCCACAGAGCCCGGCTGCAAGGAGAGAAACCAGAAACCGCCCGTCAGCTGAAGGCTCCTGTCCCCCTTGTCCCAGCTCCCGCCGTGCCCAGGCCATGCTGGCCGTGCCCAGAGCGGTGCCCAAAGCTGCCCATCATTGCTGCCTTGGGCACAGAGCAGGAGGGCAGGACTGTGCCCAGCCTGCAGCCAGCCATGGCACATCCAGCCCCTCAGCAGCTGCCCCAGCAGGATGCTCCTGTGCTCGCTGCCATCTCCCAAAAGCTCTTATCTCACCCTGCCAAGGAGACGGGGACCCGCCTCACGCCATCGCTGCCTGAAGAAAAGCTGGTCCCAAACGATGTCCTCAGCCTTCTCCAAGGACACGGCCCATCCACGCTGCAGCTGGGCCCAAGCACTTCCTGATCCACACTGGACACCACCTAGAACACTTCCTTTAGAGAAACAAATGACAAATGAATGAAAATAGATTACAGACAAAAAGGGGAGACACGAGAAAAGGTAAAAAATCTTATCTCTGTCAGGGGCTGGAGGAAGGCCCAACCTCTACATGCCAGGGAAAAATTCACCCAGGGGTGAGGGAAGCCCATGGGTTTTCCCTTTCCCCCTGCATTGCCCCCAAAAGTAATGGTGATCTCAAAGCAAGCAAGGACAGTGGAGCAGCCCAAGCCCTTCCTTGCCTGCAAAGCAAAGCAGCCATGCACAGTTCTGCAGTCCCACCTCTGCTGCTGCCACGGGGTTTGTTTGTGTCAGGCTGGCTGCCCCAGCTCCAGCCCCAGCCCAGGACACGGTGGGTCCTGGGGGCTGTTGCCAGGGCCAGGAGCCAACTCCCATTTTGTACCCATCCCATCCCATCCCCCCAGCCCTGCCAAAAAGCAGCTCGGCAGCCGACGGAAGAATCCGTTTTATCCTCCCCAGCAAAGGGGGAACCTGTGCAATGCCCAAATCTGGGAGCATCCCCCTGGGTCTGCACTCATCTGCAAATTCGCTGTGGAGCCTGGCTTTGAAGAAGGTGCCAGAATCCAAGTCCATCATCTTCAGCTTTTCTGTGGCCAGGTGGAGAAAGAGGTTGTCATCCTTGATGTCTTCCTTGCTGTCCCCAGCAGCAGCAGCCCCACCTGGTACAGCTACTCCAGGGGCTCCTTCTCCTTCCCTGGGGGTGAGACCAGGCTGTAAGTGTTCTGCCCAGGGCCCCAGCTGCCAGTGAACCAGGACAAGCCAAACCAGCTCAAATGGGGGCTACCAGTGCTGGGCAGAGCAGCTCAGCTCCAGCACAAGGGCTGTGTGTTCCCATCTGATGACCCCCGTGCAGTGACACAGGCAGGACAAAAAAGTCTGGGGTTCTTTGCTCCTGATTGCCAGGGCATGGGTGGAGCTGTAACTTACCAGGGCCCTGCATCAAAGCGTGCCTGTGGCTCTCTCCCTTCTTCTATGGCTGATGAATATTCTGCATCCAAGGATCACTGATCAGATCTTCTAATGAGGGCCTTTCCGTGTCCAGCATGGATAAACACCTCCTGATCAGACCTTGGCACTCTGGGGAGAGAAACCACAAACCGCTGGTCAGTTGGAGAAGTCTCCAGTCCACTTTGCCCCACTCTTCCCATGCCCAGGCCATGCTGCATGTGCTCAGAGCTGGGCCTAAACCTTCCCATCAGTTCTTTGTTTTGGAGGAGATCAGGACATGTGCCACCCCCTCAGCAGCTGCCAGAGCAGGATGCTCACGAGCCTGCTGCTGTCTCCCAGCACTGGTATTCCCCCCGTGCCCAGAGATGAGGATCCACCTTGAGAGAGCCGTTGTGGCAGTGAGAGCTGATGGTCCCAGCTGATGTTCTGGCCCCTCCTGAAAGGGTGCTCCCCACAGACCATCTGGTGCAGCAGGATGCCCAGGGACCAGATGGTAGCTGGCTTGCCATAGTACCAGCCAAACTTGGTCCATTCCGGGGGGCTGTAGGACAGGGTTCCTATGGAATACAGATACAAGGCCTGACCATGAGAAGTTAAAACCCACTCAGTGCTGGGCAAAATCCATGCTTTCATCCTCCCTGCCTGCATGGCCCAAAACACATTATGAGGCCACGGTAAACAAGGTGAGCACAGCAGTCCAAGCCCTTTCTCATCTGCACACCAAACCGGCTGGTGCACAGGTTCTGGCCCCCCCTCTCTGCCACCCCCACCCACAAGTGTTTCTGTCGGGCTGGGTGGCCCAGCCCCAGTCCTGGGCAGAGTGGCTGGCAAAGGCTGCCAGCAAGGCTGGAAGCTGGCCCCCACTTGCCCTAACTCAAAAGCAACTCAGCTGAAGGCTCAGTGCCATGACTGGCAGCAAAGGGGAGAATCCCCACTACCACACCCAGGCTTGGCCAGGAGATGTTGGGCCAGGAGATGCCGGGACCGGGAGGACACCGCTGTGTGGGCTTACCTGCAAAGTGAGTGTAGGCTGTGTCCTGCAGGTAGGTGCCACAGCCGAAGTCAATCAGTTTTGCCTGCCCGGTGGCCAGGTCTACCAGGACATTCTGTGGCTTGATGTCCCTGTGCAGGACCCCGCAGCTGGTGCAGTGCCGCACGGCCTCCAGCACCTGGCGGAACAGCTCCCGCGCCACCTCCTCGGACAGGAACCCCCGTGCCCGGATGAAATGATGAAGGTCCTGACACCGCTCCGGGCGCTCCAGCACCATCACGATGTTGTTGGGGAGCTCGAGCCACTCCAGCAGCTGGATGACACCAGGGAAGCCGGTGGACACCTTGTCCAGCAGCACGATCTCCAGGGGTGCGCTGGTGCCGTCGGGCTGCGGGAAGACCACGATGCCGTCAGCGGGGCTGATGCCGTGCCAGGGCTCGGGAAGCCCTCATGCAGCCCGGGATGCTCTGCTGGCCCCACGCCCCCTCTCCCTCGAGGGTCCTGGCGGCTTCCACTCTGCCGGGCCTCGGCTTCTCCCGCTGGTCTCGCTCACTCACCAGTTCGCCCCAGTGCCGGACGCGGTTCCGCGGCACCCTTTTGATGGCCACCTGCAAGCGAAGGCCAAGAGCGGGCTCAGCTCGCCGCCCGCTCTGCCGAGACCCATCCTCCTCCTCCTGCGCCCCCTCCTCCTGTGCCCGCCGCCGGCCCCGCCACTCACCGGGGCGCCGTCCGAGAGCCGCGTCGCCTCCCAGACGCTGCCGAAGCCGCCGCGCCCCAGCAGCGAACCCAGCCGGTACCGCTCCTTCAGGCCCTGCTGCGCCTTCCCTGCCGGCGAGACGCGGCTGTCAGCGCTCGGCCCGGGGCCAGGAACGGCCCCCGAGCGCCCCTCAGCCGCCCCGGGCCGGGCAGCCCCAGGCGTTCTCTCTGTGGAACGGGACAGCGGCGGCTCGGGGCCGGCGGCCGCGCTGCCGAGCGGCGGAGCTCGGGCCGGGGCAGCCGCAGCGCAGGCGGCGGGAGCGGCCGCGCCGCGTGTGTCCTCCACGGGCCCCGGAAGGAGCCGGGGCCGGGGCCGGGGCCGGGGCCGGGGCTGGATCCCACGTTGGGGCCGGGGTCGGGCTCGGGTCAGGGCCAGGTGGAGCCAAAGGGAGGCGATGCCGCCCCAGCCCCAGGCACTGATGCCCGCCCAGCAGCGCCACCGCCAGCACGCCCAGAGCCAGGCGAAGGCGAGAGCACGGCGGGACGCCCGGGGTCGGGGCCGGGGACGGGGCCGGGGACGGGGCCGGGGACGGGGCAGCCCCGCCCGGGTGCGGGCCAGGGGCATGGCCCGGCCTGGAACTGGGAGAGGGAGACTGGGAGAGGAGGAGGACACCGGGAAAGGAAGAGAGAGAGGATTCGGGACTGCGGGAGAGGGTGTGGGACAGCGGGAGAGGGACAGGGGAAACAGAGTTGATAAAATTGTTTGTTTTGCTGCTGCTGCTGCCGCTGCTGCCGCTGCTGCCGCTGCTGCTGCCGCTGCAACTGAAGCCCTGGGGCCGTTTGTCCCCGTGTCCGTTTTTCCGTTCCCTGCTCACGCCCGTGCCAAGCCCCGCGTGCCCCAGGGACACCCCCTGAACCTTCTCTTCCCATGGAAAAATCGTCTTTCAAGTGCAGGCATCCACGGCCAAAATTGGGAGTCTGCCTCCAGAATTCCGTATCTATGCAAGGATAGCTCCAGGACTGTGTAGGTTCCCTTGGCTTCCTGAGGGCCAGCTCTCATTGCCTTTGAAACACTGGGGCTCCCTGCTTTCCTTCCTATGGAAAAGATCTGTCCTTTTTGTCCTGATGCCCATGGACACAACTGGGATTTGACCTCCCAAATGCCATCTATGCAAGGATTCCTCCCAGACTAAAACCAACAGGTCTGGCTTGCCTTGGCCTCTGGTGACTGCCTCTCATCTGCCTTCAAAACCCTGGGCTTCTGTGCTTTCCTTCCTACAGACAAGAACTGTCATTCATGTCCAGGTGCCCATGGCCTCAAGCACATCCCCACTTTATAGTGGTCAAAGGAGCTCTGTGCTCAGGGCACTGGAGACTGAGGAGAGCAGAGGAGAGCCCTGAGAGGGATTGGCAGGCAGTTTCAGAGATGATGGATCCTTTTGACATAGTAGAGAATATCCAGAGAAAGAAACAATTAATGCCAAGGGCAGCTGGGGAGGCCCAGACTGGGAACAAGGAGAAAGGAATCTCTCTCCCAGGGCAGGGCTGTGGTACAACACAGCCCCCAGAAGAAGTCTGGGCCAGCCCAAGGCACAGGGATGTGCAGCAGCTGAAAGGTTCTTCTGAATTGGACTCCTGCAAGGATTTGTGCAATCTCCTCTTAGGCCCTGAGCTTCAAGGGCTCAGCACCAAATGCACCACAGGGCACATTGGGGTCAAGCAAGTCCTGACAAACCATGGCTCTGCATTGGCTTCCCTCTGGTCTTCTGCAGTTCATGAGGAAGGTTTCTTTCTCCAGTTATGGAGAAATACTTCAAAGACCATGTAAGAAATACCCATTCCAGTTTTTAAGGGTGTATTTTATTACTGCTTTCCAGAAACAGTAAAGTGCCTGTCTGCATAACATTAAGAATGGAACTCATTACAGGCTGCCCAGACTGCTTTGTGCCATGTGTCTTTTCTGCTATTCTAATTAGTGTGTTCTACTTTTCTTCTTTTTTTTTTTTTTTTTTAAACTTTTGATAATATTTTCCATAAAGGGATGCCATTGGTCACAGTATTGCTACATCAGTATCTACTGGGCCTGTGTTAAGCAGAGACAGTAAGGAGCCATGATCACTGTGCATTGAAGTAAAATAAAGTGTCCTGCCCTGCCCTGTGTGACCCCGGTGCTTCCTGAGCCCTTGTCTGTCTCTGCAGGGCAGTGCCTGTGAGCAGAGTGGAGGGAAGAGACTCCCAGCACAGCAGCACAGATGCAGGTGGTTGTCAGCTCCACTTCTTGCCTAGAAATCCTGAAACTGCTTCTAAATGCTGCTCTGCTCTGATGCCTTGAGGAGCTGGAACAGAGGCTACACACAGAGTTCAGGGGAATAAAATGGGTATTTATTGAGAGGCCACGAAAGGCCTCCAAAAGCCACACCCTAGCCGTATGAGTGCTACAGTTGTGACCCCTGCCTGGATGGCTCCAAGATGGAAGCAAAGGAGGGGTTGGTCACAAAATCTTACACTTTTATAGTTTTGGTTCATTTGCATGAACCCACTTTCCACGTTTCCATGTTGTTTGTGCTTAGGGCCTGAAGTCTGGAGAAACTGTCCTTGAGTTCTTAACTAGAATAGGACTGTTTTGTCTTCATCACGCTAGCACATCAGAAAAGCACATCCAAGGAGAATAGGAACACTTAAAACTAAAGGCATCACTAGAGGCAGAAAATAATTTATTGGCGAGGGATTTAATAATAGCATTGGATTTGAAAATTGAAGTATCCCAAGGGCAGCTTAAAATTTTTGCTTTAAGCCAAAAGGACGAGGAGCAAACATGTCCTGAGGTGTGGTACACCCCTAGGGAAGTAGGGAAGTTAAAAATGAAACCTATCAAGGTGAAAATCACTGATCCCGATTTACCTATCTGAGTTTGTCAATATCCAATATCACTGGAAGGGAGACGGGGCCTTAAGCCTCTCATAGAAAGGCTTTTGCAACAGGGGGCTTTGGAACCATGTATGTCCCCACATAATACTCCTATTCTGCCTGTCAAAAAGACAGACGGGAATTACAGATTGGTACAGGATTTGAGAGCTATAAATCAGCAAACTCTTACCAAATTTCCTGTAGTAGCAAACCCCTACACTCTCTTAAAAGAGTTGTCCCCTGACTACACTTGGTATAGTGTAATAGATCTAAAAGATGCCTTCTGGGCATGCCCATTAGAGGAAAGTAGTAGAGATTACTTTGCCTTTGAATGGGAAGATCCTGAAAAGGGCAGGAAACAACAACTGCTTTGGACAGTATTGCCTCAGGGCTTTAGAGAATCTCCCAATCTCTTTGGACAAGCCCTAGAAGAATTAATGCAGTCTTTTGAGTCACCAGAAGGGGTGTGATTGTAGCCCGTTCTTAAAAAAAAAAAAAAGGGTGTCCATATTGTACTGAGTTGTGGTGGTGTCATTCCTATGGTGGGTATCCCTCATTTGCATTATGTGTTCAATGTGGAAGAAATAAATGTAAGGAAACTATTAAGGTACTTAATACCCTATCAGCACAAAGAGAAATTGAAATTGATGATCATAACTAGTAGGAGTTACTTGAAAATGGAACAAAAAAAAAAGCCACAGCCGAGGTATTGACAAAGAAGTACCAAAAAAGGTGACGTATACCAAGCTGTTACTGCTGTACCTCGTACTGGAATGTTAAAGCTAAAAGCTGGGACAAAATTAAAAAACACTACCAAAAGAGAAAGACAATGTGGGAGAGCCCAGGACATATTCCCTGCTGCCGAGAAGATTAAACAAACCTCAGCTACTGGCAGCCACCCCACAGGCCTTGAGGGAGGCAGAGGGATGAAAATAGTCATGGGAGTCATCCTATTGCTAATGATGATAAAAAGAAATAGTGCTGATGCTTGTTCCAAGTGTCACCAGACAATTGGGTACGGCAGATGCACGGTATCCACCCTTGCCTTCCATACACATATCAATTCAGCCTGCTATAATAAACACAACTTAGAAACTTGCACTATTATGGGAAGAAGTTACTGGGTAGCCACCAATTTGGGAAAAGGAGGGTGGGCTCCATCAGCATACCAAAGTTGTCCAGTAGGAGAGACACACCTGTGCTTCACAAAAGAAGGTATGTGGGGATATTCAGATCAGGGAGGAGTACAAGATCACTACAAGGAAGAATTGATAAAAAATATAACTAAAGTGTTCAAAGGAAGAAGGACAAACCATGGGGGAAATTTTAACTTGTATGAGAAAATAAAACAAGTCAGCGAACGGGACTTACACACCTTGGGAAAAAAAATATTTGTAGAATTAATGAAAGAAATCACTACTGAACTGAACTTAACTCACTGTTGGATCTGTGGAGGAATGCAGATGACTGAACAATGGCCATGGAGGAGGGAGGGATTGGGCCCAGAGCAGTTGTTACAGTGGAATCAAACAGAAATATCGAGGGGAGTCAATAGACCTGAAGGGTGGGTTCTAAGTCATGAGGTAATAGGAGAGGTATGTATAACACGTCAGGGAACTAACTTTACCCAATATGTGGGGCACACCCCCTGTAAGACTATCCTGATTACAAATGCAAGCAATCGGTCTTGGTGGCCCAAAGCTCCAGAAGGATATTGGGGAAAGTTAAGTAAGGGTAATTGTATAAAGAACAATTTACAGGACTATGCTGGTATAATAAAAATAAAGCCAACCCATATGAAGAAGTAAAACGTGTAAGGACCTATTGGCAACAACCTGAATCAGTTAAACTAAGCTGGAAAGCCCCAGACGGAATATTTTGGATCTGTGGGAAAAAAGCTTATAATACCTTACCAAAAAGATGGAGAGGGACATGTACTCTAGGGATTATCCAGCCTGGTTTTTTTACATTACCAAAGGAAAAGGGTAGTAGAGTGTTAAGAGTTTCCTTGTATGAAACTTTGTATCGAAATAAAAGGAGCACAGTCATAGGGGGAACACAAATCTGGAAGGATGATGAATGGCCCCCAGAACGAATTATTGAATATTATGGACCAGCTACCTGAGCTCAAGATGGGAGCTGGGGCTATTTATATGCTAAATAGAATTATCAGGCTACAAGCTGTAGTAGAAATTACTTCAAACCAGACAGCCTGAGCAATGGAATTAATAGCTAAACAACTTACCCAAACTAGAGCAGCAGTATATCAAAACCGACTAGCTCTGGACTATCTGTTAGCTGAAGAAGGGGGAGTGTGTGGGAAGTTTAATAATTCTGAATGCTGCTTAGAAATTGATGATAGTGGTGAAGTAATTACTAAAATTGCAGAAGAAATAAAACGAATAGCCCATGTACCTGTACAAACCTGGAACTCTATGCTTAATGATAATTGGTGGAATAACCTGTTGGGGGGAGCTTGGTGGAAGAAATTAGGGTTTATGTCAACATGTGCATTATTAGGACTACTGATCATCCCTTGTCTTGTTCCATGCTTCATTCGACTAATCCAGTCCGTGGTTCAAGGAATGCAAGTTGCTACAATACCAATAGACCCTGAGAAGGCAACAAAATTAATGGCAGTAGATGAATTAAATCTAGTACAAGAGGTACTGACAAAATTTGAAGCCAGAACACGAATCAATGGGATAAAAAAAGAGAAGTGGGGAAATTGTGATAATTGATAAAAGATTCGTGTTAATCACGAAAGCATTGGGGTTTGTATAAACCAGAATACTAAGCTCTGAAATGAAGCATGGACACTAGATAAAGGAAATGGTATGATAAAATCATTCTGTTTAAAATCACCTTGTTATGTTATATTATGTTGTATTATGTTACATTATAATATGTTCTGTTTTCCAAATAAGTTGTATCAGCTACCAGCTTGCAAAATCAGCCTTCACAATAGGCCTTCCTGCCTTTATCTGATCAATACTGCCTATGTCAAGGACCAGACTTCCAGAACTTCTCTGGTGGTTATCTGCAAGGACCAGATGGCAATCTGTGACTGATTATCACTAAAGGCTTTGTGAATTTGTGTAAGGATGGTTATTCAACCACCACTGCTTATGACAATAAAAATCCAAAAATTATTGATTACAATGAGAAACCACAGTTTAAGAAGAGGCTGCAAACCAAGCTTCAGTGGAGCGTGGGGTGGGTGGTGACCCCTCATGTTCCCCAGCGTGCTGCTTGCTCTATCTATATCAAAAAAAGCAATCTAAATTTTGCTGAACATCGGGACGTTTATTTCTCATTTATAACACTTGCATAGATGGAATTTGCGAGGCCAAATCCCAGTTCTGTCCATGGGCATCAGGACAAGAAGGACAGATCTTTTCCATAGGAAGGAAAGCAGGGAGCCCCAGTGTTTCAAAGGCAATGAGAGCTGGCCCTCAGGAAGCCAAGGGAACCTACACAGTCCTGGCAGCTTTTGTCTGGGAGCTATCCTTGCACAGAGAGGGAATTTTGGAGGCAGACTCCCAATTTTGGCCGTGGATGCCTGCACTTGAAAGACGATTTTTCCATGGGAAGAGAAGGTTCAGGGGGTGTCCCTGGGGCACGCGGGGCTTGGCACGGGCGTGAGCAGGGAACGGAAAAACAGACACGGGGACAAACGGCCCCAGGGCTTCAGTTGCAGCGGCAGCAGCAGCGGCAGCAGCGGCAGCAGCGGCAGCAGCAAAAGAAACAAATTTTATCAACTCTCTGTTTCCCCTGTCCCTCTCCCGCTGTCCCACACCCTCTCCCGCAGTCCCGAATCCTCTCCCGCATTCCCGAATCCTCTCTCTCTCCCTTTCCCGGTGTCCTCCTCCTCTCCCAGTCTCCCTCTCCCAGTTCCAGGCCGGGCCATGCCCCGGGCCCGCACCCGGGCGGGGCTGCCCCGTCCCCGGCCCCGTCCCCGGCCCTGTCCCCGGCCCCGACCCCGGGCGTCCCGCCGTGCTCTCGCCTTCGCCTGGCTCTGGGCGTGCTGGCGGTGGCGCTGCTGGGCGGGCATCAGTGCCTGGGGCTGGGGCGGCATCGCCTCCCTTTGGCTCCACCTGGCCCTGACCGGAGCCCGGCCCCGGCCCCGGCCCCAACGTGGGATCCAGCCCCGGCCCCGGCCCCAGCCCCGGCTCCTCCCGGGGCCCGTGGAGGACACACGCGGCGCGGCCGCTCCCGCCGCCTGCGCTGCGGCTGCCCCGGCCCGAGCTCCGCCGCTCGGCAGCGCGGCCGCCGGCCCCGAGCCGCCGCTGTCCCGTTCCACAGAGCGAACGCCTGGGGCTGCCCGGCCCGGGGCGGCTGAGGGGCGCTCGGGGGCCGTTCCTGGCCCCGGGCCGAGCGCTGACAGCCGCGTCTCGCCGGCAGGGAAGGCGCAGCAGGGCCTGAAGGAGCGGTACTGCGTGGGTTCCCTGCTGGGGCGCGGCGGCTTCGGCAGCGTCTGGGCGGCGACGCGGCTCTCGGACGGCGCCCCGGTGAGTGGCGGGGCCGGCGGCGGGCACAGGAGGAGGGGGCGCAGGAGGAGGAGGATGGGTCTCGGCAGAGCGGGCGGCGAGCTCAGCCCGCTGTTGGCCTTCGCTTGCAGGTGGCCATCAAAAGGGTGCCGCGGAACCGCGTCCGGCACTGGGGCGAACTGGTGAGTGAGCGAGACCAGCGGGAGAAGCCGAGGCCCGGCAGAGTGGAAGCCGCCAGGACCCTCGAGGGAGAGGGGGCGTGGGGCCAGCTGAGCATCCCGGGCTGCATGAGGGCTTCCCGAGCCCTGGCACGGCATCAGCCCCGCTGACGGCATCGTGGTCTTCCCGCAGCCCGACGGCACCAGCGCACCCCTGGAGATCGTGCTGCTGGACAAGGTGTCCACCGGCTTCCCTGGTGTCATCCAGCTGCTGGAGTGGCTCGAGCTCCCCAACAACATCGTGATGGTGCTGGAGCGCCCGGAGCGGTGCCAGGACCTTCATCATTTCATCCGGGCACGGGGGTTCCTGTCCGAGGAGGTGGCGCGGGAGCTGTTCCGCCAGGTGCTGGAGGCCGTGCGGCACTGCACCAGCTGCGGGGTCCTGCACAGGGACATCAAGCCACAGAATGTCCTGGTAGACCTGGCCACCGGGCAGGCAAAACTGATTGACTTCGGCTGTGGCACCTACCTGCAGGACACAGCCTACACTCACTTTGCAGGTAAGCCCACACAGCGGTGTCCTCCCGGTCCCGGCATCTCCTGGCCCAACATCTCCTGGCCAAGCCTGGGTGTGGTAGTGGGGATTCTCCCCTTTGCTGCCAGTCATGGCACTGAGCCTTCAGCTGAGTTGCTTTTGAGTTAGGGCAAGTGGGGGCCAGCTTCCAGCCTTGCTGGCAGCCTTTGCCAGCAACTCTGCCCAGGACTGGGGCTGGGCCACCCAGCCCAACAGAAACACTTGTGGGTGGGGGTGGCAGAGAGGGGGGGCCAGAACCTGTGCACCAGCCGGTTTGGTGTGCAGATGAGAAAGGGCTTGGACTGCTGTGCTCACCTTGTTTACCGTGGCCTCATAATGTGTTTTGGGCCATGCAGGCAGGGAGGATGAAAGCATGGATTTTGCCCAGCACTGAGTGGGTTTTAACTTCTCATGGTCAGGCCTTGTATCTGTATTCCATAGGAACCCTGTCCTACAGCCCCCCGGAATGGACCAAGTTTGGCTGGTACTATGGCAAGCCAGCTACCATCTGGTCCCTGGGCATCCTGCTGCACCAGATGGTCTGTGGGGAGCACCCTTTCAGGAGGGGCCAGAACATCAGCTGGGACCATCAGCTCTCACTGCCACAACGGCTCTCTCAAGGTGGATCCTCATCTCTGGGCACGGGGGGAATACCAGTGCTGGGAGACAGCAGCAGGCTCGTGAGCATCCTGCTCTGGCAGCTGCTGAGGGGGTGGCACATGTCCTGATCTCCTCCAAAACAAAGAACTGATGGGAAGGTTTAGGCCCAGCTCTGAGCACATGCAGCATGGCCTGGGCATGGGAAGAGTGGGGCAAAGTGGACTGGAGACTTCTCCAACTGACCAGCGGTTTGTGGTTTCTCTCCCCAGAGTGCCAAGGTCTGATCAGGAGGTGTTTATCCATGCTGGACACGGAAAGGCCCTCATTAGAAGATCTGATCAGTGATCCTTGGATGCAGAATATTCATCAGCCATAGAAGAAGGGAGAGAGCCACAGGCACGCTTTGATGCAGGGCCCTGGTAAGTTACAGCTCCACCCATGCCCTGGCAATCAGGAGCAAAGAACCCCAGACTTTTTTGTCCTGCCTGTGTCACTGCACGGGGGTCATCAGATGGGAACACACAGCCCTTGTGCTGGAGCTGAGCTGCTCTGCCCAGCACTGGTAGCCCCCATTTGAGCTGGTTTGGCTTGTCCTGGTTCACTGGCAGCTGGGGCCCTGGGCAGAACACTTACAGCCTGGTCTCACCCCCAGGGAAGGAGAAGGAGCCCCTGGAGTAGCTGTACCAGGTGGGGCTGCTGCTGCTGGGGACAGCAAGGAAGACATCAAGGATGACAACCTCTTTCTCCACCTGGCCACAGAAAAGCTGAAGATGATGGACTTGGATTCTGGCACCTTCTTCAAAGCCAGGCTCCACAGCGAATTTGCAGATGAGTGCAGACCCAGGGGGATGCTCCCAGATTTGGGCATTGCACAGGTTCCCCCTTTGCTGGGGAGGATAAAACGGATTCTTCCGTCGGCTGCCGAGCTGCTTTTTGGCAGGGCTGGGGGGATGGGATGGGATGGGTACAAAATGGGAGTTGGCTCCTGGCCCTGGCAACAGCCCCCAGGACCCACCGTGTCCTGGGCTGGGGCTGGAGCTGGGGCAGCCAGCCTGACACAAACAAACCCCGTGGCAGCAGCAGAGGTGGGACTGCAGAACTGTGCATGGCTGCTTTGCTTTGCAGGCAAGGAAGGGCTTGGGCTGCTCCACTGTCCTTGCTTGCTTTGAGATCACCATTACTTTTGGGGGCAATGCAGGGGGAAAGGGAAAACCCATGGGCTTCCCTCACCCCTGGGTGAATTTTTCCCTGGCATGTAGAGGTTGGGCCTTCCTCCAGCCCCTGACAGAGATAAGATTTTTTACCTTTTCTCGTGTCTCCCCTTTTTGTCTGTAATCTATTTTCATTCATTTGTCATTTGTTTCTCTAAAGGAAGTGTTCTAGGTGGTGTCCAGTGTGGATCAGGAAGTGCTTGGGCCCAGCTGCAGCGTGGATGGGCCGTGTCCTTGGAGAAGGCTGAGGACATCGTTTGGGACCAGCTTTTCTTCAGGCAGCGATGGCGTGAGGCGGGTCCCCGTCTCCTTGGCAGGGTGAGATAAGAGCTTTTGGGAGATGGCAGCGAGCACAGGAGCATCCTGCTGGGGCAGCTGCTGAGGGGCTGGATGTGCCATGGCTGGCTGCAGGCTGGGCACAGTCCTGCCCTCCTGCTCTGTGCCCAAGGCAGCAATGATGGGCAGCTTTGGGCACCGCTCTGGGCACGGCCAGCATGGCCTGGGCACGGCGGGAGCTGGGACAAGGGGGACAGGAGCCTTCAGCTGACGGGCGGTTTCTGGTTTCTCTCCTTGCAGCCGGGCTCTGTGGATGCTGAGGCTGCTCTGGGCTCTGCCAGGGCTCAGCTGCAGCTCAGCACCGGGCCGGAATCAGCCAAAGGAGAAATGGTGTGACCTGCAGCAGAGACTTGCTTGAGCATTTCGGCAACGCAGCTCAAGTTTGCAGAGCGTACACCTGCAGGGGAAAACATGACACCTCCCCAAAATTAAACTTGTTCAATACCTTCTGAAATGAAATCAATCTGTCATTACCCCAAATGACATTTTTCAGCTTGCTCAAGCTGTAGCTCAGCCCTTCTCTGAACAGTTCTCGCCCCCACCTGCCTTTTACTTCATAACTGCTCCCTCCTTTCTCCCAGTGAGTTCCCAGCCCATCGCAGTCTCCATCACACTGCTGCCTTCCTCGATGCCCCTCACCACGAGGAAGATGAAGCCCCAGGCTCAGGGACTTATTCTGTCACTGGCTGAAGAGCAGCAATGTCTCAGAGGCCTGATGAGATTTTAGTGTCATTCAGAGCTGCTCTCCAGCCCTCAGCTCTCCTCACTGCTGAGTTCCCACTCCCTTTTCCTCATCCTTCCAGCAGGATGAGCTCTGTGACTCCCCTTGAGCCTCCCCACTCCTCCCAGCCCGCCCACCCCCCCAGCTCAGTTAGGCTTCAGCTGAAGCTTCTTTGTTTCCCCTGGCACTTCAGTCCAGTCCCCTCTGCAGGGAGCCCCAGCCCCAGAGCACAGCACACAACAGTGCGGTCTGGGCTGGACCAGCTCCCCTCCAGCCCTGGCTTGGCTGTTTGTGGCAGCTGAATGCTCCCTGTTTGCAGCTGTCACTGCAGGATGGCCCCAGGGCAGAGCCCAGCCAGGCTCCCACTGCATCCCCTGAAGCTTGGGGCACACGGTGGCCCCAGGGCTGAGGTTCATAGGGAGCACCCAGAGCTGTGGCTTGCAGTCAGTGTTTGCAAGTGTTGTGTTCTTATCTCCTGCAGCCTGTGGGGAAAACAACCTGTGCTGCAGCTCAGCACTGCCCCTCTGGGCAGGGACAAGGCTGAAGGGCTTTCCCATTCCAGAGGAGCCAGCATTGAGCCTTGGTAGGGTCTGACACGGCTGGAGCTGGGTCTGGTTCCCGTTTGGGACTCGCTGCCCACTCACCCCCACTGCCCTCCCTCACCCGTGGGCAGAAGGGTCTGTCGGTGCCAGGGGCTCTTGGATCTCTCTGTATCCATGGGCAGAAGGGTCTGTCGGTGCCAGGGGCTCTTGGATCTCTCTGTATCCATGGACAGAAGGTTTTATCTGTGCCAGGGTTTCCATAATGTCTTTGTACCCATGGGTATATAACGAACATGGAGAGTGAAAGTGTCAGCCACGGTTCTTGCAGACTCCTTACTTTGTACACAAGACACATCCATGCTCACACCCACACACAGATATATTAAAAGGATAGATCTGGATAGAGATTTACCACAGAGCTCTAACTTTGGCACTACACACCTTGTAAGCCAGCAGCCAGGAGATTTTTTTCCCAGCTCTGTGTGAGTAGGTGTCCAAGAGATGAAGGGAGCAGCATTTAGAAGCAATTTCAGGATTTCTAGGCAGGAAGTGGAGCTGACAACCATGCATGAAACTCACCGTATTCATCAGAATGGTTCTTTAGGAATATGGCACAATGGAGACAGAAGATTTGGAAAAATTCCAGCTCTCTGTGGAATTGTGCCAAGAGGGGGGCAGCAGAAACATTTTGTGTCTGCTTTGATGACACAAGGTCCAAGGAGCTGTGGTGGCAGAGGGTGACCTGGGCTGGTGGCAGGTGAAGTCCCATTTCATGACATGCCAGAGTGGCACAAGACAAAGCTCCAGGCACCCACAACCCCACTGATGAAGGCCTTGGGGTGCTGCACATTCTATAGGAAAAGATGCTGTCACACTATCCCTTGGTACGTACAACTTTCATTTTCAATATTTTACGTCCAAGTTTCAAACTGTAAAATTTTTACACTCAAGAAACAGTCGTGTTGCGATGGGGGTGGCCGCAAAACCTATGGGTTTGGAATATTGAGGATTTAAGTAGCAAAATAAAGGAGCAGGAACAACAGAGTTGGCCCAAAACTAAAGAACTTTAATGGAAAATAAAACAGGGACAACGCCCAGAAACTGAATGCTGTATGGGGACAAACTCCGAGGACACGAAAAAGGGGACCATGACAATAGATACCCTGGGGGTGAACTTTCTGGAACTATGAGCATATAAGGGGAATGAATAACCAATAGGGGAACAGAATTTGAACCAATTAACAGAAGAACACTAAGGACTTTGGGAAGAACAGTTAGGTTTTCCCCAAGTTAACAAATGTTTCCCAGGGCTTGAACTCAATGCCTGGTTCTTTCTTGGTGAAATCTGGCTGACTCTGTGTCCCAGCCAGGCTGACTCCCACACTTATCTGCAAGAAGCACTGGAGAAGTGCATGGGGATAAGAGTTCTGCAAGAGCCAGGTTCTTGTGCAGCAGAAAAGTTATAAAATATGAAAGATTATAGCAACAACAATGAATCAATTATTTATGGCTTGTAAATATTCCAGTGAATCTCAGATACTTCTGGGCAAAAATAAACACAGGGCAAACTTTCCAAAGTAGGTTTCATAACAAAAT
Source organism: Sturnus vulgaris (assembly GCF_052056855.1). NCBI lineage: Eukaryota > Metazoa > Chordata > Aves > Passeriformes > Sturnidae > Sturnus > Sturnus vulgaris. The sequence continues at coordinate 6,166,408 of NC_142272.1, forward strand.
TGCAGTTTGTCTGTTCCTGTTGTGGGAGAAGATGAGGTTCCAAGCTGCCCAGCTCAAGAAGAAAAGGAGGATCTACGCTTCCCTGTCATATTTTCCTACTGGCACAGGAATTAAGACCAAGAATTTGGGTAAATGGAGGGGTAAAACCAGAGCATGGATGAGGGTTTACATCATAAGACTTCATTTGCTAGAGGACAGTTTTGCTGTGCATGGATCTCCTTGCTAAACCTCTTTGTCTTCAAACTCCCTTCCTCCGAGGCAGAACTGAACAAGCTCCATATGTCAGAGTTTCAGTTAAAAGCTTTGTGATGAGTTCATTTTAATGGATCCATTTCCAGTCTGTGGGGTTGCTGTCATGAGGAGCTGTGGTGGCTTCTTGTTGAGATCAAAATCAAAATCAATGTGCCATTTGTCCCAGCTCCATCTGTCCTGTGACAGCACTGGCTCCACGGGAGCACACTGAGTGTTCTTGTGCCATTTCTAAGTTAAAATTGAACCTCCTAAAGAAGCCAGGCCAAAATCACCAGAGAGCAGTCACAAAAAAAAAATGTAGGCAGTTTGTTGGGTATTGATCTAACAGCAACCACCTTTCCAAAGTCCAGGCTACACTAAACAAGGCTCTTAGCAGATTTTCAATTTGTTGTGTTCGATACATGTGCAGAAGAAAAAAAGCCACTTCCATTGTAGAAACATGAGCTGCTGCTATGCAGTAAGTTTTGCTCAGTAGCTGGCCTGCTGATGTGGTTTTGAGGGGGTTTTAGACAGGAGATACTGCAATAAAATTTGACAAGAAAACTATAAAACTATATTTTCTACCTCCAATATTGCCAGCACATAGCTTAAGGAAGAAGGTATTTACCAACCATAACAGTAGAAAAGAATTAAAATTTAAAAAAGGGCTTTTAATGATATCACAAAAATGTCCACCAGTCATTTTCATGCACAAAAATATTTCATAGATAAGTAAGATTGATAGAAAAATAGAGTAACAAGACAGAGACATATGAATGCACTTGGCTGTATAATTTTGTATAGAAATGGATGGGGAAAATGAAAGGTGATTCTTTTCCACACATGGAAAACAATCTTTTTGCCAGAAGAATCAGCTTCCTTCTTCAATGACCACCAGGGTGCCCAAGACTCCACCAAGAAGGCCCTGTGATCCAATGGCCTGTGCATCCAGCACTTCAACAAAGTCATGCCTGCCTCTTAATACTACAGTGCTGTTCAAGAGGTTTATTCCCAATTGTTGGTGAAAAGATGAACAAACTGAAGCCAGTTACTCTAAAATGCCTGCACAAGCACCACCACAAAAGACAGCCAAAAGAAGGATGAAGCCAAGGTGTCCCACAACCATGGCCCAAGCAGCCAGAGATCCTCCTTCAACCCTGGCTGCATTGCAGCCCCACTAAGCACCAAGAATAAAAGGGCCCTACTGAAAGCAAGCAAACTTAACCCTCTGCCAGGACACAAATTTAAAGGGCAAAAAAATTAAAAAGCCCCACATCATCAGCCACACTTCCCAGTGAGAAGGGTTGGAACTCTCTGCCCCTCAACACTTCCCCAGGGGGTGCACAAAGGTAACTGGGATTTAAGCTGTGCCCCCCGAATGAACAGAGCCAACCTCCCTTCAGTGTGAGAAACCACGGCCTCAGTTATAGCCCCGGGTGCCTCCTGTGCCCCAGGGAGCAGCCCTGGCTGTCACTGTGTGTGTGGCTGCAGCACAGGCCCAGGCCAATGGCCGTGGCTGTCACTGTGTGTGTGGCTGCAGCACAGGCCCAGGGCCAATGGCCGTGGCTGTCAATGTGTGTGTGGCTGCAGCACAGGCCCAGGGCCAATGGCCGTGGCTGTCAATGTGTGTGTGGCTGCAGCACAGGCCCAGGGTGTAGCCAGGCCCTTGTTGTGCCTCCAGCACAGCTCTGCAGCCCCATCACAGCCCGGGGCCGCGGCCCTTCCCCGCCGGGGCCCTGACCCGGCCCGGCCCGGCCGCGGGACCCGGCCCGACCAGGGCGCGGAGGCTCCAGAGGCCCCGCCCGGCCCCCAAGGGATGGGCTCCGCCCGCCCGCTGGGCCCGGGCCGGGCCCGGCTTTGCAGGAAGCTTCCCGCCGACTTTGCACAGCCTGGAGCCACAGTGTCCCTTTGCTGTGCTGAGAAGCCTTAAAAAACACGTCTAGTTTAACCCCTCTGCACACCTCATGAGGGATCCCTGCAAAACCAAGCAGAGAGCCCAGAATATCCCTTTGTGCCTCACAAAAGAATCCAGGCCCTGTCCACCTTAGGATGGACTCAGCTCCTCTGCAGGCTTTGACAACAACCACTAAACTGCCACGTAAATCATGAGGAGCTCAACCTCCCTGCCAAACTTACAGAGCTCTCCAGTCACCTGTACGCCATAGAAGGGACCCCAAATTCCCTAAGAACCTCAGGAGGAACCCCAGCCACATGCACCACTGACAAAGAACCCAAACCCCACATACCTTATTGGAAAACTCCACACCATACCCGTGTGCCTCATGACAGACCCCAGTCATCTGCCAGCCTTACAGGGGTCCCCATCACCTGTGTGCCATGGAATAGCCAAGCCTGCCATTAACTCTAGCCAGCAGCGTGTTCCCTGACAGGAACCCTTTCCAGTGCCCTTCTGGGAATCAGGAACACGTGTTGAGGTGCTGGCTGCATCTGTGTGATCAATGGGGAGCATGAGTCCTTGCTGTGCTCCACTGCTGAGCTGGCAGCTCGCTGGTCACAGCCAGGATGTTCTCTGTTTCCCGCAGAGCTGGTACCTGCAGGCACCTTGGCACCCCTTGGCACAGGCTGTGCCACCCAACAAAGCCCAGAAGGCCGGGAGGAGAGCCCGGGGCCAGCGCAGCTGCTTGGGCAGTTGCTCCTTCCAGGGACCTGGGCCCGACCCATCCCTGAGCAGCCACTGCCAGCCCCGAGGCTCCCTGCCCCGGGACAGCTCCCCCAGCCCAAGGGGACAGAGTCAGGCCCTGTCAGGACCCAGTGCAGCCCCTGCCCAGTCGGGAGCCAGGGCTGGCTGTGGCCCTGGGCTCGCAGCAGGGCTCCCGCTCGGGGCTGCTCCTGTGCCTTGGGCCTCTGGGCACTCAGGGCAGCTCCAGGAGCAGCTGCAGCGGGAGGGACCTTGGTGCATGAGTCCCGTTTCCCAGGAGCTGGGAACGAGCTCCAGAGGCCTCAAAGCTGAGGCGCCTCCAGCTTTGGCTGCTGCAGGGCCGTGCAAGGGCAGGCCCTGGGGGAAGAGCTGCTGCCACACAGCCCTGCCCAGGGCTGAGCCTGGCACAGCAATGACCTCCTGTGCCTGTGCCCGTGTCTGGCATCACTTCCCCACCTGCAATAGAGGCTGGCACCGGCCCACTGCTGCCTCTGAAATGGGGCTCCTTCTGCACAGACTTTTGGTCCATCACTTGAGAAAGAAAAAGGGACAGCTGGATCAGATGGAACTATTCCCCATTGGATAGGCTGCACCTTCAGAAGGCAATCCTTGGCAAAGTCATGGATAAGGTTCAAGAAACATTTGGGCTTCTGAGCCAGAGCCAGGGCCCTCACTCTCAAACAGCTGCCAGGCCTGAGCCTCAGGAGCAGTGAGGGGATTGCACAGGGCGAGGGCACACACGTGCACGGCTCTGTCCTGGCACCTGCAGCGATGCCCCCTGGCCGAGCTTTGGGCTCTGAGCTGGCAGCTCCCTCAGGGTGAAAGGCCTTGACCTACCCTCACCATCTCCCAGAGGCTCATCCCTGAACGTGGGTTGGGAAGCCAGATCACCTTCCCCAACAGGGTCATCTGCAAAGAAAGGCAGAGCACAACAGCTCCCAGCACTGCAGGAGATCCTCAGGCTGCCTGGGGCCGGCAAAGGAGCCATGCAAGGATCAGCCCTGGGGCACAGTCCTGGGCCCTTCCCTTCCTTTCCCTCTCTGATCTTCTCTGAGGCTGCACAGAGCACACGGAAGGAGACACTGGCATTGTACATGGGAAAAGCATTGACAGCTAAATGCTCCTTCCTTCCACTGGCAGCAATCCTGTGGGACCAGTCATGGCTCCACAAGGGAGCAGGGCATGGTTTACAGAATGCCTCAACCCTGAGATTATGTAAAGGAATCATCACAGGAGTGAGCTCTTGCCATAGTGACAGAAATTATTTTGTCAGGAAAGGTGCACTGAGAACTTGCCTCCAACATGCTCTAGAATCTTCATCCTGTCATTCAGCAGTTTTTCAAAATAAACCATGTCACGATCCCAGTCTAGAAGGAAGCACAGATGAGAACCATTTCCATGGTGTTCTGGGATGCTCTTCTGCCTTAGGGAACTGGGCACTGCAAGGGGCTCGGGTAAAGCTGTGTGAGCCAGATGTGAATGGAGATGGCCAAAGCTGCAGAGGGGCCTGGGGAGCTCTGGGCTGACTATGGTCACTCTTCACACTCTTTCCATGCCCTGTTCAAATCCCTGGAGGGAAAACCGGAACAGCCCAGGGCCCCTCTGAGCTCTCTCCCTCCCATTGAGGAAAGCCTCCCTAAAGCCCTTTGCAAAACCATCCCCAAGGCTCCCTGGGGAGAAGGGAGCGCTGTCCCGGGAAAGGGGAGCCAGGCCGCCGGCTCACCTGCTCCCTGTGCTCGCCACGGAGCTGCCTGGGCAGCCCTGGCAGGCAGGGCCAGTGCCAGGAGGAGCAGGAGGAAGAGGCGCAGAGCAAGGGCCACGGTGCCTTGTCCTGTGCCAGTCCCGCAGCTCTTGCTGCCCCCGCTGTCCTGACACCGCTGTCCCAATGTCAGCACCGCTGCCGCCGCCGCCGCTGCTGCCGCAGCAGTTGTGCTCAAGGACTGACTGCTCGGTGCCTGTGGTGCTGTGCAACCACGGGGCTCTGGGACCTCTGGGACCCCAGAGCCTGCTGTGACCTCAGCCTGCTGGGACCCCAGAGCCTGCTGTGACCTCATGGCCTTAGCTGTAGCCCCAGAGTGTACCCCCATCTGCACGAATGGACTGCCCTGATTATAAATGTTTTGCTCCATCAAAGGGCCATTGCTTAGCAAAACCTTTGTTTGGCCTGCTGACACTGCTGGTCAGGCTGTGTCTCTGGAGATGCTCTCCATGGCTCCCCTCTTTTCCTGGGCATGCCATTGGAGGAGGGCCAGGCCCAGATGATGCCACTGAAGGAGATGTGCCCTCCGCCCAGGGATGCTCAGCACGGGCTCCCCCAGCCCCTCGGGGCCCCGCCGCTGGTCACAGCAGCCCCTGCCTGGCTCCTGCCTGCCCGAACCGTGGGCATCCATGGCTGCTCCTGGACATGGAGCTCAGCCAGTGCTGGTGCCGTGTGGGCTGTGCTGGTGGTACCAACCAGACACTGGGGTGACAGCTCCATCTCTTCATTGAGACAGAAGGCTGCCAGGTACTGGAACAGCGACCTGCAATGGATGGAGTACAGACGGGCTGTGGTGGACAGGCACTGCTGGCACAACTACGAGTTGTCCAGCCCGTTCCTCGTGGAGCACAGAGGTGAGCGTGGGGCAGAGCGTGTCCCCTCGGGCTCTGCCCTGGGAATGACCCTGGAACTCCTGAAAACCTCCCTGGGAATCACCCGAGACACGTCAGCCCTTCTTGTGCCCATTCCCGGGGCCTCCTGCCCCCTCATCCCAAGTTAGGCTCTCCCAGTCCATCCCAGTCTCTCCCAGTGTCCTCATAGTCCCTCCCAGTGTCACCAGAATCCCTCCCAATTCCTCAGTCCACAGCCATTCCATTCCCAGTCCACTCCCAGTCCTTCTAACCCCACTCTCAGACCTCCACCCCGTCTCCCAATGCCTTCCCAGTCCTTCCTAATCTTTCCAAGTCCTTTTCCAGTCCAATCCCAGACGACCACCCTCTCCCTTTGCCCTAATCCACTCCACTCTCTCCCAGTGTTCCCCCACTCTATCCAGTTTCATTCCCAGTCACTCTCAGTGCCATACCAGCCCTCTTTCATCCCTCCCAGTTCCCCCCAGCTGATCCCAGTGTGTCCCCACTCTCTCCCAGTACCCCTCAGTGAGTCCATCTCACTGGTTCCCTCCAACTCCCAGCCCGGCCCCAGCTGCCTGCTCTGCTCTGTGATGGATTTCTCCCCTGCCGAGATCCAGCTGAGCTGGTTCCAGGGCAAGCAGGGGCTCTCAGGGCATGTGGTAGCCACCGACCTGGTTTCCAGCAGCACTAGGAGCTGGAAACCTCCCCTGGCACGGGGTCAGCTCCAGCTGCCAGGTGGAGCACGTCAGCCTGGAGCACCCCCTGAGCCGGCACTGGGGCACGGCCCGGACCCCACAGTGCGGGGCGAGTGGGGGAGGCACTGAGGGGGCTGGGAGAGGGAGTGGGGTGTGCTGGGAGTAACTGGGAGGGAGTTTGAGATAGCCTGGTTAAAACTGGGAGTATGGTTCAGGGGTCTGGAAGGGCTGAGGAGTTTAAAGGATGCTGTGGAGGGTGGAATGGGGTTCCAGGGGTCCTGGTGGGCACTGGGATGGAGTCTGGGGTTGCTGGGTGTAATTGGGAGGGATTTGAGTGAACTGGGTGGGGCTGGGAAAAGATCAGGGATTGGAAAGCAGGAGTTGGAATGAGGCTGGTTGTGCTGGAAAGAGGCTGGGAGGGTCTTGGTGAGTCCTGGTGGGGCTGGGAAGGGACTGGGAGAAAGACTGGGGGTCCTGGGGTGGTCGGGGGAAAATGGGACGGGGTTATGGGATCCTGAGAAGGACAGGAGGGGATCTGGTGGATCCTGGGTAGGCTGGGAAGAGACTGGGAGGAGGTTTCAGGGAATCCTGACTTTGGCTGGCAGCAATTGAGAATGTGATTAGAGGGGATTTGGGTATCTGTGAGAGGTTTTGGGGGGTCCTGACCCCTGCGGACCCCTAGAGACGCCGCCAGACACCGCCCAAAGCAAGGTGCTGATGGGGATCAGGGTCTCCTTGTTGGGCTTTGTCTTCCTGGCGCTGGGGCTCAGCTTCTACCTGTGCAAGAAGGTGACGGGGGGTCCCGGAGTGTGTGTGCTCTCCCTGAAGACCCCTGGCTCAGTTTCACCCCCTTTTCTCTGCCCACAGAGCTCCTGACCCAGCAGCGGCTTCAGCCCCTCCCCGTGGCCTCGAGCCCAGCCAGAACCCCCTGCTCCACCCCCACGCTGATTTTGGGAGTGTTGTGTGTCCCCCCAGCCCCGCAGTCACTCTGCCCCAGCTCAGCTGCTCCCAGTGTTCCAAATAAATCTTCCCAGTTTGCCGCAGTCCCGTTTATTGTGGGGCGGGACTGGGGAGGGACTTGGGGGGACCCCGCGGGGGGGATCGTGATTGGGCGGGGAGGGTGGGGCCCAGGTGGGGAACACTGGGTGCTGCGGGTCTGCCCGGCAACCGGTGAGTCATCACAGCTGCTCTCGCTGATTGGCTGAATCTTCTCCATCGCATTCTCTGATTGGCTGAGGAGAGGCCCGGGAGTTGAGAGAAGGAACAGGAGAGATCCCGCCCCGAGCACCGGCACGGGAACAGCAGACCCAGCCTGGGCACAGCGAGGGAATTTATTACCAACCACATCACAGCAGCACAAGGAGAGAAGGGAGAGAAATCTCTCCAACCCCTTCGCCCCACCCAACACGGATCACCAGGACCACGGATCACCAGGGCTCTGCCCAACGGGGCTCACTGGGGATGATCCAACACTGATCCTCCCATGAGGGATGGAGCTGCAGCAGAGCACGAAGCTCTTCCCACACTCGGGGCAATCACAGGGCTTCTTTTATTGGTGGCTTCGTTGGTGCTGGGTCAAGTGAGAGCTCGTGGAGAAGCCCTTCCCACACTCAGGACACTCGTAGGGCCTCTCCCCCGTGTGGATGCGCCGGTGGGCAGTGAGGGTGGAGTTGTGCTTGAAGCCCTTCCCGCAGGCGGGGCAGCGGAAGGGCCTCTCCTCTGTGTGAATCCGCTCATGTCTGAGGAGATTGGAGCTGCTCTGAAACCTCTTCCCACACCTGGGACATTCGTAGGGCCTCTCCCCAGTGTGGATGCACTGGTGTTTTCTCAGGCTGGAGCTCCACCCAAAGCTCTTCCCACATTCCAAGCAGGTGTAGGGCCGTTCTCCTGTGTGGATCACCTGGTGCTGCAACAGATAAGATATTGTCCAAAAGCTCTTCTCACATTCCCCACACTCGTAGGGCCTCTCCCCAGTGTGGATGCACTGGTGCCGGATCAGGCTGGAGCTGGAGCTGAAATCCTTCCCACATTCCAAGCACCTGTGGGGCTTCTCCCCTCCATGAGCCTTCTCCACCACCTCTGAGCTCTGACTGAATCTCCGGCCGCCTTCCCGGCACAGGGAGGGTCTTTGCTCCTCACAGCTCCCCAGGATGGGTTTGCAGCCCCTCCTCCTGAGGAAACTCTGGGGCTTTTCCTCCTCCTCCATCTGCCCACACCTTGGGAACAAAATATCCTGGTTTGGGAGAAAACAAGAGGAGAAGGCCTTGGGTTGGGGGACTCTTCCTTGCCCAGGTGCAGCTCAGGAAGACATTGGGCATCTTGTGTCTGTAAGATCCACCAAAACACCAAGATTCAAACCAAAAATCCTCTAAACATCACGACACAGATCAAAAATACCCAAAATATCAAGATTCAGCCAAAACTCCCTCCAAAATATAAATATTCAGGCCCCCCAAAGTAACAAAAGCACCGACATTTAGCCCAAGAAACACCAAGATTCACCCCACTGAAAAGAGTGGATTTTTCTTCCCGGTCACCTGGTGCCTGTGGGGAGTGCAACGCTCTTGGGGCTGGGGGAGAGGCTGCAGATACAGAAAGGGGTGGAACCTTGAGCTGCTTCCTGTTCCGCCGCCTCCTCCTCCTCCTGTGTCCCTACTCTTCCTCACAGTCCTCTTCGTCCTACTATTCTTCCTTCTCCTGCACAATCCCACCTTCTCCTCCCACGTGCATTCTTTTACCATTTTGTTCTCCAAGCCTGCTTCTCCTTCCCTTCTCCTGCTGCCCCCAGGCTCAGCACCCACTGCCGGCTCCCTCTTCCCCCCAAACCCACAGCATCCCAGCGCAGGGGCAGCGATGGAGCTGGGGCAGCTCGGGCTGGGGCAGCGCTGGGCTCTCGGCCGCTCCCGCCCGCACTCGCTCCCCACTGCAGCCGCTGCCGCCACCACAGCGCGGGGGGGCCCGGCCTTGGCGCTCCCCGCTCCCACCTCCCCAAATTCCCCTGGCGGGGGGCGCTGGGGCCGGGAGACAGACGAGTGACAGATCAGGGGGGCTGGGAAGAGTCGGCAGCCAGAGAGCACTGAAAATCTCAGCAGTGACTACAGTGGCATCTTCGGGGACTAAACATGGCAGGGCACCCGTGGAGGGTAGAAAGGGAGAGCTAGGAAGGGCTCCCGGCAAAAGGGATGATGATCCCAAAATATCTCTGAAGGGTCCCTTGGGAGCATGTTGAGGGAGTTTGCACATTGTCCCAGAGAGAATCAAGGACATGGACCCCCAGGGGGGCAATAAGGGAAATCCAGAAGGGATTGAGACCACAGGAGATGGATGCTGTTGGTATGCTGGGAAGGGATTGGGTGAAGGGCAGTGTGCAGGAATATGGCTCAGGCAAGAAGCAGCAGGAGGAATCCATGTGGCAAGAAAAAGGATGATGTAAAAGACGAGGAAGAGAAAAATACTGAGGAGGGGCATTTTTTTCAGTAGGCTCTTATCCTCAGAAGTTGCCATCTGATCCAGATCGTTTGTATCCGCGGTTGCCAGGACAGGCACACAAGGAGGTGAGGATTGCAGGGGGTTTCTCTGTGCTGGCAGCGGCAGGAGCGGGCGCAGAGGGGCGGCACCGGGAGCACGGGCTGGGGGCCTGTGGGGAGCTGCGGGGCCGGGCCGGGGCTGTGGGGCAGCCGGGGCTCAGCGCCGGGCGCTGCCTGAGCCCAGCAGCCGCCGGCAATTGCAGGCCCGGCAGTGGCCCCCGGCCCCCAGGAGGCTGCGGGACGCCCCGGCCGCTGCCCGGCCCCGTGGAGCTGCCGGCCCTGCCCGCCGGGGGGGCCGCGTTTGGACACTGCGGCAGGACAGGCACCGGCTCTGGGATACGGGCTGGCCACGGCAGCGACAGCACAAGGAGCAGCAGGAAGGAACAGCTGGGAAATGGGCATTGGACGTGCAAGGATCGAGATTAGCTTTTAAGCATTTTCCTTGGGTCACTGCAGAAAGGAATGATTTTGCAGAAAGCTCAGCAGTGTGATAAATGTCATTCGTGCTAATTAAATTTTAACTGTATATTAACAAGATTGTATTTAGAAGACAATTGTTATAGAGCGAGGGGGGAGATGGGTGAGACAGGGCAAAGGACATCTTCCAGATGTTGGGAGTCGAAGAAGGAGGTTGGAAGAAAGTCAAACAAGAATAGTTGAAGTACGTAGGTCTGACAAGCAGCACCTAGAAATAGGAAGTTTCAACCTTGAAATGGGCAAAAATGGAATGATTCCAAGCATGAGACTCAATTAAAGTCTTGTTATGGAAAACATCTGCTCAGTCACACAGGGCGCCTGCGCTACCTGCAGGTCACACCTCGGTCACTGAGGAAGACGATGAGCCTTCATCGGAAATAAGACCCTCAAAAGGATGAGAGACCCCCTAACCCATTAGTAGAGCATGCGCCGTGCAGTATAGTTACGTAGTTTTTAGGAATAGAAACTAGGAGGAGCTTTCTAGAAACTTCTGTAGCCTACAGTCAATAAGTGGGATTGTTAGCCTGGATGCTTTGGTACGTGAGGAATGGGAGCCACTCCCCGTATCCCCGGTCGGAGGGGGCCCCTCCCCGGTTGGTTTTGCTTATGCTTTATATGAACCTCAATTATACTAAATTACTTACTGCCAAATTTTGTATATTCTTAAATATATGCACTTTGATTGTTTCATCTCCAATACTTTGTCATCTCCAATACTTTGTCATCTCCAATACTTTGATTATATTCATTTTGTTACTATTAAAAACTTACTATTAAATTTAATCTTGTTGCTTGATAAATTGGAAAAATAGAACATCATTCATAACAGAACCAAGGGCACAAGAGTGACACTGTGAGGCTCCAAGGGACCAAGGGGGCATTCTGACATTGCAGAACAAAGGGTCCACTGTGACACAGTAGGACCTCATGAAAGCATGGAGGCCATTTAAAAGTTTGAAGCCATGTGAAACCAAATATCCATTTTAGCATTTCAGGGCCTTGTGAAACCAAGGGGACCCTAGTGACACTGGGGCTCAGTGAGACCAAGGGGTCACTGTGACACTGTGGGGTCTCACGGAACAAATGGCCTATTGTGACATTGCAGAGCCTTATGGGAACTGTGACACAACAGATCTCATTGAACAAAGGGGCCATTGTGACACTTTGCAGCCCCACGGAACTAAGGAGTCCATTGTGACACTACAGGGCATTGTTGGGCCAAGGGGCAATTGTGGCACTGTGTGGCACCACTGAACCAAGGAGACCATTGTGACACTGCAAGGCCCCATGGAAGCAAGGGACAGTTGTTACACAGTGGGTCCCCATGGGAACAAGAGGCCAGTTTGACACTGCAGGGCCCAATGGATCCAAGGGAACAGGTAACAGGTCTGGTTGGCTTGGCCTGACTGGTCCAACTGCCCTCGGCACGTCGAGGGTCTCTTCTCATGTGCCCCTGAAACACTGGGGCTCTGGCCTTTCCTTCAAATGCAAAAGAGCTGTCCTTCTCATCCAGGTGCCCATGGCCAAAATGGGAATCCACCTCCAAAATTCCCTATACCCAGGAATTGCTCCTAGACAAAGATTGCAATTTCCAACAAGTCTGGCTGCCCTTGGCTTCCTGAGAGCCATCTCTATCCTGCCTTCACACACTGAGGCCTTGGGCTGTCCTTCCTATGGAAAAGAGCTGTCCTTCCTGCCCAGACATCTATGGCCAAAACTGGTACTTCTCCAAAATTTCCTATCTGCAAGGGTTTCTCCCAAATGGAAAAAACTGCCAGGACAGACAGGGCTGCCCTTGGCCTCTGGTGGTCAGCTCTAATTTGCCCTGAAATACTGGGAGGGGCTCTGTGCTTTCCTTCCTATGGAAAAGAACCATCCTTCTCTCAATGGTCCCATGGCCAATATTAGGATTCCACATTCCAAATTCCATACATTCAAGGACTGCTCCAGACAAGCCTGTCAGGTTAGACAGGTCAGGCTCCTCTTGGTGTCTGGTGGCTGTTGAGCATCAGCCCCTGAATCACAGAATCACAGAATCACAGCACCACAGAATCACAGAATCACACAATCACTAGGTTGGAGAAGACTTCCAAGATCATCAAGTCCAACAAATGCCCTAACACCTAAACAAAACCAAGGCACTGAGTGCCATATCCAGTCTTTTTACAACACATTCAGTGATGGTGTCTCCACCAACCCCTGGCAGATCATTCCAGTACTTTATCACCCTTTCTATAAAAAACGTTTTCCTAATAACCAACCTGTATTTCACCTGGCACAGCTTAAGACTGTGTCCTCTCGTTCTGTCAGTTGCTGCCCAGTGAAAGAGACCAACCCACACCTGACTACAATCACCTGCCAGGGAGCTGGAGAGAGTCATAAGGTCACCCCTGAGTCTACTTTTCAACAGGACAAACATTCCCAGCTCCCTCAGCCACTCCTCACAGGAGTTGTGTTCCACACCCCTCACCAGCCTTGTTGCCCTTCTCTGGACACATTCCATCCCCTCCATGTCCTTCCTAAATTGGGGGCCCAGAACTGGACACAGCACTCGAGGTGCTGCCCAACCAGTGCTGAGCACAGGGGAAGAATCACTGCCCTGCTCCTGCTGGCCACACCATTCCTGATCCAGGCCAGGAGCCATTGGCCTTCTTGGCCACCTGGGCACACTGCTGGCTCATGTCCAGCCTGCTGTCCATCTGTGCCCCCAGGTCCCTTTCTGCCTGGCCGCTGTCCAGCCACTCTGTCCCCACCCTGTAACACTGCAGGGGTTGTTGTGGCAAAAGTGCAAGACCTGGCAGTTGGTCTTGTTAAACCTCACCTCGTTGGATTTGGGCCCTGGATCCAGCCTGTCCAGGTCCCTCTGCAGAGCCCTCCTACCCTCCAGCACATCCACACTCACACCCAGCTTGGTGCCATCTGCACATTTGCTGATGCTGCACTCAATGCCCTCATCCAGATCATCAATGCAGATATTGAAATCCACGCTGGCTGCCTCTGATCCCTCAGCCATCCTGGAGGTGCCCTGTGATGGCACTCAAGGTGATCTGTTCCATCACCTCACCAGGCACCCAGGTCAGGCTGACAGGCCTGCAGTTCCCCACATCCTCCTTCCAGCCCTTCTTGGGGATGGGCACCCATTGGCACCTCCAGTCCTCTGGCACCTCCCTGCTGAGCCAGCACTGATGAGAAATGATGGAGAGCAGCTTGGGGAGCTCATCCAGCAGCTCCCTCATCCCCCTAGGATGGATCCCATCTGTTCCCAGAGACACCTGTGAGCATCTGAGTGGCTCAGCAGGTCCCCAGCTGCTTCCTCCTGGATTACAGGGGTCTGTTCTGCTCCCTGTCCCCATCTCCCAGCTCAGGTGAACACTTGTCCTGAGGACAACCTGTCTTATTGTTGAAAAGTGAGGTGATGAAGGGGTTGAATACTTCAGCCTTTTCCTCATCTTTGGTAACCATATCCCCCCCTAATAAGGAATGGAGATTTTCCTTGTCCCTCCTTTTGCCATTAATGCGTTTATAAAATCATTTTTGTTATCTTTCACAGAAGCAGCTGGGTTAACTCCTACTTTGAGCTTTCACCTCTGATTTTCTTTCTGCATGACCTAACGTCTTCTTTAAACATTTCCTGAGTTGCCTGCCCCTCTGTCCAAAGGTAATGCACCTTATTTTCTCCCTGAGTTCCTGGTAAAAGCTCCCTGCCCAGCCAGGCCAGTTATTTTCCTCGCTAGCTCACTTCCTTCTGTGAGGAATGTGAGAGACAGGTTGCCTCTGCTCCTTCAAGATTCCTTTCTTGAACTGTCTCCATTCTTCCTGGAATCCTTTAAGAGCTGTTTCCCGTAAAAAAATCAGTTAAATTATCCCCAAATCTGCATTCTGAAGTCTGCTCTCTGTAGGCCCAGTGTAGAAGTTTTGTTGATGCCCCACCTGCTTTCACAGAATATTAAAAAACTGCATTATTTCATGGTCACTGTACCCCAAACAGCCTCTGAGCACCACATCTCCCACCAGCCCTTCTCTGTTTGTGAACAGCAGGAGACAGAGCTTTCCTTGGGAGTGAGACAAGAAGGAATCTTGGTTTTAATCAAGGGCATATTATTTTTATTTTTCAGTTCAGAGAAGGGCTGACTTAAACATTCCTTAAGTGATCTTGATGCTGAATGTCTCCTTAGGAGGTCTGGGCATGCAGAAGAATGAGCCCCTTGCAGGCCAACCCTGTTTGGACAACCTGCTCCTCACCCCCAGCCTCACCGTGTCTGACATTGCCTATCTAGGACTGACATCCTAAAACATAAAAAGCCCCTATAAATTTATTATTAATATTGTAATTTAATTAAATAATGAATACATAATTATGCTTTTATTTTTATAATACTATTATTCTTTTTTATACCGAATTTTTATATTTATATGAAAAAATCTATACATTTTTAGCAATCACAAAAATTAATGGTCGTTAGTTCTAAGAAACACAATTCACTTCATTAATTAATTGACCACTACTGGCCATTAATTTTTCCCTCTTTATGATAATTAGCCCTATTTTAATCCCTTTCTCTTCTTTTTAATCATTTTCACAGACAGGATAAAACGGGGCCACTTTGGGGTCCATGAAGACATTTCTGGGGTACATTTCAGGAAGTTTTGGGTCTGGGGAGAGAATTTAGAGAGAACTTGAGAGTCTGGAGGACACTTCAGGGAGCCGGGTGGTCTCTTAAGGATTCTGAAGGACACTTCAGGGTCCGGGTGAGCTCTTGGGGGTCCAGGGTGGGCACTTGGGGGTGAGGGACGGGAATCTGGGGCCATTCGGGGTCCAAGCGGGCACCTGGGGGGCTCTGATGGGGCTCTCCAGGGTGCGGGGGGTGATGGGAGTTGTAGGCACAGGTATAATACGGTTCAATGGGGCCACGGAGCATCATGGGAGTTGTAGGAGCAGCTACAATGTCTCTCCCGTGGTGCATGACGGGAGATGAAGTCATGGCTTCAATAGCACTCTATGGGAACCACGGAGCATGATGGGAGCTGTAGTCCCGGAAGTGGCTCAGCCAGGGCGTTTGGGGGTCCGGGAAGGCACCTGGGGGACACTTTTGTGTCCGAGCCGAGACTTGAGGTGCTCAGGACGGAACGTGAAAGGTTCGGGAGCACTTGGGGGGAGCTTGGGGAGCTCTAACCGGGCTCTTTAGGGCTCAGGGCACGGCAGGAGTTTTAGGTACAGAACTGTGTTATGAGGGACCCTGAGGCTGTGGGGGATTACAGGAGATGAATTCCCAGAAGTGACTGTAACGGGAATCTGTGGGGTTGGGAGCATTCAGGGGATCTGGGGACACTTTTAGGGGGTCCCGAATGGGTGCTGAGGAGGCACTTCTGAATCCTGGAGGGGCTGGGGGACACTGAAGGGACATGTGGGGGACGGACACTGGGGTTCTGTGGGGCGCGGGGCATGAGAGGCGTTGTAGTCCCGGCTCCAGTTGGGCTCTGTCAATCCCAGGATGTCCCAGGATGTCCCTGTATTTTCAAGTGCAGCCCACAGTCCATCCCAGTCCACCCAGATTCCCCTCAGCACTTCCCGTCTTCCCAGGTTGTCCCAGTGCTCCCCAGTGTTCCCAAGGAAACTTGAACTTCTCCCGGTTGCTGTGGCAGCCAAAGCCAGCAGTGGGGTCAGTGCAGTGTCCATGGCCACAGCCCCTGGCAGTGGCCCAGGGCAGGTTGGGATGATGATCCACTCTCACAGCTGGCCCAGGGCAGCTCTGCAGTGGTTTTGGTGGAACCTTGGGCTGGCACACACCTGAGGAGTTTTAGATTGCTTCAAAAATTAAAAAAATTCGAAAGCCCCTCTTTGCCAGACTTCCTGAGGAGAGACCCCGGATCAACATCAATGACAGAATGCTGCAATCACCTCTGCTCTAAAGAGAACAGTAATAAAATACACCCTTTAAAATAAGAATGGATATTTCTTAGAAGCTCTTAGAAATATTTCTCCATAACTCGAGTTGAAAACCTTCCTAAAGAACTGCACCAGACCAGATGGAAATCAAGGCAGAGCCACGGTTTGTCAGGACCTACTTGATCCCAATCAGCCCCGTGGTGCATTTGGTGCTGCCAAGGAGCTCCAAATAATATTTTGGAAATATTGGCTCATTCTCTGCAGTGCTGCCTTTGCCAGGAGCCCAGCCCAGCTCAGCAGCACAGACACAGCACAAGGACTTTAATGACCCTCTCGGGGTTGGGGCTGAGTCCCTGAACATCAGTCCCTGAGAGGTAGCAGAAAAAACCTCTCAAGAATTCCAAGTCAGATTCAAACTGCAAAGTTTCTTTTACTTTTAGTGACTCCCACTGATAAATGTGAAGGAGGTTTCCCATTGATTGAATTAGAGCAGGAAAAGAAAACTCTCAAGAATTGAAAGTCCAAAGTTTCCTGAAGTTCTAATGGGATCCACTGAGAGACATGACTGAGAAAGTGTTCCCTGGTGCAGGTTTGTTGATTTTACATTATATTTTCAAAATGTGTGTTTATTGTTTATATTATATATTTTTCAAGTGTGGCCTTATTGATTTTATGTTGTAATTTTTGGTGGGGACTTTTTGTTTTTCCAAATGAAGAAGAGAGACAGGACTTCTGAGTTCCTTTAGAAAGTGTGATTTATTTTGTTTAATTTTCTATCCAGGTAGAAAGGGTAAGTTTGTCTTAGAAGTGGTTGCAGCATGGCTTAGAAGTCACAAGACTTATGGTTACAAGGTCTTTTAAGGATTTATTAACCAATAAATCACTGTCAACGGAGATATTTCTGTATCTAATTTAATACTAAGATATTTTGTTTCACTGACTCATTCCACAGAGTGAACTTAGCCAATTATATCCTCACACACAAACTTACATTGCTGCACTCTACAACTTCTTGTTCCCTTTGTAAGTACATTAATTTCTTCTAGATCTTAAATTCAAAAGCTAAACCTATCTCTACTTGTGTTTAGTTTTAAACTTTGGCTTACAGACATTGCATTTTGAATTCTAACACAGCAATGAATTGACTTTGCTCTGGGTGTTGCCTGCAGCCTCCATCAGCTCCAGCTGAGCTTTGCCTTTCCTAAACACATGAACACACACTCAGGGCAGATTTCTGAATTCCTCCTCTGGACCTTGTCCTCACTTCCACCTCCTGGTCGTTGTGCTGTGGCTCATGCCTGTCATTTGTCCCTGAGGCAGCACAGCCCCCCTGGCCAGCACAGGCCCCACATCCCCTCATCAGACACGGCACAGCACAGGGAGTGTTTTGGGTGGGCAAATGTTCCCCACCAGAGTGTCCGCTCCACACCTCAGTGTCCAGTCCCAGCACCCACATCCCGTGCCAGGGTTCACAGAGAGCCCTGCTCTGGGGTCTGCCAAGGGCTGGGTGAGGAGGGAGCCCGGGCAGGGCTGATGCTGCCCCTAGAGCAGTGCTGAAATGGGCAGGAGGAAGGAGATAAGCACAGAACAAATAGACCAAGAAAGTGGGGTGAGAGCCCAGGTCTGGAAGGGGCTGATGGAAGAGGCTGGAGGGATGCTCAAAGCCCTGGAGCAGCTTCTCACACTGGCCATGCCACCAAGGCCACAGACCAAGCTCCTCAGTGCTGCACCTGCCTGTCTGTGATCCCTGCCAGGGGACTGGCACAGCAGCACACACCTGCTGGAACATGTCCTGGCCCTGCAGAGTCACACAGCTCAGCTGACACGAGTGGGTTTTATCTCCTGGGCTCTCGCCTTGTTTCCATGGGACTTCAGAGTGTCACAATGTTCTCCTTGCTTCTGCAGTGTCACAATGACCCCTTGATTCCAAGAGGCCCTGCAGTGTCACAATGGCCCTTTGGTTCCCCACAGTGTCACAATGGTCTCCATGATTCCATGGGGCCTTGCAATGCCACAATGGTCTCCATGGATCCACGGTGCCCTGCAGGATCACAGCGGCCCTTGGGCTGCACCAGGCCCTGTAATGCAACAATGGCCTCTTGGTTCCACAAAGCCCTGCTGCTTTACACCGGCCCCTTGGCACCATGCAGCCCAGCAGAGCCACAGTGATGTCCTTGGTTCCATGAGATCCCACAATGTTAAAATGGTCCCTTGCTTCCATACAGCCCAGCAGTGCCACAACAATGTCCGTGGTTCCCCAGGGTCCCCACAGTGTCACAATGGCTCTTTCATTTCAGAAGGCCCCAAAGTGTCACAATGGTCCCTTGGATCCATGGTGTCCCCACAGTGTCACAATGGTCTCCATGGTTCCATGGGCCCCCACAGTTTCACCATGGTCTCCACAGGAAGGAATCCATGAATCTCCCGTGTTTCATGGGCTCATGAACTGCAGCCACCAGAGGCCGAGGCCAGCCAGACCTGTCTGTCCTGGCAGCTTTTGTCTGGCAGAAACCCTTGTGGATAGGAATTCTGGAGGAAAAGCACCAATTTTGGCCACGGGTGCCTGTGCAGGAGGGATGGTTTTTTTCCATCGGAAGGAGAGCATGGAGCCCCAATGTTTGAAGACAGGGGAGACCCAGCCCTAAGGAAGCCAAGGGCAGCCAGAATATTGAAAATGGCAGCTTTTGTTTGGGAGCAATCACGGATATTGATAATTTTGTAGAGGGAAATCTCATTTTGGCAATGGGTTCCTGGATGAGAAGGACAGTTCTTTTCCATTTGAACGAAAAGCCCAGGGTTTCAGGGGCACATTAGAAGAGACCCTCAACATGCCGAGGGCAGTTGGATCAGTCAGGCCAAGCCAATCAGACTTGTTCCTTGTTCCCTTGTTTCCATGAGCCCTTGCAGTGTCACAGGGGTCTCCTTAGTGCCACAGTATCCCAATGGACCCTTGGTTCCATGGGGACTCACAATGGCAGAAGGGTCTCCTTGGTTCCATGAGTCCCTGCAGAGCCCCTTGATTCAACGAGGCCTCAAAGTGTCATCATGGCCTCCAGGATTCCATAAAGTCCCACAATGTCACAATGGACCTTTGTTTCCATGGGGTCCTGCACTGTTCCGTGAATCCTCAGTTCCATGGGACCCTGTAGTGTCACAATGCACTGCTTGGTTCAATGGTGCCCCACAGTGACACAATCACCCCTAGGCCCCACAAGACCCCATAGTGTCACAATGGTTCCTTGCTTCCATGAGGCCTTGTAGTGTCACAATGGACTCCTTGGTTCAACGGAGCTGCAAAGTGTCACAGTGGCCCCTTGGTTCAGTGAGTCCTGTGCTGCCTTAAGATTTTACCCTTAATATTTTTCAAATTCAGTACTGCATTAGTGCATAACTCTAAACTTCATACAAAATGTTAGTTAACTGTATTCACATTTTGGTCAAACAAAACAATTCATCTAGGCCTGAAACTCAAGGACACCCTACAGCCTCAGGCTCTGAAAAGTATAAACAAAAGTGAATTCAAGGGTGAGAAAACTGAGGTAATGTGGCTTCATTACTTGAAGTTGTTATTGGAGGATTAACCTCTGATATGCAAACAGACCAAAATTAAATCTTTCTGAAAAACTCATTATCACAGTCCATCTTGAGTGTAGCCCCTGGGAGGCTTTTGACTGCCCAAGGTGACTCTATTGAAGGCCTTTAATAAATACCCACTTTATTCTCTTTACCTTGTCTAGTCTCTGTTCTAGGTAGCCACTCCAAGGCATCACCTGTAGTGTCACAATAATCTCCATGATTCCATAAGGCCCTGCAGTGTCAAAACAGACCATTGATTCCATGAGATCCCACAGTGTCACAACAGACCATTGGTTTTACTGAGCCCCACAGTGTCACTATGGTCCCCTTGGCTCCACAAGGCTCTGAAGTGCCACAATGGCCCTTTGGTTTCACAAGGCCTCAAAGTGTCAAAATGGACTCCATGGTTTCATGAGGCCGTGCTGACAATGGACCTTTGTTTCCATGGTGCCCCATAGTGTCACAATGGTCTCCTTGGTTCTACAGTGTCAGAATGGTCCCTTCATCCCATGCAGACCCACAGTGTTCACGTAGTGCCCTTGATTCCATGAGGCCCTGCCATGCTGTAATGGCCCCTTGGTTCCAGTGGGTCCCAAAGTGTCAGAATGGTCTCCATTGTTCCATGAAGCCCTGCAATGTCACTGTGGTCCCCTTGCTTCCACAGGGCCCCACAGTGTAACAACGGACTCGTGGTTCCATGAGGTTCCTCAGTCACAATGGTCTCCTTGGATCCACAGTGTCACAATGGCCCCTTGGCTCCATGTGGCCATGCTGTGTCACAATGGCTCATGGCTCCATGATGCCACACAGTTTAATGACAGTCCCTTGGTTCCACAAGGCCTTGGAGTGTCACAATGAACCCACGGTTCCATGAGCTTCCATAGTCTCACCACGGTCTCCTGGGATCCAAATTGTCACAATGGACAACTGGTTCCATGGGACCCTGCTGTGTCACAGTAAACCTTTAGTGCCATGGGGTTCTGGAGTGTCACAATGGTTTCCCTTGTTCAACAAGGCCCTGGAGTGTCACAATGGCTGCTTGGTTCCATGAGCTTCCAAGGTGTCACCATGGTCTCCTTGTTTGTGCAGTGTCATAGTGGACCCTTGGCTCCATAAGGCTCTTAAATATCACAGGTCTCCTTGGTTCCATGTGGCCCTGCTGTGTCACCACAGCCCCTTGGTTCCAGGAGTTTCTGGGCTGTCAAAAATGGTTCCTTTGTTCCAATCAGGCACCGCTGTGTCACACTGCACCCTGGCTTCCATGAAGTTCTTCAGTGTCACAGTGGCCCCATGGATCCATGAGGTCCCACAGTGTCACCATGGTCTCCTTGGATCTGCATTGTCATAAGGGACCATTGGTTCCATGTGGCCTGGCTGTGTCACAGTGATGTGGATTCCGTAATTGCCTTCAGTGTCACAATGGAGCCTTGTTTCTGTGAGGCTCTCAACTGTCACAATTGTCTCCTTGGCTCCATCAGCCCCCGCTGTGTCACAAGGGTCCCCTTGGTTCCATGAGCACACCAAAGCTTTGCATAAACATTGAGCAGCACCTGCTTAACACACCTGGGAACATCTGTCTGCATTCAAAAGACAGGTCACAGCTGAGAAAGGCACCAGCAGCTTCCATCTGCAACACAGATGCAGGGAAAGGACAAGGACAGATAATTCAGCTGGAAGACTCCAAGAATTCTGCTTACAAAGATCATTGTTGCTCACACTGGCCCTTGTGGAAATGTGACATCATTCCAGGCAGCCTGGACTGAGCATGTGGTTCCTCAGTGGGGTTTGTTGTTCAGGAAACCTGCTCAGGCTTTTCCATTCTGTCCTTACAAACAGGAAAACTTCTCCTGGGCCTGTATGCTGGCAGAGCCCTGAGGAGAGCAGGTGGGACATGGTGCAATGGGCTGGGACACCCATCTGCAGAGCTCAGGGGACAAGGTTCTGCTGCAGGGCACAGGGATGTCAGTCCCAGGTGGGCGATGTCAGACATGGTGAGGCTGGGGGTGAGGAGCAGGTTGTCCAAACAGGGTCAGCCTGCAAGGGGTTCATTCTTCTGCATGCCCACACCTCCTAAGGAGACATTCATAATCAAGATCATTTGGGGAATGCTTCTATCAGCTCTTCACTGAACTCCAATATATAAATATGCTTGATTAAAACATAAAAGAAAAAGTCATGAGGTACACTTTGAAATTTTCTTCCTTAACAGAACTCCAATATTTTTTCCAATGAGCTGCACAAGGCCTGGAGACTTGAAGACAATTAGAAGAAGACTAAGAGCCATTGAGGGCTTTCTGTATTTTAATGAACCCTGTGGTGAATTGGGGCTGAGTCCAGGATGCTCAGGCACTGAGAGAAGGTTGAAGAAGCTGCTCCAGGAGTCAGAAGCAAAACTCCAAGTCCCTTGGAGCATCAGTGGCCCCACTGAGGGCAGGGACTGCCAAAGGCTCCCCAGGGACTGGTGAGAGCAGATCCTTGAGGGCAGGATTGCAGGAGCCCGAGGCTGTGAGCAGGGAACTGCAATGCTGAGCAAGGCCTGGGCTGGGTGGAGGAAGCAGAAAGGCCAAGGCCTGAGCCCAGGCCTGGGCCAGCAGGGCCTGTCCCTCACAGGTGGCTCGGGGCTGTTCCTGGGGCAGTGGGATGGCAGGGGCAGCAAGGACAAATGTCATCAGGCTGTGTGACACTCCAGATGCTCATGGAACCAAGGGCCAGTGTGACACAGCAGGGCCTGATGGAAACAAGAGGCCATGGTGAGCCTGCAGGGCTGTAACACCTCAGAACACTGAAATGCTGGGGGTGACCAAAGGTTCCTTTTCTTCAGTTTAGTGCACAGGAGAATCCCAGCCAGATATTTTCTAGAGGTCAAAATGACATAAAATTTTACTGGCAAAGTATAGAAAATCAAGGAACTTTGGAAAAGAATTTAATAAAACATGCTAGTCAACATAAAACACTTATCATAGCAGGAATGTCATTAACTTTGCTCATTTAATCTATAAACCTCTAAACACTTAGATTGTTGAGGTGCCCAAAACTGTTCTGTATAAAGAGCATTAGAAGGAAAGAGACACAGAAAAACAGAAGCTCTAGAAAGACACACACATGGCTCCCAGCTCCTAGGGTTCCAGTGTGGGTGAGACACAGACCCCAGGAGAAGGCAGGGTATGGACCATGGGCTGAGCACCTGCTCTGTGTTTTAAGCCCCTGGGCCTTCGTGGGCCTCCCCCAGGTGGGACTTGTGATTGCTGGGGCAATCAGAGCCTGGGTCAGCACCACCCCACTGTGTGACTGATTGACAGCTCATCCCCAGGTGTCTGGGACATTGATCTCATCCAGCCTCTGACAGCGACCATGGTGACACTGCAGAACCTCATGGAACCATGGGTCAGTTGTGACAATGCAGATCCAAGGACACCATGGAGACACTTTGGAACCTCATGCATTCATTCTGACACTTTTGTGCCTCATAGAGTCAAGAAGAGCTTTATGAAACTCAAGGGCCCCAAGGACCAAGGGTTCATGGTGACCTTGTGAAGCTCAAAGTGTCATGGAGCAGCCATTGTGACACAGTGAGAGCACGTGGAGCCGAGGGGCCATTGTGACACATCAGGGCATTGTGGAAGCATGAAGCCATTGTGACATTGCAGGACCTCATGGTGTCATTGGGCCATTGTGCCACTACAGAAGCAAGGGGAACATTGTGACCCTGCAGGGCCTCATGGAACCAAGGCATGTTAACTGGAAGGTGCCAGCACAGGCAGGTCAGGCTGCCATTGGCCTCTTGGGGGCTGCCTCTCCCCTGCTTTGCAAACACTGGGGCTCCAGGCTTTTCTTCCAGGGGAAAAGAACTGTCCTTCTCAAGGTGTCTGTGGTCAAAATTGAGATTCCTCCTCCCAAATTCCATATATCCAAGGATTAATCCGTGACAAACCTGCCAGGACAAACAGGTCTGGCTGGCTTTGCCTCCCAGGAGCCACCTCTCATCTGCCTTTGAAACACTGGGGCTCTGTGCTTTCCTTCCAATGGAAAAGAACCATCCTTCTAATCTACACAGAAATGGCCAAAATTGGGATTCCACCTCTGAAATTCCCTATATAGAAGAGTTGCTTTCAGACAAAATCTGCCAGGACAGAGAGGCCTGGCTGGCCTTGGCCTCTGATGTCTGCCTTTCATCTGCTCCTGAAACACCGGTGTTCTGTGCCTTCCTTCCTATCGAAAAGAACCATCCATCTCCTTCATGTGTCCATGTCTGAAATTGGGATTCCAGCTCTAAAATACTGTAGATCCAAGGGTTGCTCCCAGGCAAAATCTGCCAGTACTGTCAAGTCTGGCTGGCCTTGTCCTCCTGTGACTGCCCCTGCACCACTGGGGCTTGATTCTTTCCTTCTATGGAGATCACTGGAACACTGTGGGGACCTCATGATGAAACTGGAGGAAATTAAAATTAAAATTAAAGTATTAAGAGTAAAAATACAGGAGGATGCTTTAACTAGAAGGGGGGGTGACATGATTCTATGAATGCTTAATGTTCATTGTCTTTGCAAGAACAGGAGATCAGAGCAAGGCTACAAGATAAGATGGAACAAGAATGCATAAACAGGGTGGAAGAACGAGGCCTCTTCCATATAAGGGGGTTTCCTCAGACCCCTGAGCAAGTGAAAACTGGTATCAAGGTCTGGAAGGTGAGGAAAAGCTAATACACATGTGCAAAGAAGGCGAGGTGGAAAGTTCAACTGAGAAGAAGACTCTTTACTTCATCCCAAGGACCCCCAGATGACCACCAGAGCGACCAACATGGAGCAGTGCACAGTCACAAAGAGGTATGGAATTAATTTTAATACCAAGAGGGGACAGACAGGTTTAGGAAATGAATATGTATTAGGTGCATTGTACAATTCTAACTTGTAGAGAATAGAAAGAGAGGCACGGGTCACCAAAGGTGTGCATGTTTTTGGAGGAGCTATCCCCCATGCACCTCAGCGCTGAATAAATTATTCATACCTACTTTGCAACTTTTACGAGTTATGGAGTTGTTCTGTGCTTCATAATTGGTGAGCCAGCCAGGAGATCTGTCTGGCTGAGGGAGCACCACCAGGGCAGACACCCTGAAGGGTGTCCCGGGATTTTTTCCTGGAGGGATCCTGAATCTTGGCTCGCTTGCCTTGGGGACATCGAACGACCTGCTGGCAGTGTGGATGAAGCAGTATATAATAAATATCTATAACAGGACTGCTGGTGAGTCGTACAGAGACGTCTGACACTCAGCACAGTCTCAGTGGGCTTGCAAGCTGCTGGCCAAGGGAGCCAGAGACAGAGGGAGAGGGGTCGATCCCCGGCTGATAACGCCACTGACAGAGGGGTCTCACTGAGCTGATAGAGCAGCCCGCTAGCGATGATGGGGTGGGTTGAATGAACCCTTGATTTTGCTGCTGTTTTATGTGACTGCCAGGTCTGGACATGTTGAGTCCTTGAGTGTGTCAGTGAGTGAATAAGCGAGTGTGGAGCTCTATGTGCCTTTCCAGCCTCGGGCGACTGAGGCGGCCGGAGAAAAGCAAAGGAGCGGGGTCAGTGTGGGGCCAGTGCAAGTGAGAAGGGAGGAGTGTTGTGATTGAACACAGAGTGGTTAGTGTTTGTTTTAATAGTAGATCGACAAATTGAAGGAGTATCCCCACAGCAGTGGTTTGGACTTGATCCCTGGGAATATATTGATCCAATAAGTCATTGGATAGAAAGAGGGAATGAATTGGTCTGACTAGGAGGGAGATAAGAAACCTCTGCAGGGAGATTGGTAACCTTGGACTAGGAACAACCTGAAGTAGGGATTCTGAGTATTCCAGAGGGGGTGAACAGGATAATTTGTCTTTGTGGGAGATTTAGAGCTGTCAGAGGATCAAGGCATCTCGCACGGAGTTTATTACAGTGTAGAGATTGTGAAAGACATTGGTATTGTTGCTCTAATAACCAGCAGGGTGTATGCCCCAAGTGTGAATTGCAAAACTATCCTAACCAAGTCAGTGTTGAACCTAAAATTCTGAAGCTAGTGTGTAGAAAGTCACATTGGGTGCCTTCAAATTGGGGTTGTGTGTGGGAAGAAAACTGGGAAAGAACAGTGAAATTGTGTGAGGAAAAGTTTGGGTGGAAACAAGACAAGACAAGAAGAAGAGAATGAGAACTGGACAAAGTAAAAAGATCCCTAAAGCCAGTCCAATAAGCTGTGTTATTGCACATTGGAAAAACGTTGCTGCACAAGGAGGCACAGAAATTAAGAGAGACCTTATTAGATTCTGCAAGGACTGGTGGCCTTTATATAAATTGGACAATGGAGTGAAATGACCACCCGGTGGAACTTTGGAATTTAGCACCATATTACAGCTCATGCTATTTCTTGGGAGAGAAGGGAAGTGGACAGATGTATCATATGCAGAAATGTTTTTCTCACTTAGAAATCACCTCGAATGGCAGAGGGACTGTGGGCTCAGGGCTCCATCTGACCCTCTGGTATTGGCTTTAGAGAAGGAGAATAACACTAGGAGAGGAAAGCTCAAGTGGTGTTGTTCAGTGTGTAGTATAGGGCAAAGATGTACAAAATCTGATAAGGTTTACCAGCCTGTGGCCCAGGAACAAGATCTGGCAAACGATTTGCTCAGGTCTCCCCAGATAAGACAGGAAAGGGATGAGGATGCAGACTCAGAGGATGCTGACCCCCCTCTGATCACACACCAGACTAGACAACAGATGTTGGAGTCTGTAAGTCAAGAGTCTCTCTGAATTCTTCAGAGAGAAATCAGAGTGCAGGGATTGAATTAAAACCTTTGGATGGATTCAAATATATTAAGCCACTCACACATAAAGTAGAGGTGTAAGTTTAAATTTTAGAATAAGGAAGAAAGTAAGAATAAGTTTTATGTGCTTTTAGGTAGTAAAGATCTCAGAGACCAGTGTAGAAGCATGAGTTCTAGTGAGGGTTGAAAAATATAGCCTTAGATACTAGTGTTTCTGTGGAGGCTCCAGGAACATAGCTTTAGACATAATAAAACTATACTAAGAATATTGCTTACATTTTTTTAGCTAGAACAAGATAGAACATATATGTAGTTTATACATAGCTGGTGTGCTAAGAAACTAGAACTAGGTTCGAGTTCATGTCTTTCTTGTTGGGAAGTTTGGATATAAGAATCTATGGACTGGGGAGAGACTCACATTTTGCTTCTTGCCTTTTGATTTTGTTCCTGCCCTCTCACTTCTCTCCTCACTGCCATCATTATCACCCAAAGAAGACAGGAGCTGCCCCAGCAACATCAGCCCTTCAGGACCTTTGGGAGCAGCTTCTGCTTCTGATTGGGACTTTACTTATTTAGGACTCTATACCAAAACTTTAGCATGGACTTGAATGCTTGTGACTCTTTGCCTTTTGAGACTGATGTGCCTTTGCAATAAACATCTTTATAGCAACTATTAGCTGCTCGGCTCTATTAAGAAAACAATCACAACTCAACTAACAGACACACATATTACAGGCACCTCTGTGAGAGGCAGAGAGAGGAATGGTATTGGTTAAAGTTCCCTTCTCCACAATCGACTTGGAGGCATGGGAAAAGGTTGCTAAAAATTACCACAGTGATCCAGTTAACACGCCTAAATGTCTGAGATTTATAATAAAACAACATAATCCAGATTGGAATGATATGCAATTATTATTGGATGCACTGACTGAGACAGAGAAACAATTAATTATAAAAATGGCAGGGGATCTGGCAGAAGATTATTATGAAATCCAACAATTGGATGTGAAAGATTATTTCCCACTCCAAAATCCACAGTGGGACTCAAACAGATCAGCAGAATTGAGAAAGTTGGAAAGCTATCAGCAGTGGATTGCAAAGGGAATGGAAAAAGCCATTCCCAGAACTACAAAATGGTCAGCATTGTATGAAATTAAGCAGGGGCCCTCTGAGTCACCATCTGAATTCCTCAATCGATGAAGGGATGCAATGAGCTGCCACACACCACTGGAGCCTGGGTCTGACATGGGGACACAGCAGCCAGTCAGTTTATTCCTGGGGCAACCTACGGGTGACATAAAATGGAAACTTCAAAAGATACGGGGGGTGGATTGGAGGAACTTAGAGACTCTGGTGAATGAGGTGTGGAACATCTTTAGTAACTGGGAAGAAGGAAGAAGGAAGTTTGTAGCTGTCATAAGCGAGGGGGAGAGAGGAAGACACGGACAGGGACCACCTAGACAAGGCCCATCCTGGTTGGGCAGAGACCAGTGTGCAATCTGTAAGAATTGTGGTCACTGGAAAAATCAATGCCCAGAACAAAGAT